>NC_071388.1:73465577-73776430 GCF_022682495.2 Desmodus rotundus | reverse complement strand
AAACATCTGTATATTTATCACCCACTGTTAGATAAAGTAATACTTTGAAGCTCCTGCTTTATCCCTACTTGATCCTACCACCTCATCTCTATATTTCTTCCCAAGTTATCATTATGTTGAATGTTGTGTGTAACCATTTTTTTGCATTTGTTAATATTTATAACAAGTTTGCATGGCCTAAAATGTTGTATAATTGGAACCATATGGTATATATGCCATATATGCAACTTACATTTTTCATTGAGAATAATCCATGTTAATGATTGTAGCAATCAATTTGTTTTTACTGTGCATATTTTTCTATTGTTTGAATCTATAACCATTTATCTGTTTCATGATTAATTGATATTAGGGTTGTTATTATATTTTTAGTTTTAGGTACATTTCTTTTGGTGTGTATGGGCAAAATTATCTTTATGGTTTATACCTATTAGTGATATCGTGATGTCACAGGATAAATGGAGCTTTGATTTTATTTACTATTATGTACTTGTTTTTCATAACAGTTGTACCAATGACCTCTCACCATCAACAATGAATAAAAGTTCTGATTGTTTCACCCTTACAAACAGGTGATATTGAGAGATTTTAATTTTAGTTGGTCTGGCGGAAGTAAAATTGTATCTCAGTCATTTCGCTTTTTCCCTATTTCTATTGAATTGAGTACCGTTTGGTATGTACCATTTGGTACATTATTATTTTAAAAAAGTGCCTATAAAATTCTCCTTTTTAATTTTTTAAAATATGTTTTTATACATATATAGAAATTATAATTTCTATATTTATTCTGGATATTTACTTTTTGTAAGTTTTATGTATTTCTAACTTGTAGACTATCTTTTTATGTTCTTCATAGAATTATTTTAATTAACAGAAATTCTTAGTTTTATCTTATTCAAATTCATGTCTTCCTCCATATTTTGTACTTTTTGTGTAGAAAATCTTTCTCTACCCCCAAATTTATAGCTATATTCCCATATTAGTTAGAAAGTTAAATAATCTTTATACATACATCCTTAATCCATGAACTGTTTGTGTGATGTGGGGTAGGATTTCATTTTATTTGTTATTTACTTTCTGATTATGTCATTATGTAGCAACTTCACCTGTATCGAAGACACTTTGGTATGATATTAAGGTAACTTTATTTAAAAATAATACTCCAGAATTCTTTCGGTTAGAACTTAATATATATATATATTTCCTACATATTAGAAAGTTTCTAAGGCGTGTTTCAGAACATATTCTGATTTTACAAACTACAGTCTTAAATCCCATATTTTAATGGAAGAAATAACTGATAGATAATTATCATAATTACTAAAGTGTTTTTCCATGCCTATCAGTTAATTTTAAGCTACACATTTTATATGTTTTTCTTTGCCTTATTTTGGATTAATTGTATTATTTAATTTTTTTTCTCACTTTAATATTTTTTCCTCTACTGGTTTGGATATTGTATATAGTATTTATATTGCTTTAAGAAATATACATCTTAATGTTCAAACTAATATTAACAAAGTTTAAATGAATCTTAAAAGTAATTAATTTCCTTTCTCTTCTTTGGAACAATACAACCATGATGACTTTCTCCCTAATGCGTGTATTATTTTATTATTTCACTATTGTGAACTATATCTCACATTTGCTTGGATTTGTCCATATATTTACCATTTTCTTTGCTTATCATTTCTTGTGGCATCTCAGATTTTTCCCCCCTGGTCATTTTCCTTCTGTTTTAAGGTCAACCTTTAGAATTTTGCTTTAGTGAGTGAGGGGCTATTGCTGATATTTCTCTCTCTCTCATCTAAAAATATAACTACTTCATCATTGTTTTTAAAATAATGCAGTTTCACTGAGAATACATTCCAGGTGGACAGTTACTCCTTTTCTCAGCATATTCAAGATACAGTTTTATCATCTTCTGTGCTTTATTGTCATACTGGACAGATCAGTCTTGGTTGTTTGCAAATCATTTGTTTTCTATCTTGCTACTTTAAAGATATTCTTTACACTTTTGTTAATAAGCTATTTCATTCATATGTATTTAATATAGGCTTATTTTTATTTATTCTAGTTGAGGTTTTTTGTACTCTGAATGTGAATATTTAAGTTTACCAGCTCTGAAACTTGCAAGCCATTATACTTCATTTACCTGTCTCTACCTTATTGATGTATTATATGTATTATAACATGATATAATATAAAATCAGCCAGAAAGAAGAAAATTTTATGAAATGTGATGGCAAAAACCATGTGGAGTAGGAAATGTTGGACAAAGGATAAAGTATAACAATTTTTGAAACAGCTAGTTACATAAGTAAAACAGAGAAGTGAAGTAGATAGATACTGGCCTCTAGTTTTCATAGATACTCATGCAGGCACGAAAGCAGATGTGGTTTCCACACCTGAGCTTCATGGCACTAATTAGTTCAATATTTTATTTCATAAAGTTGTATTCAAGCTTTACCCTCCTCAAAAGATTGTTTCCTGAATGCACCACTCAAACCACATACATCTTTGCCTGGATTTTATAGTTTTGAACATTTCCTTCAGTATTTTGTAAGCTGTAATATAAGCTTTTCCAATATCACTGTCTAGCTATATAAAGATTCCACAAAATCTCAGTCAGCTCTAAAATGGGATTTAAAAACTCATGCAAACATTTGGAAAAAAGAGTAGACTATATTTTCATTTTGTATGCCTCATTATCTCATAGAAAACATTCAAACTCACAAACCATTTTCTAAATGGTTCTTTTTAAAAATATTTTAAAAATATATACTGTATTTTAGAGAGAGGGAAAATGAGGAAGAAACTAAGGGGAGAAACATCGATGTAAGAGAGAAACATCAATTGATTGCCTCTTGTATGCTCCCCAACTGGGGACCTGGCCTGCAACCCAAGCGTGTTCCCTGCCTGGGAATCGAGCCAGTGACCCTTCACTTTGTGGAATGACACCCAACCAACTGAGCCACACCGGCCAGGGCTGTAGATGGTTATTTAGGACGGTATTGTAGTTATGTACATCTGCAAGATCGGTGAATGTACATGTACTTTGAGGACTCAAGACATATGTATTTTAACTTAACAGTACAGTTCATAGATTATGAATTGTGGGGGGGGGGCTCCACCCACACCCTCCCTCTCCCATCCACCACAGATGAGAATAAGTCTATCAAGACATGATTTGCTTGGGGAGAAAAGGTGGCCGATCTCTCAAAAGAGAAGGGCCAAGAGCCTTTTCCTCAATGGGCTTTTCTTGGGTTCAATTTGCACAGGAAAGCAGGGTGTATATGTAAAGCTCATCAATCATTGCCAGGCAATTAGGTAACACACAAAACTACGAGGGCTTATTCTGAGTCAGGGTCAGATAGATAAAGGGCTATAAAACTTTGGGAAACAAACTCCTTTCATACTTGGACCCTTATCAGAGAATTGAGGGCATTCTAACAAAGCAGGTTTCACAGGGTTTTATGCATTCTTTCTTAGGCCTGATCCTCCCAGGGAATTTGCCTTTTCCAGCAGAAGGCTGTGCCACCCTCTGTCATTGTTCCAGGCTTAAGTCAGGCAGGGGAAGTAAGGCAGCCAAGAGATTAGGAGACTTCTTGCAGACAGAATGAGGACTCAGGCTATGTCAAAGCCCAGGGGTGAGGGTCCATCACCCCCTTTTTCTTTAGCCCCCCAAGTTCTTCCCTGAGGGCCTCTTCGTGACCATGCCTGTCTTAGGTCATCCCTCCCTTGAGGAATCTTACCCATGATTGGCTAACTGGTCAGGCTCAGGACCAAGCAGGGTAAAGTAAAGTGGGCAGAGGCAGCGTCCCTGCCAGGGAGATAAGTTTTTTTCTCCTTAGTGGCTTATGGTCCCAAGGTCTCTGACTCAGCCTTAACCATGGGGGTTTACAGCTTCTGAAACCAGGCAGGGCAATTCCCAACAATGAATATCGTGATAGCTAAGTAGATCTAAAACTTTTACAATGAAAGCACTAGTGTGGCATCCAGAGTGTTACTCCTCCCAGATCTTCCTTATGGAAAGGAAAACAATGTAACTCATATATACACACAGTAGTGCTTTTTATTACATAGATTTTAAAATTTATTATTTTTATATTCATAATTATATTTAAGGCTTGATGTTTTATTGGTTAGATATCAAATGAAAATTATCCTTAATATGGGAAATGTGCAGTCATTACAAGTCTTTGGAAGTACGTATAGATAATTCCTTTCCTAATATGTCATTCTGTATAAACATGGTGTATTAGTATTATGTGTGAATTAGCTGAGAGCACACAACTGTAGTTCAGACAAATTAAAATATTTTGAACAGGAATATAGATTAGTCAATTTCACTATAAGGAAAAAATGATATTTGAGTTCTTTTTATTCTGTGCATTAACTAAGAGGTAAAGATTTGTCTTATTTTGTAATTTTTTAATGATAGTCTATCCCATCATCTTACTACATATTTATCTCATGAATTTTCTCTCATAATTATCTGTTGAGTTAATATTTTAAAACAAATCTTGTTTAAGAATACATATGTAGAACATAGGAAACTTTTTAGTGAAAACATGTCTTTGAGATCATTCTAAAAGGATATGCCTCTGCATTTCAAACTTGCCATTGCTAACTAACTGGCTTCAAGTATTCTCTGGATTCATTTATTTGTAAAAGCTAAAGGAACATTCATGAGAATCAACTTTGTCTTGGAATCTGAGAAGACAAATGGGAGAGCAAATGTAGAAGATTAAAAAAAGAGTTACGTAGAAAAATATTGGCTACACGAATTATTTTAATGAGGGGGAAATTTATATATTTTGACCCTTTGACATCTTTAGTCATTCACTCTGCAATTCAGATAGGTATTTTTACCTTCCACATGCCATACTCTTATTAAATGTGCAGGTAGATATTGGTTCTTCCCTTGTGCACCTGACATCCAGACCAAATCACTCTTATTTCTAATCAAGAAATGCTACCAGCACCAATTTTACCCTTCAGTCCAAGTATTGAAATAGTTTATTTCATTTGGTTGACAATCCCGCTTTGTGACAAAGAAAAATTACACCAAGTAGAGCTAAATGGCATAGAAGGCTTCATTCAAGACTACTTTAAAAGGGGAGAGAGATTGAACTCAACTTTGTAGAAATGACAGGCAGGGAGTTTTAAGCACTATACAGTTTTAAACATGGGAATAAGCTTGTGGAACATACTGGGGGACATTTGCGTGAGGTGGTCGGTGTTGTTACGATGTTTCCTAAGTGGAGTGTATTGAAACTAGGTACCTACCCTCCCACAGAGACTGAGATGAGGCCCTTTATTTCCAGATCCTTTTCTTTTCACTTTACTTGATATGCATGAGGAAGATACTCTGGGGTTGTAAAACTAGCAGGAATCTGGGAAACAATTTACATTTCAAAGGGATGGAGAAAGAATTTACAGTTGCAGGTTCCTAAAGTAAATGTCAACAGCTCCACACTTTCATCCTAAAACCTGATAAAAGGCAACTTTCCCTTTATCTCTTCAGACTTGTTTATGGTTCACCATAACTTGCTTGTCTGGCTTACAATTCTAAATAAACCATTTTGCTGGTAAAAAAATAAATTAAAAAATAAGGTAAATGCTCTAACAACAAGGAGGTCAGGAAGAAATCTGTCTAAAGTTTAGTCAGCCTAATGGGAACATTAAGACATCCCGTCAATTGTACTAAATCAAATTATGTACACAATTAATATTAATTATGATGCAGCTAAAAATGAAGACCTGAATTCAAGGTGGTTCAACAATCAATGAATTGCATTTAAAATAAAAAATGAAGCAGTGCTGAGAATAAGAAACACTTATTATATATATTAATTGGAACATAGAGTAAAAAAGGTTTTAGAGAATGTTTCAAAGGCTCAGATTTCTTTAAGAAAGGGAAACTAACCCCCAGTCCTCATCAAGTTCCCTCATTTTGGGTTCTGCTGATGGGCACCCAAGGGATCTGAGCTGTTTGCCAGTGTTTTACTTTCTTTGCATGTAATAAACAGAATTTCTCATTGCCTTCTTTTTAGCAACTTTATTTCCTAGAATCCAGTCTTTATGTGTAGGCAGTTAACTTTAATTAATCCCTGTAGAATTTGTGTTTTATTGTGCCTCAGCTACCATGTAGGATGGCGTTACTTGGTTAAAGTAAAACCGAAATGTTCGAGTTCATGTTGGTATGATTGGTGGGTGAGTGCATTTTTGTTCTAAGATTGTCGCCTCTCCCCTGTGCATTTTGTTTTAGCATTTACTTGGAACACTAATTCCAATCATTAGAGGTAAATGTTTTTGCCTTTGTTGGAAAACTACTTAAAATAAGCACTTCCTACATCTTTTACAAAAGAAGAGTTGATTGGGTATATGATCATTGAGCTCTTATTAAATTGCATTTAGTTCAATGATCTGTATGTATGTTTCTGGCAAAATAGAATTATAGACACCTAAAATTTATTGTGCTTTTTACATCCAGACCAAATAGATTTCACATTTTCTTAGATGAACTACAAAGTCCTTTGACCTTTACATACCTCTGATTATAATTCTGACAGTATTTTATAGCACTTAGAATTCTTGTGTCTTATATTTCGTATATGAATTAAGTCATTGTAATTGCAAAAAAATTTTCTTCTACCCTAATTGTTTATAATACATTTCATTAAAAATTTTTCTTTTTGTTTTGAAAATGGGAGTTTACTTAGAATTATTCCATTTATTTTAAACACTAGTTCAAGTAAGCATGGCATTATTTTTATTATGACTATAAAAATGACAATTTGTGTTTCCTTTTAGATTTACTACTGCCTTTGGTAAAAGTGGACTGGGTTGGTGTGTTGTAATATGATTCACTTAAAAAAATTCTTGGTATATATTGCTACTGTAGGAAAAGGTTTATGAAACATCAAATGGCCAAAGAAACTGATAAAGGGATTATTCTAATTTTCTTGAAAGTATTTCTTCCAAATAAATGGCATAAGTTTTTCCTAATAATGCCACTGGAATGAAAGATTCCTACTAGATAAGTCTTACTTTTGTCACTAAAATTGTCCCCCTAGGAAATATATTTTGTGATTTTTGTTTTATACTAAAACATGTAAGGTTTTTTTCCTTAGAACCTCACTAAACTCTGAAGGAAATTGGTATAAACGCAGAGCTGGTGCTTTAAAGGACAACTGTGAAGAGACTGCAAGGACTCGGTGTTCTCTGGGAGCTTCAGAAACTCATCACTCTGTCTGTCATGCATTCTGTTGCCTCAGGAAAGCAGGGACCTTGATGCAAAGGACATTCTCTCTCTAATATATGTTGACCGTTCAGGGACCGGAAGAAATGAACAATTTTTCAGTACCCTATTTCCCCTTGGTTGACTCAGCTAAGGTGTAATATTTCTTGTTTCTAGTGTGTCACCTTTTCCCAATGACATAGTTTCAAAGATTTTTCTGGATTATCATAATTTGATGGTTTGCTTCTTTCTAATATTTTGGCCCGCTGTAGTGCAGGTACATCAATTACTAAAACAAAGAATATGATTGTAGTGCAGGTACTCAAAGAATAAAATATCCTAATTAGCATTTTGAAAGTTCATTTGCATAATTTAATGATGTAAATGATGTAGAGTAACATCTTAATTGCAGATGTTGCTTGAGGTTAAAAATTAAGACAGAGTCATCTACCTTAATATCTTGGAGAAAAAGCAACTTTGTTGAGTGATTAAGAAATAAGGAAAGTCAGAGTTTATAATGTCATCCTCAATTTAAATATTTCTCACCATACTGATGTTTAATTGCTGCTACACATTTTTAAAGTCAATGTTGATATGGTTTATTGGTACTTCAGTCACATGTAGAATATGCACTTTCTAAAAAATGTTTATTTCACATTTACTTCAGCTTCTGCTTGTAAGATCAGATTGAGAGATTATTTTTGGAATAAATTATAATTAATAAAATTGGTATAACAAAATGAACTGCATTAATATTTCTTGTATCTGTGAAATTGTTAGTTTTGATTATTTTTATAAGATTGTAATAAGATAGCTAAAAAGTCTTCCCATATTTTAATTCATGTTAGTTTTCCATTTTTCAATTCATGTTATATTTTACACAGTTCTGTAAAACATCGTAGTTCTTTTTTCATAATTGATGGTATATGATGCATCCTGTTGTGTTTTTTTTTGCATACCACATCTTTACATTTTTTAACATATTTGAATTTACAAGCTTTAAAATTAGCATGTGTTTCTCATTAATCAACTCTCATTTCCTCAGGTGTTAGTGAAGTAATTAAAGTCAGGTGTACAAGTCTGAATTCATGTATTCTTATTAGTACAACACGAAATTATTATTATTTTGGCTCTAATTGCATTTTTGGCCCTTTTTAAATAAAATTTCTATAACACTTATTGCATTAGCATTATTATATACACCACAATTTAAAAAAAACCTGTTGGTGTTTTAAAGAAAAGTTATAACAGCACACAACTTTTCTAGAAAAAAAAATCTGATTCTGAATCTGTACATTCCTCCTGGCTACATTTTACTCAAAGGAAAAAATATTATGTATTTATAACTTATTACATGACTTAATGGAGGTACTCTTGTGGTTCTTAAGATGACTATCATAAGCTCTTTTCTCAAGAGAAATCCCTGCTCCCACAGGCAGTCCCCTCACCACTGTCCAGGTCCATGGTTCATTCAGACCTGTTCTTTGACTAGTCCCTTCCCCTTCTTTCCACCTTTATCCTCCTACCTTTCCACTCTAGTGGCTGTCAGTCTGTTCCATGTTTCCATGCCTGTGGTTCTTTGCTTCTTAGTTTATTTTGTTCATTAAATCCCCACCCCCCTGCCCTGTAAGTGAGAGCATAATCAAAATGCATAATCTTTTAGAAGTGAAGGTAGCTTGTTCATACAGGTTCATTTGTATACATATAGATTCTTTGGCTTGAGTGTTTGACAAGTTATAAATGATTATCTTATTAACTGATATATTTTCTTATTAACTTATTCCCACTACACGTTTGTCCTGAAAAGTATTTTCAGGTGCATCCTCACTCATACAATCTCCTGAGTCTTATTTTCTATAAGGATATTGGAATATTGCCAATATGGATTATTCCTTTTTCAGTCATCAGTATTTACTTCATTATTCTTTTCCTTTTTTTGGTGTATGATGTGGAGAATGGAAAAAGAATCACCATATGCGCTTCTAAAACATTTGTAGTTTTTTATTTACCAGGAATCTTACATCATGTTTTTATGTTTTATGTGAGAAAAAAAGCCAGAGGAATTCTATTCTCTTAATGAGAAAAATATCTTTTTTCTTTGATCTTTCAAGTTGGCCTTTTCACTTCTTTAATTTTTTTCTTTATGTTTTAGAGAAAGTCACTTAAATATTTCTGCACTATATTCATAAAAAATCTATTATGTCATATTGCTAATTTTAGAGATTGAATATTTTACTTAAATGAATATAATACATGCCCAGGTAAAAAAAAAATAAGAGTTTTCAAAGAAGTAGGAAGGTATTTGAAATCTCTTGCAGACAATTTCAGCAGAAAATGATTATTAAATTTTTGGTGTAGCCTTTCATTTTCAAATGCATAGGGGTAATAAAGCCTTATCATCATATAGCAAGTATAGTTTTAAATTTAGTTTTCCTGTCTTGTTACTCTGAAAAATATATTTTATTACTATGAATGTATTTAATGTGTTTATATTGTTACATATTAGTAAAATGTCATCAAAAGAAAGCATCATAAAGCTGTTTTAAAATTTACTAAAAATCATTTCTAAAGTTAAATGCCAGTATTTTATAATTGACTCACAGAATCAAAAGTTATAAAACAGTTGTGAGACTTGAATTTCACAGAACTCTCTGTTCTGTTCCATTGGTCTATCTGTCTGTTCTTATGCCAGTACCAGGCTGTTTTGATTACAGTGGCCTTGTAATACAGTTTAGTATCAGGTATTGTGATCCCTCCTACTTTGCTTTTCTTTCTCAAAATTGCAGCAGCTATTCGGGGTCGTTTATGGTTCCATGAAATTTTTTATTTTTTATTTAGAATGATCAGATCATTTTTATTTTTTGACTTCAAATTTAATATTATCTATTAACTTCCTAATAAAATTATCATTGTATTTTGAGTATAAAGTCCTATATTGCTGCATGGAATTTCACTTTTGGATTTTGCCATAAGTATAATAGATATTTATGTGTAGCATAATTTTTGCATGTATTAACATCAGGATCAAATTGACTCTCTATACGTCCTGGACTTGTATGTCTATTTCTTTCACCAGGTTAAGGAAGTTTTCTGTTATTGTTCCCAATAGGTTTTCAATTCCTTGTTCTCTCTTTTCTCCTTGTGGTATCCCCATGAAGCAAATGTTGTTATGGTTGAAATTGACCCTGGGACTCCTTAAACTATCTTCACTTTTTTGGATTCTTTTTTCTTTCTGTGCTCTGATTGGGTGTTTTCTGTTTCCTTACCTTTGAAACCACCAATTTAATCCTCTGCTTCATCTATCCACTGCTCATTTTTTTTTTTTTAATTTATCCTTCATTTCAGTTATTGTGTTCTGTATTTCTGACTGATTCTTTTTTGTGTTTTCTATCTCCATTTTTATGTTTCTTATTTCTTCATTGAAAAATCTCACTGAGATCATTGAGCATTGTTATAACCAGTATAACCATATTTCTACCTTTCTTCTTACATTGTCCATATTATCTTGAATTCTGTCCATTTTATCTAGTAGAAACCTTACCATATTCATCATAGTTGCCTTAAGTTTCCAACCTGAATATTCCACTATCCCTATTACATCTGGTTTTGGTGCTTGCTCTGTCTTTTTAAACTGTTGTTTTTGTTTAGCATGCCTTGTCATTTTTTTTTGTGATAGCCAGTCAAGATGTACTGGGTTAAAAATACTGAGGTCAATAGTTCTTTAATAATGTGGTGGTGGGGGTGGAGAGGTGGAACATTCTTTAGTGCTATGATAAATCCTATGATTAGTCTATTAGTGAACACATATCTCTAAACTGTGAACTTCACAAGTGCTTCACAGGTGGGAAAAGATGATAAGAATGGAGTCAATTTGGTCATTTTCCTTCCCACATCAGGTAGGCTATGATAGAACCCCAATAAGTTAGTCTATGGAAAACTAGTTTCCTTGAGAGCAGACTTCGTTAAGAACAGAATGCTCTGGAGTACTTACTGCAAAATGGTTCTTTTTCTCCTCTTAGTGGAGGCACAAGGGGGATTTCCTCTGATATTCACCGTGAGTACCTGTTCCAATTCCTGGAGGTCAAAAGTCACAAAAATGTGAGGGTCCTCCTGTGATTGGGTGCCCTGGGAGTTTTTAATCTCTCAAATTCATCTACACTAAGCCTCCATCAGTTTGTCTGTTACATAGTTCAGGTTCTGCTACCTCACTGGTGGTTCCAGTGGAGGTTCATGTTTGGAGGTTTCTGCTCAGATTCTCTGTGGCCTTGTTTTGGTCCCTCTAATTTTGGGGGCAGTGCTATGCTCTGTGATGTCACCTCTTGGACAGATCTAAGAAGAGTGGTTGATTTCAATTTTTCTTTCCCAGCTTTTTATTTGTTGTGAGGATGGAGTGACAGCTTCCAAGCTCCTTACATACTGAATTGGAAACTGTTGATTTTCGCATTTAAAAAAATGTTTAGATATAAAATCAAGAGTATCTTGCAATTTTAAAACATTTTGAAATTGAAATTTAGTTCTTGTATTGCTGTTTTAATTTAAATCTATTATTTCACACATTTAGTCTCACTGATTTATATAACCTTATAAAATTTTCTGTTCTCAAAACTTTCTGGTGCATACTTCTCTGCCTTTCATATACTCTGTCTATATGGTACATGTAAGTCAGCACTGTATTTTTAGTACATTTCCTTTCTTTTTTAAAAATACACCTCTTTTATTTTTTAATCATCATTATTTATTAACGAAGCTAGTTCTAGGAAACTTTATTATTTTTTTAATTTAATCTTCATTGTATTTTTTCCATGACCATTTAGTCCCCTTAAACCCCCTTCCCCTTAGCAATCACCACGCTGTTGTCCATGTCTATGAGTCCTTTTTCCTTTTTGCTCAATCAAAAAGGAAAAAGGACTCCACCCCCTCTCCTCCCCCCACCCTCCTGCTGTCATCCTGGTCTCTATCTGTGAGTCTTTCCCCATTTTCCTCATTAGCTCAGTTTGTTCATTAGATTCCACATATGAGTAAAATCATATATTTGTCTTTCTCTGACTATATTATTTCACTCAGCATAATGTTCTCCAGGTCCATCCACACTGTTGCAAAGGGAAAATTTTCTTTTTTTTTATGACCAAGTAGTATTCCACTGTGTAAATGTCCCATAGTTGTTTATCCACTCATCTACTGATGTACACTTGGGCTGCTTCTATATCTTGGCGATTGTAAATAATGCTGCAATGACCATAGGGATACTTATGTTTTGGGTTTATTCATATATATTCCCAGAAGTGGGATAGCTGGGTCAAAAGGCAGATCCATTTTAAATTTTTTCAGGTATCTTCATACTGCTTTCCACAGTGGCTGCACCAGTCTGCATTCCCACCAATGGTGCAAAAGGGTTCCCCTTTCTCCACACCCTTGCCAGAACTTGTTTTCTATAGATAATTATAGATAAGTCTTTGAATGATCAACTAGTGAGTTTCTTAAATAAGAATAATTTATTTTCTCCTATTTATATACAGAGAAAATTAATAAACATTATCATCATTCATAGATGTCTCCTAAGGGGCAGTTAGAACTCCCCACACGTACGGTTCAGCCACTGACTGGAACATTGCCGGCAGTAGTCTCAGCTCTCCTCTGATACACGTGTAGAAATCAACCGTAATGTTCTATTAGCCACTGTAATATTGTAGTTTCTCTTCCAGATATGTGGATTTTCATCAAAGATTGCTCTCACAAACTTTGTTTAGACTGTGTAGGCTTGTTTCATTTGTGAAGTTTATCAGATTTGAATCACTGTATTTTTTTTTTTCATGGAAATATGGAAATTTCCATGGAAGCATGTGAATACCAAGTTATGAAGAATTTGGTACTTTAGTAATTTCAGAGTTGAAAGGGAAATGACCAGATAAATTATCATAAAATGAATTAAAGAATAATTCCATTTTTTTCTTATAAGAAGGGTAAAATAGCTGGAGGAGAAAAATATAGAAGTATTGTTTCTAAGTGACAGTGGTAATAAATCTGGATAATATGTCTTTCAAACACATGCACAGACACAAATTATCTTAATTTGTGATTTTGGAATTTTAACTATAATGATGAGAGTATTGTCCATGAATGGAAACAGGTTTCAAAATATAATTTACTATTCGTTGTTTTAGACGCTCCAAAAAATCATTTGGTTTTATCTTTGTTTGTCATTGAGACACTCACTGTGTGGTATATGTTAAAGTTTTGCAGAATAGTAACAGGCATACTGGACTTGGACGTCTAGTTTCGATTTGATAGGGCTGGTTTTTGTGCTGCTCCTGGTGTTTCCTTGCCTGTTGTTCCTGGATTCCTGCACTCATTTGATGACAGCAACATATTAATGATATAACCAGGAAAAAGTACTGCTTCTACAGTGTTAATTTATGGTGAGGGTCTTTTATGGCAAATAAAACTTTATTAAAATTCAATAAATGAAACTGCCAAGTCAATGCCAAGACTCTGTGACAACTGAAAATGTCCTGCCATGATTTTTTTCTCATTGTTCAAAGCAGAAACAACCCAACGGCCTTTCGCTCCTGTTGCTGAATAAGCAAGCACCTATGTGTTCATTCTAATGTGTTAAAATACCTTGGGAATCTCCACCTTTAGATAACATTTAAATTGTGTGTATAAAACCCTAACAAAGGGAAAATAACTTAATGTGGTTTACCCTCCTGAGGCATAAACTGTGCAAAACCAATGCATACATATCTTTTAAAAATAATACTAATACTTTGTAAACCCCGAGTCTTTGAATACTTAGAGGCTTATGCCACTGGGATGCTCAATTTGCATATCACCGGTCACGGGAAGTGCAGGTGCTAAAGGTGATTTCTGGAGGAAGGTGTTGCCCGTGAAATAATAAAAATGGACTCTGCATGTCTACCTCCCTGCTGCTGGTAGTTAAGCAATACTGTTACTTGGCTGATTTCCTAATAAACTACAGGTGGGTGGGTGTTGAGGTTGTGCCATTACAAATTATCATCTGTTAGATCAAAGTGCAGAGGGAAGAACGGCAGGTGTGCTGTATTAATAGCTGCATTTATCTCCCCAGTCACTTAATAATTGCTTCTGGTGTGGCTTCCCTGTAGCAGAGCATTTTGTGGACTCCAAAAGCATTTTGATGAAGCTTAATGTGTTCCATGCTGGCAGAGTTCCCCTGTGCGAGGGCAGGGTTTGTTGTTTCATTTCTTAATGAGGCACTGGTAGAGCAAGTAGATATGGGGAACAACTCATGAATTATCGCTCACGTTACTCCTATTCCACGAACAAATATTAGCATTTGCCGTTGTATTTTTAAGATATTTCAAAATAAGACTAATATTTTCACCTTGTTTTTATAATATTTTCCTATATTTAATAGTTGCCTTCTGTATGCAGCCAGATACTGATCTAGGCTTTTATATACTTGTCATTTTCAGAACAATCTTTCTGTGTAGATTATTTTATAATTATGCTATCATTGTCCATAATTATCAAATATTGAAGACTACTAACAGTCTAAAACTGTTTGGCTTTTTCGTCTTGAGAGGCAAAGCTAAGTTAAATTGTCCTCTTGGAGGAGAAAAGCTTTTTATTATAGTTGTAGGCAGGTAGATAACACAGAGCGCAGGGCTCAGCTGTGGAATTGTTGTAGTTTTCTTGTTCAGTGGGCAGTGACACACAGGGTCCGGCAGAAGTGAGGCCCACTTGAGTGTGGTTGGTAGGGAAGTAATATGGGTGTGATAATTTATACTTTTAATTGAAACACCTAAAACGCCACTTGGTGTGCTTAAGTGTGATATTGCTATGTTACAGAATTACATGCTTATGATTTTGTAAAAAAAAAAAGGGGTGTCATTTGTGCTGGACCCTGTATTAGTAGCTGAATTGTCCAGTGTACATTCTGATTGCATTTGACTGTATGTGTTTCTGCATGTGTTTTTGTATTTTATTAAACTATGAAAAGGCTGGCAGAGGAAAACAGGTTGGAAAACATCGTGAGATGTTATTTGTATTGTGTGTAAGTTGCACACACACTCATGGTCTAATATTCCAGAGATCTTGGTGAATTTGAATGAATAACATGCTGTTCCTATGTTCTTTTCCAGCCCTTTTATACTCACAGAATAGGCAGTCCATGTGTTCACAATCATTTATGGACTTCCATGTGGTTGTTTTTTCTCAGACAGTGGCTTTCTAGGTTGTGAAGATGTCTCTACATCTGTCACATTCTAACACCCTGAGATGCAAATATGAGAACATATGTAACTGAAAATGGAAAATCATCAACATTCTATGTGTTTGGAGTTTAACATAAACAGAAAGCAATTTTTTTCCCCTTAGGATTTACTCCTGTTTTTGAAGTGATGGAATGTCATTTAACAAATTTATTAAAACGTATAAAAATAGAAAATCTATTACAAATATAGAAAACTTCACTAAGTATTTTCAAATGTCTAAATAGTCAATGCAAAATTGGTAGTTTAATTTCAGTATAATTTTTAGGAAATACTGTTGCTACTATATTTTCAAATGTGAAATTTTGACTCTATAGCACAGTGAACATTGATATATTTGCTTGTTAAAAGAAGTTTAATTCATCTTTATCTTTTTGCATCTTTCCAAATATGTCCCTGTGCTTGCTTCCCAACTGTCCAAACCCTTAACTCACAACTATACTCCAATAAGATGTGAAAGCAGATGGAATGTAGCTCTCTTCTGAAATTAGAATTTGTAATTCCAGCAATTGCCATTAGAGAGATTATTAGCCTTCCACCCAGACTCACCCTTTCCTTCTGTAGCAGTAGGATTGTTGCTGGGATCACAGCGAACATACATTTTCCAAACTCGCTTGTGACTGAGCCCACAGGACCAGGTCCACCAATGCAATGAGGGTGAGTGAGTCATCTCTGAGACGAAGTGTTAAAGATAGATATTGGCCTTCTCCATGTTCTCTCCCCTCTTTTGCTGACTGGATGAAGATCACAATGTAGCAGTAGCAATTAGAGAGGGGCAACAAGGTATAAGAAGGCTGGGTCACTGAATATTAATATTAATGCACCTATTGCCAACCAGAAATAAACACCTTGGATCATTACCTAAAAAGGAAAGAAACATCTATTACATTGTAGCAATATATATTCCTGAGTATATTTATTATATTATATTGTATAATATATAATGTTATACAGTAGTACTTCAGTACTCGTTGTTAATTTGTTCCAGAACTCCTGAGCAGTGAGGAAACGGACAAGTACCGTGATGAAGCATTTTCGTGACTCTTACAAGTTCTTGCAAATGTGACAAATTCTGAGCAAGTGCCAAGTGCTGAAACATTTTTTCTCATTGACATGTGACAAGTACAGCGTTTGATGATTTCTGAAGCTGACAAGCACTGAGGTATGGCTGTATTTGTATCCATTACATCATTTTAATTTTCCCTAAGTGATGCAGTGCCAGTGCATGAAACAGACTGATAACGATGAAGCCTTCCTCAAGGCAACAGTATTAACTCCAGCTCACAAATGGTGCGTGTTTGGGTGTGGGGCACTGTGCTGAGAGGATCTGGAGAACTCCTCAGGACACAGAACTGTGGACTGCTGTGATCAACAGCATGCTTGTCACAGCAAGTCAGCGTAGAATGGTTGCAAGTGTTTCACATATTTGCCAAATCTGAAGTCAATAAATTAGTGATTGACTTGTCTATAAAATCAAAATGTTAAATATTAACACACAACTGCATGCAATATGGGACATCTTTGTCTTTATGGTTTTTCAAAAAATACTTAATGATATGCCTATGAATGTCCCTCAGGATAATATCACATTTTCTTGCTTTCTTACTTCCTCTCCTACAAACCAAGTTTAAAAATTTAGTGAGTCCTCTCTTTTTCTGTCTAGTTTTAGAAGTTGAAAACACAGAACTTAAAATAGAACCAAATTATCTATGGAATCTATCAAGGACTAATATAATTTAACCCACTTAATATTCCTAGTAATGCAATATAGGCTTGAAGATACATGCATTAGAGAGTATTTTATGAAGAAAAAATGGCCCTGGCTGGTGTAGCTCAGTGCATTGAGCATGGGCTGAGAACCAAAGGGTCACCAGTTCAAATCCCAGTCAGGGCACATGCCTGGGTTGCTGGCCAGGTCCCCAGTGAGGGCCACATGAAAGGCAACCACACACTGATGTTTCTCTTCCTCTGTTTCTTCTACCCTTCCCCTCTGTGTAAAAATAAATAAATAAAATTTAAAAAATGGATTGAGTGTAGCACATCATTTTCCAGCCAGGACCTGGGAATGAGAGAACAGCTTTTTATGTTTTAGTTTATTTAGAGGGAAGCTCTCAGTGTATCTTGTGACTATGAGAGGGCGAAAGAAAATAACAGGAGAAGTAGAGGGGAGAGTAGCTGTCCCTGAGGGAAGGGGAGACCCTTCATGTGGTAAGGACACAGTTCAGTAAGCCCGTGTCAGGACCAGCACGGCGGCTCCTGTGGCACTCAGGTGAGAGGTGATAGACTTTGTAGGGTAGTAGCTACAAGATGCATGTGAGGAGTCTGGACGTAAGGTGCTGATGCTCCCAGACTCTGCAAAGACTGCTGTGCCTAAGCTTTGCACTTGCAGAGCAGGCCCTGCCAGTCCTCAGCAGACCCCCAGATGTGGGCAGTGGGCACTGTCATGGCTCTCATGCTTAAATGAATAAGAAATTTCTCTCCCTCATTTTTGAAAAATTAATTTTTTGGCATAACATTAGTTAATAACATTATATGTTTCAAGCATGCAATTCTATAATACATTATCTATATGTTGCATTGTGTCCTCACCACCCAAAGTCTAGTCTGCTTCTGTCACCTTGTGTTTGACCTCTCTACCCTCTTCAGCCTCCCTCCTCCCCTTCCCCTCTGGTAACCACCAAGCTGTTGTCTGTGTCCAAGTTTGTTCATTGTTTTCTGTTTTATATCCCACATTTGAGTGAAATCGTATGCTTCTTGTCTTTTTCCATCTTACTTACTTCATTTAGCATGATACTCCATGTTGCTGCAAAGCAGTATTTTGTTCTTTGTGGCTGAGTAGTGTTCCACTGTGTATATATGTAGCACATCTTTGTCCAGTCATCCACTGAAGGGCACTTGGGTTGTTTTCATGTCTTGGCTATTGTGAATAACATGCAATGAACATAAGGGTACCTATATCTTCACAAATAAATGTTTTCAATTTTTTTTCCTGGTAAATACCCAGAGGAGGGATTTCTGGGTTATATGGTAGCTCTAATCTTAATATTTTGAGGAACTGCCAGACTGTGTCCCATAGTGGCTGTAATGGTTACATGCCCATAAGCAGTGCACAAAGGTGCCTTTTTCTCCA
Source organism: Desmodus rotundus (assembly GCF_022682495.2). Lineage (NCBI taxonomy): Eukaryota > Metazoa > Chordata > Mammalia > Chiroptera > Phyllostomidae > Desmodus > Desmodus rotundus. The sequence continues at coordinate 73,757,805 of NC_071388.1, read as the reverse complement.
CAACCTCTCCAACACCTGTTATTACCTGTCTTGTTGTTAATAGCCATTCCAACAGGTGTGAGGTGGTATCTCATTGTATTTTTGACTTGCATTTCTCTTATAGCTGGTGAAGTCGAGCATCTTTTCATATACCTGTTGGCCACTTGTATGTCTTCTTGGGAAAAGTGTCCTCTTCCCATTTTTCAATTGGATTTTTTTGATGTGTTGTATGAATTCTGTATATATTTTCAATATTAGACCCTTATCAGAGGTACCAGTTGCAAATATCTTTTTTTCATACAGTTGGTTGCCTTTTTGCTCTGTTGACTTTGTTTTTCTATGCAAAAGCTTTGTAGTTTGATGTAGTATATTTATTTATTTTTACTTTTATTCTCCTTAACTGAAGAATCAAGTTCACAAAAACCTCTCTGAGACCAAAGTTCATAAGTTTAGTACCTATGTTTCTTCCTTTGTATTATATTATTTCAGATCTTATAATTAACTATTTAAGCCATTTCGAATTCATTTTTGTGTATGGTGCCAGATAGCAGTCTAGGTTTATTCTTTGGCATATGCCCTTCCTGTTTTCCCAACACCATTTATTGAAGAAACTTTCTTTTTTATCCATTGAATGTTTTTGACTCCTTTGTTGAAAATTAGTTGTCTGTATTCATAGGAGATTATTTCTGGGCTCTCAATTCTGTTCCATTTGTCTGTGAGTCTATTTTTCTGCCAATACCATGTTGTTTTGATTATTTTAGTTTTCAAGTATAATTTGAAGTCAGGGACTGTGATACCTCCTGGTTTGTACTTTTTTCTCAGGATTGCTTTGGCTGTTTAGGGTCTTTGGTGGTTCTACAGAAATCTGATGATTTTTGTTCTGTTTCTTTGAAAAATTCCAGTAGGACTTGATGGAGATTTTATTAAATCTTTATATTGCTTTATGGCTTGGAAGAATCAACATAGTTAAAATGGTCATATTACCTCATTTCTTTAGTAACACAAATGTTTATTTATATTGTTAGGTCACTCAAATAGGAAAGTAGAGAGGAATGGGTTTAAAACATGCTTGAGATGATAATTCTCACACCTTGAAAAGTGGAAATTGGGAGTTATACAAAGGTGATCAGTGTGGAGTGAAATTTACTCATGGAACATATGGAAATATCAGATCTCTGAATTTATTATTCAGTTTCCAAAGTCACTTCTGCAGTATCAAGAGATCTGTGTACAGTACAAAAGTTCTTTATCACCCTTCCTTTGTTTTTTATTATATATAATCTCTATATTTAATTATTTAATTATGTAAGACATTAACATTAAGGGAAGCAGGGCAAGAAACATAGGAGACTTTGTACTATTTTGTAATTTTCCGTAGGCCTAAAATTAAATGTTAAAAATTGAAAGATGTAAGTAGTCAGAATCAGTCTTGGTCTGGAGGTATATAATACAGTATCTTAAAAATTTCAATGATGCATATAATTCTTATAATAAACTATAAGAATATAATAAACCGCTAAAATATAGGTTTATTAAGATAAACCTGAGATATCAAGAAAAGCTTTTAGCCAAACTGCTATATTGGCACAAAATTATAAAGGTTATTTTAAAAGGTAAGCTTCAGTGGAAAATTCAATAAAGCTACATCAACAAAGGCTATAGGCAAATCACATGTTTTTGTATGCATCTGTTGAGCAGAGTTGTTGGTGGACTTTTATTTGAAGAGGCAGAAACATCAGGAGTTAGTAAAGGAAAGTTTCAGAAGTAGGTGAATATTGGCAGAGAATAGGGCAAAGGATACTCCTCTAGGGTGTGACTCTCATCCAAAAGATATGAGGGAAAATGAGATTTCCCATAGGAGTAGACAAGTGAGAAGTTGATTCCAGTGTATGATGGGAAATAAACTGATTTATAAGGAAACTAATTTGTATTTATATCTCTATATTTATTGATGTTGTACTGGGGTAGAATAGAATTTAATATGAAAGGAATTAAAAGTCACGAAGTCATCAGAGCAATTATTTGTTAAAAAGATATTTGAAGAAAATGATATACATAGTAATACAGACATGTAAATGTTAAAAAGAGAGCATGCAGTCAAACAGTCACTTAGACAATCCTACACTGAAAATATGACCTCTGCGTGGTGGTTTACAGGTGAAGATGTGCGTGGTGTCCGGGGTGGAAAGAGAGCTTGTGATCTCATTGAAAATTGGCCCATTAGCTTGGAAACCTGAAGAGCCTTCTTTTTAGAGATAGTCATTCTGGGATTTTTGTCTTGGCTCCTTCCACTATGTGTTAGAGCATTGATTGGCAAAGTATGGTCCCCAAGCCAGCTCCACATCCTGGGATAGGGAACTCACGAAGAAATGCATCATCCCAGACTTACTGGGTCACAAACTCTGGTGTGGAGCCCAGCAATGTGTGTTCAACAAGCTCTCCAGGGGTTCCTGATGCAGTCAAGTCTGAGAATTCATATCTCAAAGAGTAAGTCACCTCCACTTATACCAACAGACTTCATTCCAGAGATACTTTCTCACAGATCACTACTTTTTAACCTTTCCTTATGTTCCTAATATATGTACATGGAAATTCTAGTCTAAATCTTCATATCAGGCCTTTTAAAATCTAACGTGCTTGTATATTTTTTCCTATAAATCCTATCAGAATAACAGTGAGCACTTTGTCTCTGTCAGTTGTTAACATTAGAAAAACTAAAAGTAGAAAAATAATACAATAGTCAGAGCTGCTGGACAATGCAAAGAACTAGGGTTATTTTCATCTGTTAAGTAACTGATTGAATTGACAGCACACCAAAAATTTTGCAAAAAAGTCATTGTACTCTGGGTGGAGTGAATTAATTTAGGAAAGAGTTCGGCACATTGTCATACAGAAGCATTCCTAGCAGGACCTGACTTACACCTGTTTAAACTACTGTGAAGAAGAAGAAATGCCTGTGCTCTCCAGCCAGAAAAAGCTGCTCCCTGCCAGCTCCACTGTGAGGTCGTCTGCAATTGGCAACTTACAGACAGGTCAGCAACCATCCTTTCTCCAAAATGTCACTTAAAATAACTAACATTTTTTTTTCTGGTTTAGAAAAACACCCCAGCAATTTGTCAGTCTTTTTATTTGTGTCTGCCAAGCAGCTGTATTTACAGAAAGCAATGGTCTGGTGTTTTTTGTTTTCTGGGTTTTTTTAAATCTTGATTTCTAATTGAGCAGTTTGGTGGTCTAATGAATTTAGATTGTGAAACTCATAAAATGAATGGGCCAAAGTAGTTTGAACCTTTTCCCTTTTTTTTTCTTCCATGTTCTCATTATTTATAATGAGTCTTCCCAGAAACCGTTCAGCGCGTCCCTCACTGAGTGCACGGACACTGGTGAGGCTGGGAGATAATCAACTCCAGGCCGGGGCCGCGCAGCAGCGCCAGCAAGCCGTTCATGACTCCAGCAGATGTTTCTGCTTTGGGGGGCCAGCAGAAATTTTATAGGGTTTTTCCTCCCTTTCAGGGAAAATTGCCAGGACAGTCAAAAAAGGGAAATATATAGGCCTGCTTGCATTTCCAAGTTGGGAGGGCTATTATGTCCAATAAAAGGAATCTCAAACTGAGGAATTTCTGAAGACACCATCTCACAAATCTATGTAAAATATTCACCAAGAAAAAGAGAGACCAAGGAAAGCTCACTTGGCTTTAGATTTCTCTGTATATTGAAAACCGTGTGAATGTTAGAGGGGTTAGAAATAATACCCAGTTATGGTAAAAACACACCTGGGAGTCCAGAAAGACCTCCTTCCTCGGCCCCCTCCCACCCTGAGAAAGACACAGATGCAGTCCTCTGAAGTTTTGAAAGCATGTTTTGTTTTTCTGTCTCTCCTAAGAAAATTTAAATGGTGGTTCCACTGAGAGAGAGAGTATTTGCAGGACCGAGAGTTCTTTTTTTTTTTTCTTTTAAATCAACTGTATTGTATAGTATGATTTTGTTCCTGAAAAGAGCAAAATTAACACAATTTTTCCTTGGGTGGGGAGTTCTGAGAATTTCAGCTATCAGAGGTTAACTTATTTGATTTTGATATTATTTTGGATCTTGAGAAAGTTTAGGTGCAAAATTATGTGGTAAGTAACAGAGAGCACTGGTCACGTGACACTTGTGGAGGTGACAGCATGGACCTGGGCAGCCTTAGTGCTGGGCGTTCGAACTTTCACTTTTGCACGTTAGGAAAAAATGTGAAATATGAAGGAGAGAGGAGCCTACTGAGACACTTGCAATACTTGTTTATGTAACAAGGTGAAGAGGATCAGCTTGGAGAACAACTCTGCTATAGTTCTCCATGGCTTTTCTGTGTAACAAAGCTGTCTGCTAAGAACCAGAAATAATGAGCTATTACAAAGTCACTCTGATAACTCTTAACTGATATTGTATGCTCAAAGCTATGTATAAACAATTAACACAAGGATTATGATTAACTAGAAATACTAGTATACTCCATCTGTTCAGTCACCCATATTTACCTATAGTTAGTCCCAGCTTATGTTTCATATGCTTGGCAGAACAAAAGTGGTTTGAGAAGATTCTGTTGAGGCACTGTACTACAAAGGAAATGTATCATCCACCTATTAAAGTACTGATAAGGCAGCATCGACTTTAAAATCCGTTAGCTAGTTTATTGCTAAAAATGGGACTGTTAATTGAGGTCCCATAAAGCTCTAGGAGACCCCTTAATATGTGAGAGGAGGCAACCTCTGCCTGTTATATGATACGCCATAACAATATACACCTTTTAGTAGAGTCCAAGTTATTTACTTTATTTCAACTTCATTCAACTTAAGATTTGAAGATGAGGAATTCTTTAGCTAAGTTGATAAGTAATAACCTACTAAACTAGGAAAAACATGTAGAATTACTCAGAGTTGAAACAAAAGTATGATACATTTGAGAACTAAAATTCATGCACATCTATGTCACATCATTTATGAGGAAATGGAAGACAAAACTAGGAATTATGCAGGGGCAAGATTGAAAATGGACTACCAAAGCTGACAAATGGATTAGAGAAAACCAAAACCAGTTTCAAGGTGGCCAGTTGCAAGGTTGTTCCTGGGACCTGATGTTACTGAGTGGGGAAGTGACATTGAGAATTAGAGGTCACCTCATGAAGATAAAGGATATCTAGGGGTTTTAATTGATCAGATTTGCTCACTGAGAATATGGGAATGGTGGAGAAAGTCAAAGATCATTCCTTAGTTCCTGGCTTGAGACATTGATTGGGTAAGAGTACCATTCACTAAAATATTTTAAGGTTTGAAAGAAAAGATGCATTCACTCTTAGTGCTTGACTACAGGGAAGTTATTTCTAGGTACCCCCATTGTGCATATGTGTTCCCAAGCCATTCCGTGCATCTTCCTCTGTTCCAGTAGCATCCTCTACGTGCAATAATCAAAGTCAATATGAAGGAGGCTCACTGCCAGTGCCATGCTCCCTCGCCATGAGGACTCCTTCACAGTCTTCTGAAGGGCACAGCAATTGCTTCTGCTTGCTCCACAGTGTCCACTGCTGCTGCTGCTGGCTCTCACCGAAGGAACTGGGGAAGGTGCTTCTGGCTCGGAATTATTGCTGAAGACCAAATCATCATGGGTTATAATGACGGTACTCAACTTCTGATTGCATGCCCTCTTCCTTAGATTTTCCAATGAGTTCATAAAGGCAGACTGAGAACAAAGGTCATCTCACTCCCTCCATTGTCCTTGCCATCTTCATCTCTTCCCCTGGTCACTTGGACTTTCTTTCTTCCCGGATTAAAACATAAAAACATCGTGCACATGTGTTCTTGTCAAAGAACAAATGTCCACAGTGGCCACCTACTTTCCTGTTCTGCAAATAGCAAGCACACAAATCTTCTTCTGAACTAAACTGGGACATCTTGCTGAAGTAACGGCGTTTTATGGGATTTTTTATTCCATGCACTCATGGGTTGTTGAAGAAGAAGAAGGAGTCCTTGAAGTTAATCTGCACAGTGTTTATCAAGCGCTCATGTGTGTGCGAACCACAGGGAGCCCTGTTAGAATGCAGATTCTGAACCAGTGGTCCCGAGGACAGGGCTCTGAGCCTGGGTTTCTAAACAAGCTCTGGGGGGGTTTAGATGCTGCTCGTCTATAACCCACGTGCTGAGAGCAAAGTTCTGCTCTAGGAATTACCTCAGAGTGCAGTTGAAGAAAAGTCACGGAGGTTTATTTAGTGTAATCTGTTTGGTGTTGCTTATGCATTAAATTAGTGACAGCATCTAGGTTAGAAAAATAATTTTCCTGACTCTCAATCCTCTGTGTTTTATACCTCAATCAGCAGCATTTGCCTCAAGTAGATCTTGAAATGTCAGTAACATTTACTCCTCATTTTGGAATCTAGAGTAAACTTCTGTTACTCACTGAAGGAAAATCTCCCCAAAGAAGGTTGTGGACCAGAGGGGAAGGGGGTGAGGGATAATGGTGGAAAGAAGGAGAAGGGACTAGTCAAAGATCATGTACAAATGACCCATGGACATGGGCAGTAGGGTGGGGACTGACTGTGGGAGCTGGGGGTGGGCTGGGAGGAGGAGGATAAAGGGGGAAAAATGGGATAACTGTAATAGAATAACAATAAAAAATTTTAAAAATACAAAGGTTATGAAATCCATCTTGGACAATATTTTGGATTTTTGTTGCTAATACTGTGTGTATGTGTGTATGTGGTGATTTATTAAACCTTTGGAAATGTACATGTAACAAATATCCACAGGTAAAATAAGTTCATAGAACATAGTTTCATACTATCTATTATGAAATTAACTATAAAATAAAATCATATGTTTTTTCCTTTTAATGATTCTTAGATTAAGTTTTTTACTTTTAAATGCATTTATATACAGATGGATTTTGTGGAAGTAAACTACTCAGGTCAAGCAGGAAACCTTAATTCACCTGTTCTACAAATGTGCTTCTAAAGCATAGACATTAATGAACCCTAAATGTGAGCAAGCATGAAAAATTGAGGTGCCGAAAATTGATTTAGTTCAGCAACACAAAAATAGGACTTTCCAACAATTGATTGGGGGATTACCCCTCCAACTAAAACATCTGGTCACCAATTCATACATGGATTTCTTTCCATTTGCATCCCTCCCCTGACCCCTCCCTTCAGAATGCTGCTGCTCAAGTTTAAACAAGTGCTGGCAGGGAAGCAGATGGACTCCACTCCTGATGGGGGAAGAGCCAGCAAGACTAATGCGAGGTTCTCCCTTCCAACCCTGAGACAACTGCAGATTCCACCAAAAGGGATCTTTCTCTTTAGGTAGAAGGGGGAATGCAGAAGTGTTGCTGGCTGGAAAATCTCCGTACCAAAGGCCAGCAGTTCAGCTGCAGTTTGTATGGCGAGTCCTTCGAAGGATGTGCTGAAGCCATCAAGCTTGTATCCCCTGGAATGTCTCCTGGGATTCAAGCTCTGGCCAGAGAACAGAAATAAAGGAGCTGTTTCGAGCGATTTACAGTTCTCCTAAATATGAGAAGGAAAATGTGTGGAGATGTTTTAGCTCAGCAGGGTCCTCAGCTGAGCATTTTAGAGAAGTTTCCATGGCTTCTGGCTGCGACTTGTAATTTTGCATCTCAATAAATGTTCTACCACCTGAAAACTTTCAGGAATACTAAATTCATTCGGAGAGGAAAATCATTCTTGTGTGAAGCAGCAATATGCATATTCATTGAAAATCTTAAAATGTTTCCTCAAATAAATATCTGATTCAAAAAGAAGCCAAATGTAGAGCCAGCAAGTCAGGCTTTGTACACATAATGTATATTCTATTCATAAATCTATCAAAGAGAAGGGATTAAATAGCCCTTCACCTTTATCTGTAAAGTATGAGAGGGCTATAAAAATGGAAATGTATTAACTTTGTCTATGAAAATTTATATATACGTATAGCCCTAAGTTAAATCAAACTCTGGGCCTAATACATAATATAAAATACTCATCATTTAATTTCTCCTTTTGAGAGAATATGGTAAAGTAATTCATTCAACATTTGATAAATATACTCCTTTAATTGAGACATAAGAATAGCTAACCTGAGCCCTGGCTGGTATAGTTCAGTGGATTGAGCACAGAACTGTGAAGCAAAGGGTCACTGGTTTGCTTCCCTGGCAGGGCACATACCTGGGTTGCGGGCCAGATCCCCAATAGTGGGTGTGCAAGAGACAATCACACATTGACATTTCTGGCCCTCTCTTTCTCTCTCCATTTCCCTCTCTCTAAAAATAAAATAAATAAAATCAAAAAAAAAAAAAAAAGCTAACCGGGAAGGGAATTGATAGTGGCCATGACAAAACAAAGACATGACATTTGTTCATGGGAATGAATCTGAAGTAATTTTTTTAAAAACCAAGTAGAAATTTGTAAATTATCTCTAAGTCTCTGAATAACAACAGAAACACACTTAAAAAATTGAAAAATTGGGTAAAAACCAAATAAAATTAGTCTATAATATAGACTCAAGGACACATAGATTATTATAATAGGGAAAATTAGGTTTACTCTTATTAGTTAATATAATCTATAAATGGGTAAAAACTTTCTACATGGAATTACTTATATGTTTTAAACCAGTGAAGAAATTTAGAGACTTCCTAGATTATATTGCTGTCTCACAATGGAATATGAAATTGCACTGTGAGGTCTACAGTGCTTTCTCAGACCTGTGAGTGCCTACCACGTATATCGCAGAATCTGTGCTATTTGTTGACTGTTTGATTTTAATTATCTTTTTATAAGTTATAAAATAATGCAACTGCATATCCTAAATAGGAATTGAGAACTGATACCATGTGGCCTTAAATAAACCCTCAGGCATATTTGGTTTGGTATCAGAGTATTGTAACTGTTTTAAGAAAGTATGATTTATTAGGTTTAGCATTGAGTTTTTCTAGTTTATGGAAGATCCTACCATTGTTTATTTTCTTACTCATTGCTGCTTCACACATTTAAATTACTTGCCTGACCCCTGAAGGCATTTGAGTTTGCAATATGGCTTTATTCCAGACTTCAAATGTTATAATCCTTTCCTGATATTCCACACTCTTTGAAAGCAATATATACTTCCTTGATTTTTTCCTGGCACCAATTATCACAGTTGTTTTTAATTAAAAGGATTTTGTCATTAATTCAACTAATTTATAGATCTTTACTTTGTACCTGTTCTGTTTTAGATAACATACTCTTCAAAGAGAATGAGGATGACCAAGATAGACCCAGCACCCACTGGCATGAATCCTAGTGATTAAGTGAGCAAGAATTTGGTTACTGATTGATAAAATGGCCCACCTTAAATCCTTTCCCTTCATACCTTAGAAAAATAAAAGGGTTGCAATTACCTTCCCAGAAGAGAAAATATTAAAAAAAATGTAAATGTATCCCCTCACAATTCATATGTTGACATTTTAGCCTTCAGTACCTCAGATGTCACAGATTTAGAGACAGTCTTTAGAAAGGTAATTAGGGGTAAATGAGTTATTAGGGTGAATCCTAGTCCAATATGACTGGTGACCTTATAAGAAAAGGACATTTGGAAATAGACAAAGAAGAAGGACCGTGTAAAGACACAGGGAAAAAAAGCCATGTGCAAGACGAGGAGAGAGGCTCTCAGAAGAAACCAACCCTGCTGATACCTTCAACTTGGACTTTCTAGAACTGTGAGGAAATAAAGTTCTATTCTTTAGATAGCCAGTGTCTGGTAATTTGTTGGCACTTGAAAACTAATACAATACTGGTTTTGAAATGCTGAGGAGTTTAATCTCTATCAGTTGAGTCCCAATTCTGGTAGAAAAGAAGGGCCACGTTGCAAATTACTTAAGCAGTGGCTGTCAGCTCCCTAAGTTGGCTGATGGCATAATTTGCAGAGGCTTCTTTTTGATTATCTTTTTTGCATCAAATAACATATGTAGATGTATATTTGTTTGTATTGATACTTACAATACAAATTTTAGGGAAAATATGGTGTCATTTAAGTTGTTCTGTGAGAAAAATAAAATGATATATGCATACAATGGTCAGAAATATATGTACCTGGAAAATGAATCAGAGATAGACAAAACATGATTGTGTCCAATAGAAATGATACTTGTTGCTTCCAGTACTTGGCTATTGTGGATCAAAAAACTATGGTACATTTACACAATGGAATTGTACACAGCAGCAGAGAAAGAAGGAGCTTATACCCTTTGCAACAGCATGGATGGAACTGGAGAGCATTATGCTAAGTGAAATAAGCCAGGTGGTGAGGGACAAATACCATATGATCTCACCTTTAACTGGAACATAATCAACAAAAGAAAAAAAAGCAAATAAAGTATAACCAGAGACATTGAAGTTAAGAGCAATCTAACAATAGCCAGAGGGGAGTGGGGAGGGGATAGTGGGGAGAGGGGTTTTCAGGAACTACTGTGGAGGACACATGGACAAAACCAAGGGGGAGGGTGGAGGCAGGGGAGGGAGGTGGGTTTGGCTGGGGTGGAGTGGAGGGGTGGGGAGAAAATGCAGACAACTGTAATTGAACAACAATAAAAAATATTAAAAAAATACAACTGATACTTGTGAAGTAAAAAGCTAAGAACACATTCAAAATTGGATAGTTTCCTAGCTTACATAATGGCTCATTCTCTGTAGCCCAGTTGCATGTTTCTTACCATATCATTCAGAGATATTTATATTTATTGTTCCTTCCCTTATGCTATCCATTTAACGTATCCTTGCTCCTCAATTCAAAGAATATTTATTGAAAAAAGTACCTGCTAGTTGAGCAGATTATGGAAAAATGAGAGATTTAATAGAAACATCTATTTGACCAAGTAAATCATAGAATGTACAAATGACAGAGAGAGTAATCAAGCAAATCAAAGTGAGGAAAATAAAATCAAGTTTAAAAGTATGTAGAAAGACTTCTGAAGGGTGAATAACATGTCAGCAACAGAAGTGGAGAAATTATGACATAAGAATGGAAGAAATAGGATAGGCACACCAGCAAAGACAAGGGTATTTCAGACATGGTTAGGTAAAATGCATAGCCTGTTTTGATGGGAGAAAAAAATAAAAATAAAGAAGCCTTGGGAAAGAAGACATGTTGGTATGGGGTTGTTGTGGAGATGTGGGGTTGAATACAATGAATTTCCCCAGAAACGTTCTTGTTATGAAATGCAGAAGTAATGGAGAACCACTAAAGAAGCTTAAGACATAAGTTATTGTTTAAGAGCTATGCTTTAGAAAGACTAATTTGTAGTATTTAATAAAGGATGAGTTTGTAGTAGAAACATTTGAATATTGTAATACATATACTCAATTTGACATAAACAGAATATTTATGCATATATTTTTGTAAATTGAATCATTTAATTTTTGTATTTGTAATTGTGCTAAGGTAATTGATATTTAATGCAATGTTATTTAGATTTCTTTGGTCAAGAATGTCTTAAGTAAATTTATTATTTCTTTTATAGTATGGATTTTTATATACAAATTTAAAGCAAATTAAATATACAAAAATACAGTAAAATCCAGAAATGTTTAATACCTTTAAGTTTTTGCAATATTTTGAGAGATGTTAATATGATGATATTATTCCCTTGTTCAAATCAGCTTACTATGTTTTAGATTTTATTTATTTATTTTTAATTTAATCCTTATTATAGTTTTTTTCCCATTACCATTTAGTCCCCTTATGCCCACCTCCCCCCATTAATCATTGCACTGTTGTCCATGTCCATGAGTCCTTTTTCCTTTCTGCTCAATCCCTCCACCCCTTAGACTCCCCCCAACCCTAGCTGTCATCCTGCTCTCAATCTATGAGTCTGTCCCCATTTTCCTTGTTAGTTTGGTATGTTTTAGGTCTGAAATGCATACACTGCATATAGGTTCTTTGTAAATTAAAAAAAAAATATTTTTTTATCCAAAGATCTAGGTTTATCAAGGTAAGCTCAATAAAATCTATGGGCTAATGACGTCAGGTAATATAAAACCTAAAAATCACTGTGTTTTACCTCTTTAAATAGTTACAGTCAGCTTTCTATATCCACAGGGTTCCACACCTGCGGATTCAATCAACCATGTGTTGAAAATATTTTTAAAATTCCTTAAACAACATAGGTGAAAGTTGATCCCTAAACAACATAGTATAACAACCATTTACATAGCATTTACATTAGTTATTAAACATAATCTAGAGATGAGTTCAAGTATACAGGAGGATGCACACAGGTTATAAGGGACTTGAGCATCTGAAATTTTGGTATTGCAGGTGGAAGGGTCCCAAAACCAACTCCCCAGATAGCAATGAATGTACTTAACTTTTACATGAGGGACTATGGGTAAATTCAAGTAAAGTATAAGGGGCTAAAGCCATAGCTGCCTCATTCTTTTTCAGTGGAAGGCAATGAATTTGACAGTGCTTAGAAGTAGAGCAATGCAAACTTTACCTTTCTGTTTAGGTGATTGTGCATTAAGAGTCTTTTAAACTTATTCTAAGTATATTGATTTTGTGTTTGCTTCATAACTCAGTGACCATGTGGTTGATCTATGGCCAATAGCAGTGATACAGAGAACAATGGTTTATAGAAAAAAATGTTTATTTACTGACCCAAATCTAATTGATACCCTTAATTCAATCTGAAGCTTGAATGTTTGAGAAAAAGCAGAACAGGCAATTATAAATATAGAGAGTTATAAATTAGATTTTAAACAAATTCTATACCATTACTCAGGTTTCCCATGTAGAATACAAAACAGTATTACTCAATCCTGGCTAGTGTTATAAGAGTCTTCAGATTTTTCAGAGTCACCTTTCTATTTAAAAAAATTAAGTTAGACACTGCATCAGTATAACGGTACATATCGACAGCTGATCCCTTCTGAGTTTCTCTTCTGTTGGTGGCAATGAACGTTGTTTAGTGGGGAAACATGGTGTTTGTTTTCCTCTCTGCACATTTAGGCCAAATTTTTAACCCTTTATCATAGATAGTATTTTCTTACTGTGCTAGAATAAGTTCACTATAGGAAGTTAGAAAATTTAGAAAAGTATAAAAAGCTCTCCAAATGTTCTTACCATCTAAAAGTTTAAACAGCATTCACACTTCATTTATTTTGTTATGTTTTTGTGTGCATTAAGTATTTTTCAAAAATTTAATATGTTGTATATAGTTTTATAATGTTGCTTTTTCCTATAGCATATCCTGTATAATTTAAAATTATTACTATTAGTATATATTTTATTAGCTATTATTCATGCTACTTATTGAGCATACAGAATGCAATCATCAGAAAAAATTTTATTGTGTTTAAAATTTTCAAAATTTTTAGATTTCTCTATCATATTTCTATTGCAAATGATGACGCTATCTCAATAAAACTTAAGACACTCCTATTTTCTAGGGTAAACTATTATAAGCACAATTTCTGACTGAAATATTATAAACATATGAAAACCTCTTGATGACTTTGTCAAAGGAAATTCTGGAAAGTTGCATCAATTCACTTCATTAGGGCAGAAGGTAAAAATTATCCCTAACTAGTCACCTTTGGACACTAATAGTTGTAGAAGAAAAACAAATGTTTTTACATTATTCTACCATGCATTGTTGAATATTAATGAAGCTAGAAACATTTCATACACTCATGGGTCCTTTATATTTATTCTTTTCTAAATTTCCTTCTAAAGTTTTTTGTATATTTTTCTGTAGGAACAAGTTTTCATGTTAAAGATTTGTATGTTCTTATAAAAGATTAATAGTGCTATTTGTTTGACACATGCATTGAATTCTTTTCCAGTTTATCAGTAATAATGTGTGTTTGCCTCTCATATGCCCCCCCAACCAGGGACCTAGCCTGCATCCCAGGCATGTGCCCTGACTGGGAATTGAACCAGTGACCCTTTGGCTCACAGGCTGGCACTCAATCCACTGAACCACACCAGCCAGGGCCACTTTATCAGTAATAATGTAACGAGGTTATTTTTGACATGGTGGAGTTTCATGTGTAAGAGGTCAAATATAACTTTATATTTTTACATTTTAGATAATTTCTGACTAATATACTTAAAAATATTTATGAGAAATGTTAACTTAGACGTCATATCTTCAGTTTAACACATATTTTTGGTACGACTTCTAAGTGCCTAGCAGTAATGTAATCAAAATATAGGTTCTCGGAGAATTAAATATGCTGCCTTTGCCCTTAATCCTTATGTATTTTATTATTCTTGTTGCTACTTAGCACATCACATTAGGCATTATAGATTGTATTTCCTTCCCCCAAATATAAATGCAGCCCAAAGGAATAAGGGATTTTACGAGTCCAGAACTACTCTAGGCCTCCATTTCACAGAATTTGTATTGACTGGCTCAGATGACCTTGACCTATATTGGCAGTGTATATACTTACATTCAAATTCCCTGCCTTACGGGGATTCAAATTAGTCATACTGTTGTTAGTCCAACACTCTGTATGCATGGATTAAGTCCTGAACTCATGGACTTATTCAAATCTACAGCCTTAACATAATTCCTACAATGTTTTTATGATCTGTGTGTCTTCATTATATTGTGATTAGTAGTTTAGTTCCTCCACGAGGATGGAGTGTTGAATTTAGTGATGAACTACTGGGCTAGGCTCCTGGCTAGGTTAGGGCAGTGTTATGTTTTGGGATGTTCAGCTAATGGGGTACCAGTGTCTTGGATTCTGACCATTGATTGGAACCTCTACATTGTTGGGACCACCCAGAAATACTGGCTACCTGTTGACTACTGGGCTTTGACCATTACCTATTGTCAGACTCAAGTTCCTGAATTAGAAGCCTGTCTTGTATAACAATGTGAGCCAAATTCAAAGAAAAGTTTAGGTTAGTACCTTGGACCAGACAGCTAGTTACCTCCTTTCTTACAAATGAAGCAAGGGCAGAACCCTTGGGAAGAATATTTGAGTACAGCATATTAAATAAGTTTTAGGAAGATAGGGTTGTATGACCAAAGATTACTAATGGTTTTTCAGGGAGGGGTTTTCCAGAAAAATGACATTTGAGCAGAGACTTGAGTGAAACTTGGAATTAGCTATGTGAGTATCATACGGAAAATCACTCCAGCCAAAAGGACCAGCAAGAGCAGAGTTCTTGAGGTAGAACTCATTATACTTGGGTGTTTGAGGCTAGGAAGGCTAATATGACTGGTCTTGAGTGAGTGGGAAATAGATTAGTAGGAGACGATATAGTGAGATAAGGGAGATAGCATGGCCAAATTACTCAGCCCTGGGAAGGATATTCCTTCTCTGAGTGAGAAGGGAAGCTAACAGAAGCTTTTTTAAAGAGTAGTGGTATGATCTGATTTATATTTTAAAAAGATTACACTGACTATTATGACAATAGACTCTAGAGAAGTAATGCAAAAGCAGGAAGACACAGAGGTGATAGCCATAATCCAGATAAGGGATTATGCACGCTGGGAACATGTTCTGTCTTAGTCCATTTGGACCACAAGAATAAAATACTATTGACTAGGTAGCTTATAAACAACAGACATTTATTTCTCACAGTTTTGGAGACTAGAAATCCAAGATCAGCTTGCAGCAAGGTTGGGTGAGGGCTTGCTTCCAGGTTGCAGATTTCTTGTAGCCTTACATGGAAGAAGGGGTAGGGAGCTCTGTGGAATTTCTTTTATATGATCACTAACCTCATTCATAAGGGCTCTACCCTCATGACATAATCACCTCCCAAAGGCCCCACCTACTAATCCATGACCTTTAGAGTTAAGAATCTTAACATGGACATTTATGGGGAGACTAATATCTGGTAATGCTGGCTTTGGATGAAGTAATTGGATTATGACTATAGTTTGATGGTAGAAGAAAATGCTGATAGATTCGACATTATGGACATCAAGATGTTTGGAGTAAATTTTTGGAAAAATGGAGTTGCCAGTAACAGAGACAAGGAAGACTGGAATGAAAATTCTGAGAGGGAAAATCAGAAATTTGTTTTTGGGCATGTTAATTTTGAATAATTTATTGGATATTTAAATGGAGATATTAAATAAGAGCTTAGATTTATGAATCTAGAGTTTATAGGAATAGGTCTGAACCAGAGAAATACATTTGGGAATCATCATAATATGAATTATTCTTAAAAGCAGGAGAATGGATGAATCACCTATGGACTGTATATAAGGAAGAGAATAACACCCAAGTAAACCCTCAAACAAAGGGGCTATATACCCTTTGAGGAAATTGTGACCTGCCGTCTCAAAAGAAGAATCAAGAAGCTATGGGAAGGAAGGATTTCAAAAATGATGAATGATCAACTGTACTAAAAGCATGGAGTGATTCAATATATTCAGATGAGAACTGGCCACTGCATTCCGCAAAGTGGAAGTCACTTCTGACCTTGATAAAAGTTCATTTTTTTTAAAATTGAAAAATTAACATTTTTGTATTGGAGGGATAAACTATCCTTGTTTATAGGTTCCCTTGAAGTTTTACATTTTAAATTATTTTTGCCTATGTTGTTGATAGAAACAAAGCAACAAACTCTGTAAACGTTAACATAAAGAAACACAATGCAGCTGTTACTCCACTAACAAAAGATATAGAAGCAGGGAACATTCAGAGAGAGGCAGCTAAATAATCAAAGTTTATAGTAAGTTAAGATTAGAATACCTTAGCCTAAAAAGAGAAAGACAAAGAAGTCTAATATTTGAAGATATGCAATAGAAAGAATAAAATTTATGAAGTTTCCTAAATTCCTAGATTATGTCATTGAGCAGATACCCTCTGATATTTGGAAAATGATATGTTTAGTTATAATAAAAGTACACACACAAACACAAAGTATGACCATTTAAAAGCATGCATTGATTCAACTATCATCTCACTTTCCCTCACTCACATAATATCCTCACTGCTCTTTTATCCAGTTTAGGCCAATGGTCTGTCATTGTAATCAGTCCTGTGCCTCAGTTTCTTAATTCTCTGGCCTCTGCCCTTTATTATGTCCACCTGAAAATATCAGTGCTGTTCGCAGAAAACTCTCTACATATACTGCCCCATTATCCAATGACCAGAACAAACATCGTTGGAGGAAAATACAACCACACTGATTTGCTTCCTTTATATTTATGAACCATTACACAAAACGAGTCCTTAATGCAACATCAACAATTCTGACAAGTACCTCTATTATATTTACTCCCCTATACAAGAAAACTCTTTTCTTTTGTTCTCAAATGCCATATAATTCTCTCCCTATTTTCCACGGATGGAAATGCTTCTGATTTTATTATTAAAAGTCATTAAAAGTAAAAACCAAGAAATACTGTTTTTTGACAGATCTACTAACTCAATTCCGTCTCTACCTGTATACTGTTTTACATCTCCCCACATGATGCTAATGTTTGTACTCCTCCCTAAGCTAGACTATCTACTTGTATACTCTTGCCTTCTAAAATGTACCACTTTTTCAATGACCCCACTGTATTCTGCATGACATTGCCATTTTTAGTGATCATTGCCAGGTTATTTTATATATATAAAATTTTATTCATCTTAAACTGAATTCTCTTGAATATCCATTATTCTCTATCAGCTACCCAATTGAAAGCACGTCATTAATGAAATAGTTGTATAAAATTTCTGTCTCAAATAACATTTCTCCCATTCTCTCCTGAATTCACTTCCATCCAATCCTATGTACTAGAAAAGGACATAATGAAAAACTCTGGAGGAACAGTGAGAGGTTCTATGTCTTGTTTGTGTTACATGCATGCATACACTTGTTCAAACCCATTGAGCTGCATGCTCAGGATCCGTGCTTTTACTACATGTAAATTATACCTCAGGAAAGACAAAACATAAAGTAGCCGTGTTCCCTACTCCTACTGTCTGCCAAAAGGCTTCAAACAAGAAACAAATAAACAAAAAATCAAACAAAGCAGATATGGACAGATAAGTTTTAAACAGGAGAAACTCCAGAAGGGAGTGTGAGAGAGAGTCAACTCAAATAAAAAGAACCAAGTAGCATAATAAATGCAACTGAGATTAGAAATCTATAATTTGTAGTGATTCTGAATTCCAAGTTGTATAATTTTGTCTTTTGGAGATTAGCTATTGAAATAGAATAATAGAGAGAATAAAATGAATGCTTTATCCAGCTTAAAGAATTTGTGAGCAGTTAGGCAAAGAATTTCACCAGGGGAACAACTGAAACAGTGCGATAATGACTAAATAAAGAGTGTTGTTTACATGTCCCTAGAAAGCAAGTGCAATTGGAGAGAGAATGTCAGAGGGTATTTGGTTAAGATGGAAGCATATTAGAATGTCAGAATGTCATGGGCTGGTTGATAGTCGTCCATATAAAAATAAAAATAGACTAGCAATGGAATGCAATGTTCTGCCTTTCACTATTTTAGTTATCTTGAAAAAGTTAGTCGTTACTCTAATGCTGTTTAATCTGCCATAGAAAAGAATACCCTCAGGTCCCATAGTAGAGACCATGATTGAGATAACTTATGCAAAAGCATTTGGTAATCTGTTAAACTTTATGAAAATATAAAAAATTATCAACAGGTACTTTTTACCATCAAAAGTCTATCATTACCTTTAATAATTATTTATAAAATGAACCAAATGATTTATGGTAACCACTTCTTAAAAATTAGTTTTTTAGGTGCATTTAAATGTTTATCAAAATGTGTATGACACACGTCTCTTTGTCAGAGATTCATTCATTTTGTTGAACTAATCAAATAAAAATTTAGATTTTACTGAGTGTACCTTTTCCTTTAAGAGATTTGCATAAAACTAGCAAATCAGCAATTCTTTGAAAAAGTGTTTTACCCGAAGCCTCACAGCAGATGCTCACATGATCAAGAGTGTGTCCATTATAGAAACATTAACAGAACACAATACATTAAGTTGATGTTTTCTTTGATTAACAAACACATTTTCACAATATAAAAATTACTGTGATTTTCTTGTTACAGATGGCTACAGTTTTTTCTGTGTGTGAGGGAGTAAAAATATTCAATTAGAGGTCTTGTTTAAAAAACTAGCATCTTACAAACTAAATGCATTGTTTCAGGTTTCAAAAAATTATTTGTTCTGTGATTTGCATTATATTAGACAAAATGTGAACCCTGCTAAAAAGGTATGAAAGACATAATATTATGAAAGATATAGCTTATATTTTGCATTTTCCCTACATGAAAAAGGTACATGTTAATTATGCTTAAAATTCATTTTATAACCATATTTAAAAGTATTTGCCTTACTGAAAGTCTTAACAATCCACTTGCTTTATTCCTTTTTTTTTCTTTCTCTATAATGAACATTCTTTCTTTATACATTAATAAGATTCTTTGGGGAACTGTTATAGACCCCTTGAATATACTGGGTCTAAGGCTGCCGTGATATACTACCATGAATTGGGTACCTTAAAACAGAGATTTATCAACTCACAGTTCTAGGGACTAGAAGTTCAAATTAATGTGTAGGCATGCTCTTGCTTCTCTAGACAGAGGTAAGGAAGGTAATATCCTTCCTACCATGGCCTTGCTTCAGGTGATAGTCATTAGTCCTTGGTGTTCTTGGATACCGCTGTATCTCTCCGGTGTCCATCTGTGTCATCACGTGGTGTTGCCTTCTATGTCATTTCGTCTCTTCTCCTCTTCTGACAGGGACAACACTCATACCAGATTTAGGGCCTACCCTAATCGAGTGTGACCTCATCTGCACTTTATTACATCTGCAAGGATCCCATTTCCAATTTAGGTCTCACTCATAGGCACAAGGAGTTAAGATGTCAACATACTTTGGGGAACACAATTCAGCCTATAACAATATGTGTAATGTTAAGTATATGGAGGGCAAATTGTAGTGCTAATAGTCGCATAACAGTTGAAATCAGAATGTAGAAAGCTTCTAGTTTGATTAGAATGTTAGGTAGATACAGAAAGTTCCCTAGGAATGTCCGTAAGATAAAGTCAAAATGAGCTGTGTTTGGATTGAGGCTTGGAGGTCAACAGTCACTTCAACTGCCAGGACTCTAAGATGTAGAGAATAATTTTAAAGATACTTTTTGGGAAACGAAGATTCATGAGAAGTTTTGAAGATTGTAGAATCAGTTCTGGTGTACCCTTTACTGAGTTTCCCCAGTGGTTACACTGTACCCAAATAGAGTACTATTAAAACTAGGAAATTGACATTGGCATAATATGTGTAAAGTTCGAAGCTTTTGTATTTCATGTGTAGAATCCTATAAACAACAGTGCAATCATGATATAACTACATATTACCACAAAGATGTCCCTCATACCACCCCTTTATAGTCATGCACCATCTTTCCCACACTAACCAGAGATTTATTTACTTATAAGATTATACATCCTGTAAGTATTTAAAACAAATCAGGTTTCCCTGAATCTCACAAATGAAAAAGAAATTCTAAGAGGTAGGTTAGAGAGCATTATGGTTAAAGAGCTTGGCTTCTGGTATGGGAAGACCAGGAATGAAGTCTTACATGGCCAATTCCTGGTTGTATAATTATGGGAATTTACTCAAAAACTTTGAGATGTGGTTTATTCATTTTTCATCTAGTTTAATGGATTATTGTGCAAATGTGAAGATAAATGTAAAATTGTGACCTAAAATCTAAGACACAATTCCTGGCTTCTGGCCAAGGTAGAGGCATAGGTAGACACGCTATGCCTCCTCAAACAACCAAAAGAGGGACAACAACAAATTTAAAAACAAAAAACAATCAGAACTGCCAGAAGATTGAACTGTATGGAAGTCTGAAAGCCAAGGAGTTAAAGAAGAAACACTCACCCAGACAGGTAGGAGGGGTGGAGACAGGCAGCCTGGGTGGAGAGGACTCATGGCAAGGCAGCAGCTGGAAGAGCAGGTGGTCCCACATTCATGTGCAGATAAACCAGGAGGAACAACTGAGGGAGGAGACAGACTGCACAACCCAGGGTTCCAGTTCAGGGAAATAAGACCTCAAAACCTCTGATTGAAAAAACCTGTGAAGGTTGAGGCTGTGGGAGAAACTCCCAGCCTCACAGGAAAATTCACTGGGGAGACCCACAGGGTCCTAGAATGTACACAAACCCACGCATCCTGGATTCAGTACCAGAAGGGCCCAATTTGCTTGTGGGTAGTGGGGGAAATGACTGAAAGCCAGCCTAGAGCTGAGCAAGCAGCATTTTTCCCTCTCGGACCCCTCCCCCTCATACAGCGCCACAATGCAGCAACATGGGTTGCTCTGCCCTGGTGAATACTTAAGCCTCCACCCCCTACTACATAACAGGTGTGCTGAGACACACAAAAAATGGCTCAAATGAAAGAACAGATCAAAGCTCCAGAAAAAAAGTACAACTAAGGGATGAAGATATAGCCAACATATCAGATGCACAGTTCAAAACACTGGTAATCAGGATGCTTACAGAAATGGTTGAGAATGGTCGCAAAATAGAGGAAGAAGTGAAGGCTATGAAAAGTGAAATAAAGGACAATGTACAGGGAACCAGCAGTGAAGGGAAAGAAACCAGGGCTCAAATCAATGGTTTGTACCAGGAGGAAGAAATAAACAGTCACCAGGGCAGAATGAAGAAACAAGAATTCAAGAAAATGAGGAGAGGCTTAGGAACCTCTGGGACAACTTTAAACATTCTAACATTCGAATTATAGTGGTGCCAGAAGGAGAAGAGGAACAACAAGAAACTGAAAAGTTATTTCAAAAAATAAAGAAGGAGAACTTCTCCAATCTGGCAAAGGAAATAGACTTCCAGGAAGTCCAGGAAGCTCAGAGAGTCCCAAAGAAGTTGGACACAAGGAAGCACACACCAAGGCACATCATAATCACACTAGCCAATATTAAAGATAAGGAGAGAATCTTAAAAGTAGCAAGAGGAAAGGAGAGAGTTACCTACGAAGGAGTTCTTATTAGACTATCAGCTGATTTCTCTAAAGAAAGCTTCCAGACAAGAAGGGGCTGGAAAGAATTATTCCAAGTCATGAAAGGCAAGGATCTACATCCAAGATTACTCTATCCAGCAAAGCTATCATTTAGAATCTTCTCGGAAGGGCAGATAAAGTGTTTCCCAGAGAAGGTCAAGTTAAAGGAGTTCATTGTCACCAAGCCCTTATTATATGAAACGTTAAAGGGACTTATCTAAGAAAAAGAAGATAAAAAATAGGAACAGTAAAATGACAACAAACTCACAACTATCAACAACCTAAAAAAACAAAAACAAAAATGAACTAAGCAGACAACTAGAGCAGGAACAGAATCACAGAAATGGAGATCACATGGAGGGTTATCATCAGGGGAAGGTGAGGGGGAGAAAGGTACAGGGAATAAGAAACATAAATCATAGGTACAAAATAGACAGGGGGAGGTTAAGAATAGTATAGGAAATGGAGAAGCCAAAAAACTTGTATGTACTACCCAAGGACATGAACTAAAGGGGGTGGAATGTGAGTGGGAGGGGGTGGGCAGGGCAGAGGGGAATAAAAGGGGGGGAATAGGACAACTGTAATAATGTAATCAATAAAATATATTTTAAAAAGCTAAAAATAATAAAACACAATTCCTCATGTTACCATTTGCTAGTGGTTGGTTAATATAGCACACCAAGGCAGTGTGGGACCACCACCCACCCGAACTCATCCAATCAAAACTTGGAATATGAGTAGATCCTTTTTATGTTGCATGCTTCTACCACTGCCCCCTTTTTATCTTTGCTACAATTTCCCAAAGTGCCTGAACCATCCTATGGAGAAAAACAGAGCTCAGGACATTAAATTTCATCTATCCCCAATCGGATCTCTCTGTCTCAGAAGGTGGTATGCCATGTCCAATGTTTCCCCAGACCCCAAGACTATGGTGGTGCCTGACACAGAGTAGAGACTCAATAAAGCAATAAACATCAGTGGAATGAAAAGAAACAGTAATGATGCAGCGGGTATTATTGGTTTTCTATTTTATCTTGCCATCACTCTGCATGAATCTTCTTGCAGATACATAGCACATGGCATATCCCAAACTAGCCTTCTCACAAGGTGGGCCAAGGTCCTGGGATAGGCAGGTTCTCTTAGAGCTGTTCCAATGAATCTCCTCTCCCTCACCATGGCAGGTGTGTCTCAGTTGTTTGGAGGTTGCATGTGACCAGAGGGTTGTGGGTTTGGTACCCAGCCCAGGTGCGTATGGAGGCAACTAGTTGATGCTTTCTTTTTCACATTGATCTCTCTCTCTCTCTCTCTCTGCCTCTCTTTCTAAAAGAAATGAAAGAGTGTCGTTGGAGAAGGATAAAAAAAGAAAAAAAACATCATTTCCTCTTAGGTTGGTAGTCTCTCCCTCTCTTCTATACTTGAAGCAGACAGAACTTTCTCAGAACCACCATAAAGTGATTCTTCTTACAACTTACTGTATGGCATTAGATGTCAAACACAAACAGGTGCATTTCCTCCACCCATAATGTAAACACAGTGGGATCTTGGCTGTTGTAAGTAATCCTGTGATGAACATAAAGCGCATGCATAGATTTTTCTGATTGGTGTTTTGGGATTCTTAGTATACATTCTAAGAAGTGGGACCGCTGTATCAAATGTCAGCTCCATTTTTAATTTTTTGAGGTAACTCTGTACTATTTTCCACAGTGGCTACTCCAATCGGTATTCCGACCAGCAGTACACAAGAGTTCCCTTTACTCCACATCCTTGCCATCCCTTGTTATTTGTTGATTTTTTTGATGGTAGTCATTCTGGCAGATGTGAGGTGATACCTCATTGTACTTTTAATATGCATCTCCCTCATAATTTGCATGTCCCCTGAGCATTGTCTTCATATGTCTTTGGGCCATTTGTATGTACTCTTTGGAGAAATGTTTATTCAGGTCCTTTGCCCATTCTTTAATTGGATTGTTTGTCTTCCTGGTGTTGAGTTGTGTGTTACTTAGGACACAGACAACACTGTGGTAGCTGTGGGTAGGGGCTGGGTGGAGGATGGAGGAGGACGAAGCGGGGAAGGGGAACATCTGTAATAGTTCAACAATAAAAGTCACAGTAGGTGGTTGGATTTCATGGTCTCTAAGGTCCCCTCCTTCTCAGACATTCTGAGTGTCTAAGACTGTTTCTCAGCATATTATGCAAATTAAACAATTTTAAAAATAAATGTGTGTGGGAAATAGCCTAAGAATTTTTGTGGTTGTTGCCTCCTATGTTTTGAAAAATCTTAAAATTTTATTTTTATTTAATGTGTTCACTTTTTTGTAATTGGCATATATGTATGTGCACATGTATGTTCGTATGTATACATGCATGTGTTTGCTTATTTTAAGACACATGTTGTGCTCAGTTTTGGTTGCAACAGGCCAGAGTTGCACTGCAAAACTATCTGCAATGTAAAGGGGAAATCTGTTAATGTGATATTTCTGCCATAGAGAAACTCAGATGAATCTATTTTTATTGGAAGAAAAAAACCCTCTAAATATTTGAAATGCACTTATCACTTGTCACAACCTCCTTCTGTTGTGTTAGAATAGTTTTTCTAGCTAATATTCAAAACCAAGCATCCATAATTTCTTCCCTTTTGAGTTTTTGTGAGCATAGAAGTAAATAAAATAAAAGCTTTACTAGCCTTTGTCCCTCTGTCTCCTGTGGGGTGGATCATTTGGGCTGATTTCCCGAGCCACTGTTAGCTGATTACAGACATCCCTGCTTTTTGTTGGTTTCAGTTAGAACATTAGAATTCCAAGTGAGGGATTCTGGTAGAAATAATTTCCTTTAACTAAAGTGGTCCTTCAGTGTGATTTTTTGTCTCTCTGAGAATTGCAGAGTTCATTTGCTTCATCTCTGTAATAATGCACTATTTTTAAAAATTCAGCATTTGTCAGTAAATCTACAATTTATTAATGAAATACTAATTATATTGTTCCCATTTTTTTCTCCCTCCAAACCCTCTCCCACATGCTTTTCTTTTATATGACAATGACACTAAGGTGAAATATCATACCAGTTTTCAGGTATCTCACCAGAAAAAGGAGATTGACTTTTTAAATTAGACATAAAAGTAAAATATGTAAATACAAATATGCACATATGTATACATTCTTCAGATCCTCCCTTCCAGACTTGTATATTGTTAGCACGAAGCTGCATCAGATTTTTTTCTAGCCGAAGTTACACACGAGAGCAACATGCCCCTAACTGCGAGGACACACACGTTGTTCTCCAGGAGGCCCCGCTGAAACGCCTCCCTTCAGAAGGAGCAGAGAAAAGGCGCGCCTTGTTCCTCTCCCGTGAAAGAAGAGGTAACGCTCACAGAGCACTGCAGAACTAAATCCTTCTCTAAATTCCCGGACTTTATATTCTAGCTGTGAAAAAGAGGATCAAATATTACCAGACTGGTTTTGGGTACTATTTTTTGATAATTTTATGTGTTAATCAGTAATTGGAATGTTGTCATTATCACTGTAAGATCTCAGTCTAAATTTCTAAGTTAACATGCCATTAAAATCTTATTCACAGCATAACATAGTTAGAACTCAGGAAATGTGTAGTGCTTCCCTCACTGTCCTTTTCAATTCAAACTAAATCTAGTAGCCTCCACCAATAAAGCTAAGTAAATATTTGCTAAATAACTATTGAGGCCTTTAAAGATGAATTTATGGAAATAAAACAAAAACCTCAAATAATTTCAAGTCAACATTTTCATAAAAACACAACGTGGATATTTTAACAGATGCATGATTATCTACTTTTAAATTTTTTATATCTATACTAGGTTAGTTTTTTTTTTTACCTGTGAATAAGCACTTTGCTTTTATATTTGTTAATCAGAAGCATTGAAAAAATAGTCATTCCCAGCTGTGTAAGCGTTATGCAGTATTTTGAAAGTAATTTGGAGTTAGAGAGTGTTTACTTTATACCCCCGATTTACTTATTTTTCTATATAACTTTTAGAATATAATGCATTTGAATATTTGAATATTCTCTAAGAAGAATGCAGGACATGGTAGCAAATTAATAATTAGTTGTTCTTAGTGACATATTAGCTTGTTGACCATTTTACAATGATGACATTTATAATTTTTAAGTGTTTTTATATACAGCCTCGACAGTTCCTCACAGTAACTTGTAAGGATAGTGTTACTGTCTGTACGTGGACGAGAAGGGCCAAGAAGTGACTCGGATTTAACATGACAATGCGGAGCTTGTAGACGAATTTGACAAGGACAGTTTTGGTGGAGTGGTGAGTTCTGAAGCCTGATTTGATTGTGTTGAATAGTGAATGGGAGAGAAGAAATCAGACTGTGAGAACAGGCTACTCTTTGAATATGCTTTTATTTCAAAGAAAAATGAAAGAAATGATAAGCCATTGAGTGAGAAGTGGGTTTAAGCAAGTTTTACTTTTGAAAAATAGAAGGATTTAATGGCATGTTTTCATTCTGATGGAAAAATTCGGTAATAAGCCAAAGCACTTAATGGCCCTGCTGTAATAAAGGCTCTTCAAACATCAAGAGAGAGTCTATTTCTTCAACTCTTGCGTTTAGGTTGACCTTGTGACTTATTTTAACAAACAGAATTCTGAAGAAGTGTCATTGTATCCCTTCTAAGACTAGGCTTTAAAAAGCCTTGGAGCATCTGCTTCCACCCTCTTGGGTATTCTCTATTACTTAAAAAAGTCTAATCTCATCTCATCTAATCTAGTGGTAGAGGAGAACAGATAGGGAGGAGAACTAGGCTGGTCTGTCCAACAGCAGCAGCAACCATCAGACCTGTGTGTGAAGCTATCTGGGATCATCTATCCCTATTCAAATCTGCAGGTGACTGCTGCGGGTTGAGTGACTCCAGCCATGGGCAAGAGAACAGCTGCCCAGCTAAGCCCAAACTGCCAACCCATGAGTCATGAGATTTAAGGAATGGCTGGTTATATGTCAATAATTTTTGAGGTAATTTATTAACAGAAATTGATGGCTGATTGAGACCCCAAACACCTTTTTGAAAATCATACTATTGTTTTTTCTCTGTTTTCATGTTTACATTAGATAAGCTAAAGACTATTCTACACACTAAGTATAGTTTCCATTTTCCCATGTCTATGTCTTAACTAAATAAATACATTCCTCCTTTGGGGCATTTTCCCCTGAACTGATGTATGAATGTATTTTTACTGATTTTGGCTGCTCACTTATCTTTCTTGTGACAATTATTATATAGCATACTGCATTACAGACTTGTATATATTGGTTTAATTCCCTGAATGGGTATGGTATTGCAAGAGACATGTCTATTATGAAACAACTTGAATTATTTTCTTTCACTTGGTCTCCATCCATTTCTCCTTCTCTTCTTCTCTCCCACCCTTTCTCCCACCAACCTTCACTCCCTTCCTTCCTTCCTTTTCCTGAATTCCTACAGGACTTTTACAGTATCTGCAAAAATACACTTTATTACAGAGAACCAAATAATTTTTTATTTGAAATAATAATGACTTTCTTAAAAATAACAGTATAGAAAATAATCTCTACAAAGTAGTCTTTGGAGTTAGGAGCATCTAGACATAAAGTAACAGTAAAATCCTCAATTCCACAGGAAGTTTCTAAACTGCCTAGTGTATGCTTTAGTGTAGCATCTAAGTTACCTAACAATTAATTACACAAAGCATTTCTTTTCTTCATGTTAACAGTATCCATATATTCTACCACTTAACTGTGTAAACTTAAGCCTCTTAGTTGTATAACCTTGAACAGATGCTTAATCTTTTTCTATTTTATTTTCTTCATTTTAAAACTGTCATAAATCTGGTGCCGATCTTACAGATTTCTGTTAGAATTAATTGGTATCATATATATATTTCCATATAGTCATAGGGCAGGATCTAGAATATCATAAGCACTGACTATTAACAAGTATTATTATCATATAATATAACTAGTTTTTCTCATTACTATTTTAAAATATTAAGCTTGGCAAATAATTTTAAAGAAGGGTCGGTTGATTATTAGCCAACTTAGTTAAACATTTCATCTAATGACATCTTTTATCTACTTTATATCTAGGTTATCTGTAATCAATTACCTCCTAAATCTGTGACAAAAATGAACAATTGGACATATTCTCTTGGAAGTAGTAAATTCCTTAGTTCTGTGGAAAGCAAATGGGTTTAATTAATTTGAACTCAAAATATGTATATGGATTTTGGGAGGATATTATAAAATTAAAGATAAAGTTATTAGTAATAGTTTTAGAGTTTATTTTCATAAATATATTATTCCCCCAAAATTGTCCAAGAAGGATATGAAGTCACTATCTACTGCCTCAAAAAGTCCAGACTAAAATCTTTGGAGAAAGGGCATGAATAAATGGTCAATCATAAGAACTCATGACTTCATGTTGTTTGTATGCTAAGGTTGCACCACACATGATATTGGGAGGCATCTTGTGGCTGATGTACAAGACTGCAATTCACACTAACAGATGTTTGGGAAGGAAATTATTGGTTTAATTTGTTTATGAGTCAGAGGATTTTTGTCTGAATGTAATTATAAGAAAAGATCACAATTTATGAATGAACTATACTGCAAAAGTACATTTGTAAGTCAGTTGTTTGGGACTAAGAACATATTTTATTGTATATAGTATGTTAAATGTTAGTGTTTTCCAAGAAGGCCCCAAAATATCTGCTTTAACCAGTTATTTGGTTGATAGTATTTGTCTCTGGAGGAAGAATTTGAGGAGAAAATAGCCTCACTTTTCTGGCCAGTTTTTTGTTTTGATTCCACTGGTGATAGCTGCTTTTTCCTCTTTCCAGCACTGATTTTTCTTATGCTTTTTCGTGAGACCTCACTCACAAGCCCTACACCACCCCGAGAGACTGCAGCCCTGGTCTGACCCATTCTTGGCCGAATTTATACTGTTCCAACACTGTTTACCCACCCTCTCCCGACAACAACGTGGTCCATCTTTTGATGTTGCTGATCTCAGGTTGTAGGTAAGAAAGCAAGGTAGCTTAACTCTTTTTACCCTAATGGGATTAAAAACTATTCCAGGAGTAGTTCTGATTCGAAAAGATATGTGTTCATCCAAACTACTGTGTTTGGTGGCCTCCATAACTAACAAAACAAAGGGGCAAAACCCCAGACATTTTGGAGCAATGACATATTGGAGTTGGGGCCAACATGTAAGCCGTTTTCTGCCAAAACGTCTGTGCTAAGAGTCATCTTCTTTAATTAAATTTGTGTCTTAAAATTTCCCCCCTTTGCACTTCATGAACTAACATATTCTCTAAAACTTATACCTTGTAATTCCCATTTTATAAACATTGATAAATAATGAACAAAGTAAAAGAGAGCAAGAAAGATTTTATATGTGTATGCATTACAGTTTTCTTAAATGTACGTTGTCCCCACAAACAGATTCATGTCTAATTATTAACTAATTGTGTTATTTATTCTTCATACTACTGTATTCCCTCTATGAGAGGAGTGTTTACTATTTGGGATTCTATTGTGTGTCTAAAGCTTAGCCTAGTGCCTGATACTTAATGAATCTCCAATAAATACTTGATGAATGAAGTAAAACATTTTAATTCAGTTCATGTTTGGAACATGCCACAATGGACACATAGAAGTACGTGAGTGAAAATAGCAAGGTATGCTCTGTAGATGAACAGATATCTGCTTAGGTAAATGGACCTGATAATTTAACCTTTTAATGCTATATATTTTTTCTATTTTTCTAATGAGGGTAAGGCTTAACTATTGTTTTATTACAAATGTTAAATACTCACTGTTTCTATCTAGAAATCATTTTGATTTACTTAGGTTATAGGGAAAAAAGAATGAAATGTTGAGAAAGAAAATGTTTTTGTAGTTCTCAGGCAAATTTCATAGATAGTGTTAACTGGAATTTTTCTGGAAAAGAGAAAATAATGAGGTGCATATAAAATAGAGTTTTTAAGTTGCTTAAACATGTATAAATGGAATTGAAATACATAAAGTGTGGGGGGAAACTCTGAATTTAAATATGCAACTTGAAATTAGAGCAATGCAAAGTTTATCTAGTGAGGTGATGCTTCATAATGCAATAAACTTAAAAGTAATCCACACAATGCCCTGGCTGGTGCAGCTCAGTGGATTGAGTGCCAGCCTGCGAAACAAAGGGTTGCTGGTTCGATTCCCAGTCAGGGCACACGCCTGGGTTTTGGGCCAGGTCCCTCTGGGGGGTGGGGCACACTAGAGACAACCACACAATGATGTTTCTCTTTCTCTCTTTCTCCTTTCCCCTCTCTCTAAAAAATAAGTAAATAAAATCTTTTAAAAAGGTAATCTACACAAGACTATCATTCTGGATGCACTTTTATTTTAAAAATCTCTTCAGTTTCCCAAAAATTTGGGTAGCCTTTTCTGATTTACATTTGAACACTGACATTTAAACATGAGTCTGTGAGATTGGGAGAGAACACATCACCACACAGCAGACGCAGCTGCTTGTTTATTAACAGGTATGAGTTAGAAACATGCCATTGCACAAAGACTTGATTCAACTATTTCCTTATTTTTTATTTTAAATTATATTTTATTGATTATGCAACTATTTCTTAAACTGACTGCAGTGCTATTGAGTTCAGAGTGAAAATCTGAAGGCACACATCAGTATTATGGTGGATTCTTTTCAAATGAGTCATCTGCTCTTTACTTTCAACCATTCTTTAATTAATTCTTTAAATGCAGTTTTAACAGAATACTGATGAACCCCTCAAGATTAAATTAAGTACAATAAAAAATAGTTTCTTAGATCTAAACAGTTGCATACAATTGTGACTTTACAAACTATTATTTTTTTATCAATATGGTGTTAGTCCATATATTTTTATAACAAATACATTAATATTTGATGTAAACTTTAAAGTGATCACAAAATGGTCACTCTAACAAAACAGTAACACAAAGAGGGATTTATTGTTGGAAAGATTTCAGCTCAATGTTCTTTTCAAAAGGTTTTTCAAAAAAAGATTTTACTCATTTATTTTTAGAGAAAGAGGAAGGGAAGGAGAAAGAGAGAAACATTGATTGGTTGCCTCTCATACATGACCTGACTGGGGACTGAACCTGTAACCCAAGCATGTGCCCTGACCAGAAATCAAACCACTTTGCAGAACAATTCCCAGCCAACCGAGCCACATTGGTCAGGGCTCAACTCATTAATTTTCAACACAACACAGTTATGTCCTTTGAGCCTCAACATTGTTAATACATTTTTTAATTTCATGTGCCAAGAAATATTCAAAGTTTTTTACCTAGGGCTATTGATAAGCTGATCTATCTATCTATCTATCTATCATCTATCATCTATCTATCTATGTAGGCTTGCACGACACAGGACATAATTGGCAGTATTATTACTAATACATACTAGTATATATTAATCACGTATTAATAGCTGAAGAGTTATGCAAGATGCCTTAACATGTTTTTGCTCACTGAGATATCATAATTATGGGCAATAGGTGTGGATATTATTCCCACTTTATAGGTGATACAGAGAAGTTAAATAGCTTACCCAAGGTTGACATGAATAAATAAATAGTGAATCTGGCACTGGAACAAAACTGAGAGCTCCTTTTGTTCCCCACAGTCACCTCTACATAGGGATATAGTGTTTGATTTGCAGAGACAGTGATATGAAAAGGTGAGCTTCAACATATATATAAATATAAGCTATATATTTATATAAGTATATATGATGTATGTGCATATATTTTTACTTGCCCCCTCTGGGTGTAACAGAATAACATCCAGAGGGGGCAGATGAATTTTTCATGTAAAATTAGCAGAAACAATAGATTCCTGTTTATACTATGATCATATGTATTACACAAAATTATCCGAAAGTGCTTTAAGGGTTTTAGCATCCCGAAAGTATTGGCAGTCATTGTTTGCCTAGCTAAAGCCATTCCTCCACTCATCTCCCTTGTTTTCTGATGAAAGAAACCAAATTTCATTCACATATTATCATTGATTTAACCAGTGAATAAGTAAAGTCTATACCACTCATAAAACCTCCATTCCCCTTAACACACGCTGCTTCTGGTGCAAGCTCACTCTGGTGAGTATAAAGTAAGGAGGCATCTGCTGAAGCATCTCCCAGAGTTTTCTCAGTTTTAAAAAGGAATAGGTATCAGGGATTTTCTCAATTTTTGTGCCTTTTTACATTTCTGAGTAAAATGACAGTGGCTAGAGTTTATGCAGCCATCTTATGGCTTGGAAGGGAAACACATTGAGTTATTAAATTATCCAGGGCGAAGCCACTCTTTCTTAGATTTTTGTAATATGAACTAACAAATCTTGTATGAAAGAATAAATCTTATTTTTAAGCTATATGTGGTTGGGTTTTTTGTTACTTGTAACAGAATGCAGCATAACTGCTATAAATAGCTTAACAAATACAAATACCATGTGATCTCATTTATATGTGGAATTAAAAAAAAGCAACAATAATCAAAACCAACCTCATACACATAGAGAACAGATTGTTGGTTGCCAGAGTTGGTAGTGTGGGAGTGGGAGAAATAGGTGAAGGGGATCAAAAGGTGCAAACCTGCATTATAAAATAATTAAGTCATGGGGATATAATATATCGTACGATGACCGTGGACCTTGAGAAAGAAGATAACTACGAAGAAGGGTTCCTGGTGGCTAAATAATCCAAATTAAACAAAACAAAACAAAACAAAACAGATCCCATCGGCCATTTCCACACAGAGGACTCTCATGCACACTGCATTTCAGGGAGAAGCTTGCACTGAATTGCTTGCCTACACTGTTTCTGTCATCTGAGCCAGGTTTTATAAGGGAGTTCCTGGAATCCTATATCCACCAGTAGGATTGAGGCTTTCCCTATCCAAACAGAGCTGTGCAGCCCAAATCAACTATAGCAGCTGTGTTCTGTCCAGTCATGACTGTGTCTTTTGGAACAAACTATGAGGATTTGGAGTTCTCATTGGCATGAGGACAGACCAATCAGGGACCAGGGGCGGAGACTTCTGTCCATATAAGCCAGCTTCCCTCTAGCTCCAAGAGCTCACTTTCCCTTTCTATCAGGCACAGCAGCACCAGGTTGTGGAGGGGCAGAGCAGAGCTGTCTAGCCAGAGAGGGGCCTGGCCTCAGGGCCACCTGGCCCCAGGGCTGCCTCACAACAGTGCTGTTTTCATAGCTGAGCTCCGCCACAATTGAGCTGTTTTGCACTGAATAAGTTTCCTTCTTTGCTGCACTCTGAATTGGGGATTCCTGTTGGCATTGAATTGGTGCCAATGACCATGAGTTGACATAACTATAGTTAATATAATACTGTACTGTACAGTACAGTACAGTATTATATACTGTACTGTATATTTGAAGGTGGCTCAGAGAGTAGATGTTCAAAAAAAGACTATTTTGAACGATGTATAATGGTGGGTGTTAACTAGACTTATTTGGATGATCATTTCCAATATGTACAAATATTAAATCATAATGTTATATACATGAAACTAATATAATGTTCTATGTTTATTATACCTCAGTAAATTTTTAAGAGAAAAAAATAGCTTAACAGATACTTAATCTTAGTACATGCCCTAAGTGATTAGAAAACATTTTGGTGCTATTTATTTTGAATGCCTAATAAATCATTGCCATTTGGGGAGTTTGTTTGTGCCATTCTTTCATTAGTTGACAAAAGTTACTAATCCTTGGAGAAGTAAAATAAATTGTTAGTATGAAAGGAATTAACTTGAAAGAGTGTATAGACAAAAGAAATGCCACGTGAGCATGACTGTTTCCTTCTAACTAAAGAGGAGCTTGCATCAGTTGTTTATCACAGAATGCTGTGAGTCATTATAAGATCCACATAATAAAAAAAGGTATGTTTCCCCTATTTTGGTTAAAATTGTAACATATGTTTTTATACAGACCGTTAAAATTTTCTGATTGCTCAGAGAATTTACCATGATCACAAATACTCCTTTAACCAATAGAAAAATAAATCATAAAGTACATCACGGCAAGATTATCTTGATTTACTCTCTGCTTTTACTTCCTTCCAAATACTAGCTTGAGTTCACTTGTCCTATTAAAATGTGCGGGCTTTGAGGGGAAAGATGAGCAAAGCATTCCAGATTTGCTAATATAGCACATTTTGACAGGTTGCTGGGCATAACATGATTGATCATCAGGATGAGAATAGAAATCAAAAGCAGAGGTGAAATCATGCCAACCTGAGGGAAATGAATGTTCTCTTAATCTTTTAATTATTTTTGAATAAATTGAGCTGACTTTTGCTCTTTAGAGTTTGTTTCACTACTTTGATGTGTTTCACCTACTCAGCAAAAAAAAAAAGTTAAACATTTTTAGTACATTTTCCACATGGCAACATGACATAGAAGATGAAGTGAACACATTATTTGGGGAATGTAAACAATATATTTCTTTCTTGGTTGTAAGAAAGCATTTTGATGTTCTTATCCTCATGTTTTTTATTTGTTGACTTTTTCACTTATAAAGAGGTGCTTTTAGACAAGTTAGTTAACTTTTCTGAAGGTCACTTTTTTCTGTTATGTAAAATCAGATATTATCATCTACTTTACATAATAATTGTACAAGTCATCTTAAATAGTATATGGAAAAGCACTTATGTAATGCTTGGCTTACTCGTGGTTTAGCAAACATTAAGTTTGTAAATTAATAAACATATTATTGTAGGAGACTGTCTTGGACAACCACCCATGGACAAGAGAGCATTGTGGAAATTCAAAAGTCCAGTAGAGAAGTTCCATTCATGAGAAGCTACTATGAAAAATTGTATGCATGCAAATTGAATAATTTAGAAAAAAATGGATACATTTCCAGAAACATTGAACCTACCAAGGTTGAATCATGAAAATATAGAAACTCTGAACTGACCAATAATGTGTAGGGAAATTGAATCAGTCATCAAAAAACCAAACAAAGCAAAGTCCAGGACCAGAGGGTTTCCCTGCTGAATTCTATCAAACATTTAAAGAATAATAAAACTTTTCCCAAAAAAATTGAAGAGGAGGGGACCCTCCTAAATTCATTTATGCAGCCAGCATTACCTTGGTACTCTGATACGCATATATGTTTTCTTTTGTTCAGGTTTTACAGGTTTCCAACAGTGGGTGTGGGCAGGGAAGTTACATATGTTTTCTATATATATATATATATATAGAGAGAGAGAGAGAGAGTTCTGTAGTAGTGCCTGCTTGAGTATGGTTGCTAGGGTGTAATAATTTATAGTTTGAATTTGAACATTTCACATAAAATATCATATGTGCTTCAGTGTGATAGTGTCATGTTATAGAATTACATGCTTATGATTTTGTATTAAAGATTTTATAATAAAAAAGGGATATTATTTGTGCCAGACCCTGCATGTCAGTGTATGTGTGTGTATATATATATGTACATGGTAGTACATATATATACATATATAAATAATTTTATTTTATATATTTTTTAGTTTTTAAATTTTAGTATCATTTTTTATTGTTGTTCTATTACAATTGTCCTAATTTTTCCCCTTGTGCCCTACTCCATCCATACCACCGTCCACTCCCACAGTCAAATGCAAATTCTGAAGAACAGTGAGGTGAAATTTGTCTCAGCAGTTTGGTGTTCACCTTCTGACTTATTTTTCTGGATCTGCCTTGGGTATTTTATCAGCTCAAGGTCCCAGGGTGGGTCATTCAGCTTCTGGTGAGATCATCTATATCACCTCCACCTGCCTCTAGGGAGAGTTTCTTGTTGTGAAGGGAAGGTGGGACCTGTAGAAGGCACTGTTCAGTCTTTGTGGAAAATTGTGGGTGTGTTCCCCTGCCACTGCACCACCCACCTTAGTCTGTCTTAGCTTATTTCCAATAATGTATAGTGGCTGATGAATTAGCTGTCTATTTCAATGGAGGGACCAATTTGTGTAAGAGGGTCGGCTCTCTCCTGCTTGGTGCCGGTGGCAGCTCTGCGAGAGAGCCAGGACTGGGTGGGCCCCTTATCCCCCCTTGCTGCACAAATTTCTGATCTTCCTGCTTTGCTGGCCTCAGTGAAATAGGGCCCAAAGAACCAGTGTATTTTGTCTCCCTGAGAGAAGTTCAAAATGGGCTCTTTAGGCATTCCTCTTGCTGTCTCTCTCTTGAGGAAATGCACCCTGCAGGAGGTTCTGGATCCTGCCCTGCTTGTTTTGCAGATCTTCCCCAACCTGCAGAAGGTGGGGTCGGGGTGGGTGTGACCTTCCCTTCATGGATGTTCAATCTCTGCCAGGGAAGGGGGCTCTGTCTGGCTTTAAATAATCTCAAGTGCTCATCTCCCACCCTTCCAGCTCCCAGAAGCAGCAGAGACCCACACTCTCCAGTCTGTGCAGCCTCCATCCTGCCAGCTGTGTCAGGCTGGGGCCAAGAAATACCCTCACTTTGCACCTTTCTGATCAACCTGCCCAGCTGCTCTGAGTTGGAGCAAACTGCATCCCCAGTCCTTTCTCCTTGCTGGCAGTGCTGCTGTATGTGGGGTCCCTGCTCAGCATGCCTCAGCTCCCCTTTTAAAAAGTGTCCATCTGGGCACTCACACTGCAGCAGTGAGTCACTGTCCCGTGTTCCATACACACCACCTCTCCAAAACGCCAAGAGTCTCTTACAGTCATGGCTGGACACAGCCAGCCTCCTCTGCCAGACTCAAGTGCAGATAGAATCTCTCTCTCTCTGGCACTCTCCTGGTTGGTGTTTGTCACTGAAGCTATGGGTGTGCTGCTCACTGTGTGTGTGTATAGCCTGGGTCTCCCTGACTTTGTGTATCCAAGTCACTCCTGGCCTGGGTCTGGGAGTTTCCTGCCCTGGGAGAGGAGGGAGCCACAAAGCTGTGATCTGTTACCAGGCTCTCCGCAGCTGCAGGCATCCTTCATGGGGTAATTCTTCTTTCCACCTATAAAATCTTCTTACCTCCTGTTGTGCAGTATCTTCTGAACTCCTTGGCTTCCAAACTTCATATCAGCTAAGATTCAGGTGAATGTTCAGTTTATTTTTCAGAAGATCAGCCAAGTGTCCGAGTTGGGTGCAAGAGCAAGTGGACTTTGCTTCCACCTACTTGGCTGCCATCATTCACCTTCCCCTATTTTTTATATATATTTTAAATTTAGTCTTGAATCATTTGGAAACATTGCCTCAAACATTAGTATGTCTGATATGAAGCATTATTTCTTGAACAAGCTGAATTACACAAGAAAATGCAGTTGGGTTGTCAGTGGTTTCCCTTAGTTGTTTTACTTGCTACACAAAGTGATTTGAACCAGGTCCTATGCTACAATTTTAATTAAATTATTGAAGTGTTATGTCTCACCAAAATAGGACACAGATTGGGTTACTGATGACATATATGACACATTTTGTAGAACAGATAAAATAGACTTTCAATGATCCAGTTGCTGATTTCTTCCTCCCTCCTTTTTTTTACTCTTGACATCTCTGATGCAGTGACGTGGAAGACTGGAACTGGGACTGCCCTGGAACACACACAGCCAGACAGTTTAACCAGATCAATTATAACTGAAGAGATGTGAGTATTTCAGAAGATACATCGTGTCTAGAACATAGGAATACTTTAATGATGAATTTTGGGGTTTAGTAATCAGAGAATTACTGGAAGTCAAACATAAGTTATGATAAAGGAAATTGGAAGAGCTCTAGTCAATTAAGAAGAGTATGCTTATTATTGACTGTAATAAGTCAGGGATGCCGTTGCTACACACAGATACAAAAATGTCATGAAAGGAAGGTCATTGGGTGACAATAGAATGGCAATAACTTTAAACCATCATTAGTAAGCAAGGATAAATAGGGAGCAACCCTATATCTTATGTAACTGGGGACTGAGCATACAAATTAACAATAATTATTGTTTTCCTTGATGAGATGAATTAAGAAAAAATATATTTTAAGGTTTGAATGTGGAGTGAATAATGAATAAAACTTGAGATTTTAAGACAAATTGTTATTGAAAGAGTGGGAGTCCTGAAAAATATTGTGAAGTAGATGAAGTGACTGCAGCTATAGAGAGAGTTTGAGAAGGGAGGGGCAGTTAGAGATGATCATGGAAAGCTGATGGATGAAAATGGTAAGACTGTTATCATGTACAGACTTAA
This sequence comes from Desmodus rotundus, assembly GCF_022682495.2. NCBI lineage: Eukaryota > Metazoa > Chordata > Mammalia > Chiroptera > Phyllostomidae > Desmodus > Desmodus rotundus. The sequence goes on along the minus strand of NC_071388.1, from coordinate 73,719,592 downwards.
CTGTGTATGTATACATGGTCTGCCTGGAAAAAATCCAACCATTGTTAATATAACAGAAACAATTTGCATGACATCGATGTAACCTGGCAGGCAAGGAGAGTGGGCAGGAATGTACATGTGTGAACAATAATGACTTCACTGCACTAGTCAGTGGGGGCGGTAAACAATGTTGAGTGAGCCTGTGTACTGTGGTTGTCTTATTTAAATGACTGCGTAGAGCAATGAATCTGCATCAAATTTTGCATTAAGCCTCAACATTCCTCCGTGGATACTATTCCGATGATTCAAAATGCTTTCGGGTATGATAAAATAAGTTCAGAGCATAAAAGTGTGGCACAAATGCTTCAAAGATTATAGAGAATCTTTTTAAAGTGACTCATGTTCTAGAAGACCTGAAACAAGCAGAATGTCTGAGAATGTTGAATGTGTATGGGCTGAAATCAACAAAGATCAACGACTAACAGTGTGGGAACTACAAGCTTATCTGGGGATTCCCAAAACTACTGCCTGAGATTTTAATGCAGTATCTTGGCATGAAATATGTCATGGCAAAATGCTTCCACAGCTTCTGCTACAAGAGCAGAAGGAACATCATGCTGCAGTTGCCAATGGCTTGATTCAAACTGCTACCAATGAACCAGATTTCCTCAAGAAGGTCATAAATTTAAAGGGGACTGAGGTGTCATTGTACCATGTACAATGTTTCTTGTATCTTCTTCAAGAAATGTCTCTATTTGTCATATTACATGGTTGGATACTCTCAGGAAAGATCTTGTATATTACATATAATATATTGTATATTCTATGTATTATGTTATGTTATATTTACATTAATTATATTATATTACATTAATATTATTATATAATGGAAAGTTGTTCTCACCACAAAAAGAAATGTTAATTATGTGAGTAATGGAGGTATTAACTAATCCTATTGTGGTTAACATATAAGTGTATTAAATGATCACAGTGTACAACATAAACTCATAGAGTGCTATATGTCAGTTATATCTTAATAAACTAGGAAAAAGATAAAATATTATTTGTCTTAAGTAGCGTTTGCATGCATCTGAAATTAGGTTTACAATTAATTTTTTTTTTAAAACCTGATACATTTAGATGGAGGTGTAAACAAGGTACTTGTCTCCTTCCACAACCAAATAAAAATTACAACTAAACTATAGAAAAACCATCATTCAAAACCACCTGAAACTGAGCTGAATGGAAGTCCTACTCTAGGGAATTAAAGAAGAAGCCACATTAAGACTGGTAGGAGGGTTGGAGATGCAGAATTGGCTGGTCCCACACCCATGTGTAACAGTTAGAAATCAGGAGAGACATGTAAGCTGTGGCGGTCCCTCCCCCATGAGGAGTGAGAGGTTCCAGACCCACACAAGGCCCCTCAGCCCAGGGTTCCAATGCTAATAAGAAAATTCCCCATAACTTCTGGCTATAAAAACCAGTGAGGATTGAGGCTGTAGGAGGCAAGGGGCTCCTGGAGTACCAAGTACTTCTTCTTAAAGGGCCCATACATCATAGACTAAATTGGATTTGTTCCCTGGGAGCTCCAGCATGGGGGCAGGAGCTTGAAGGCACCAGAGACATATGGGAAGGGACTAAATTGTCCAGCATCAGGGCTAGAGCTGGGGGGCAGCTTTCTCCCAGACAAAAGTGCTGACAGAGGTCATTGTTCCTTTGATGAGCTCCTCCCCTATAGAGCTGAAAGGTGGGAGCCATATCTGAGACTTCATCAACTTGGCTCACACTGTTTGCTCCACCCTGGTGATTCCCTGTGGTCCCACCCCACCCTACTTGTGGGCCCACCTAAGCCGTTTCCAGTGACTTTTCCATATAAATGAACTGTCTTGGCTTATACTTCATATTTTTCTAGAATTTCTCAAACAAGCAACCTCCAGCCTCAGTGAGCCTCACCCCTCTCACTAAGTGGCCCCAGCCCCAGCCCCAGCAGTAGCGGAGGCTGACCTTAGTTAACAGCTTGGCCTTGCAGGGGTATCTCCAAGACCAGCCATCTTTAGATCCCTTCGTAGCTCATGCCAGGTGGCCCTGGGCAAAACACAGGCAGTGGCTGGCCTTGGCTTGCACCTCCTGGAAGACTCCATGGCCAGCACACCCAGTGGCCATCTTCAGACCATGTCAAAGCACCACCACTCAACCACCTCCCCAAGTGACACACTCGAGGTATGACTCAGTGGCCACCAGAGCCCTGATGAAGTAAGTCCTGCTCTGTGGGCATGGACCCCTGCTTAGCTGATCTTCCCTTGTGGTCAGAGGTTGGAGCCAATCCTTGCAGCTGATCTGCCTCAGGGTGAATATCTTCCATGGATGTGCCAACAGCATTCAAGACTCAATTACAACAGAAGGGTATACCCAGCCCAGATGGTGGGGGGGGGGGGGGCTGTGCCTCACTTGCCCAGGTTAGGTGATTGGGGAAGCTGTGACATTGGAAACTATAGTACCCCTAATGAAACATGACTCAAATGGAAGAACAGAAAAAACTGCAGAAAAAGAACTAAAGGAAATGGAGATGAGCAGTCTACTGGATGCAGAATCCAAAGCATTGGTTTTAAGGGTGCTCAGTGAACTTAGTGAGAGCCTAAACATCATGAAAAATACCAGTCAGAAATGAAGGATACACTAACTGAAATGAAGAATAATTTACATTGAATCAACAGTAGACTAGATAAAACCAAGAATAAAAACAGAGGTTTAGAATATAAGGAAGCAAAAAACAAACAAAAAACCAATTAGAACAAAAATGACAACAAAAACAACAACAAAAGGGAATTCAAAAAAAATTAAGATAGTGTAGGAAGCCTCTGGGACAACTTCAAATATTCTAACATTAACATCATAGGGATGCTGGTAGGAGAAGAGAGACAGAGCAAGAAATTAAAAACCTGTCATTTGAAAAATGACAGAAAACTTCCATAACCTGGTGAAGGAAATAGACACACAAGTCCAGAAAGCACAGAGTCTCAAAGAAGATGAACCTAAAGAGGCCACACCAAGACACATCATAATTAAAATGCAAAATATTAAAGTCAATGAGAGAATCTTAAGAGCAGCAAGAGAAAACAGTTAGTTACCTACAAGGGAACTCCTGGTGGACTGTCAGCTGATTTCTCAACAGAATCTTTACAGGCCAGGAGGGATTGGGAAAAAAATAAACGAAATGATGAAAAGCAATGGTCTACAACAAAGATTACTCCACCCAGTAAAGCTATCATTTGTAATGGTAAAACAGATAAAGAACTTCAGACAAGAAAAAACTAAGAGTTTATCACCCACAAGCCAGTATTATACAAAACATTAAAGGGTCATTTCTAAGAAGAGACCCTTAACAAGGAGAAGAGACCTTTAACAAGGAGAAGAAGAGGAAGAAAAATATGAATAATAAAGAGGCAATAAATACATATATATCAACAATTAAATCTAAAAACAAAGTAAACAAACAAACAGAACAGAAACAGACTCGTAGATAACAGAGAACATTTTGACTGTTGCCAGATGGGAAGCAGGTGGGAGGGATGCGTAAAAAAGGTGAAAGGGTTAAGTAGTATAGTTTGGTTGTTACAGAATAGTCACAGGGATGTAAAGTGCAACATAGGGAATGTAGTTGATAATATTCTTTTAACTATGTATGATGTCAGAGGTGTATGAGATTTATCAGGATGATCACTTAGAAAGTATGGAATGTCTAATCACTGGGGTGTACACCTGAAACTAATCTAACAATGTATGCCAACTTTATTTAAAAATTAAAAATAATTTAAAAAATTAAAAAATAAAATGATACATTTATAGAATTGATTTTGTGGTCCATCATTCAGATGTTGCTTGGAGTACATAAGAAATATATTTAAATGATTCAATTGGTAGTAAAAAACCTTCCATAAGTAAAATGTTATCATGTGTATAAATCAAATACTAAAAAATAAAGAATAACACATATTAAGTAAAATAACACATACTATAGAAAGTATACAAAGAGATAAAAGTCATATTTAAATTATTGGGACAAAGTTCCAAGTTATTTATGTAACTCAAAATATAGTTTATTTTTCTTTTTATAAAAATAACTATTAATATGTTTAACTCCTGTTAGTTTAAAAAGGTCAGGGAAATTAAAATATTAAATTAAGGATATTATGATTAATGAATGTCACCAGTATAGACACCCATGTTAATAATGAGTAAAATCTACTAACTTCCAATAGAAATATAATTTCATTAGGCAAAGGTAGTCAAATGAGCTCAGAAAGTGTGAACATTACTTATTTATTCATTTCCTTGAAAAATAATTAGTAGTTACTTTCTACTTGTCAGATATAATGCCAATTTCTATGTCAATTTACAGAACTAAATAAAGCGTTCTCCGGAATGTATTATCAAATAAATGTGAAAACTATAGAGATGGAATTGGATTGAAGAAAATTACACTCAAATAATGTCAGTTGATACAATAAATGCAAACACAGGTTTAAGAGCAAACTTGAAGCTGCAAACCTAACAGGAAATCAGGAAGTAATAGAGACATGCTGTTAGGGTAACTTATCATTCAAAATGGCATTGATGACAATGTTATGACTTTCTTTTACAGACGACTATGATGAATTATTATGAGAAATAGAGAAAAGAAGCAAAAAGGGAGCAGCATTAGATGTATCATTTCCGATTTAGTGAATAAAGTAAAAGATGAAAATCAACTATAAAATTAATAACTATATCACCTTCATTCTTTATCTCAACAGATAACTTAATATTAGGAATATATCTAATATTCCTAAGGCAAATTTTGCTTTTTCTAAGAACAATGACATTTAATGACATTTAAAAATATGTACATTTTAATTTTTTAAAGTTTGATTGATCGCATATGAGAACACTGCATGGCATTTGTTTTATTCCCATTGTGGAGAACGAAAATGACACATGTGTTTGCATGTTGAGGAAAGCAGACAAGGAGTGCACAGAAAGGGCTGTTCCCTTACATGGTTTTGAGTTGAGGAAATTGATTATAAGTATTTGTCTTTGTTATTCTTTTCTCATAAGTAAAAAGGAAAACATATTGACAGATAAAAATGCTTATCTATTTATTTTGCAAAATAATTTGTTCTCCTTAATAACTGTCACCTACTGAATATTTTCCATTAGGGCTATTTTCATTGGAGTTTGGGGAAGATAATGGATACACACAGGTTTTTTATTTCCCCTTAGAAGGTAATTTTAACAAAATAATAATGTCTCAATAAATATTGTTAACTTGTCTGATATTTGAGACACATACACATAGGCAACTTTGACAAAAAATATAGCATGGTTACATGGCTATAAACTGTTTTATTTCACTTGAATATATTTTTATTCTTTTTGTTTATTTTTCTAATGAACATATTCATTCACTAGTAGCTATTACGAATCTACTACAGAGCAAAAAGGAAAATGGACTCAGGGACATAGACAACAGTGTGGTGATCGCAGGGGGTGACATAAGGGGGTGAAATGGTAATGGAAAAATACAATAAAAATGTATAAAGTGTGCATCAAAGAGATATTAAAGTATTTATATTTATTAAGTGTGAGGATTTTCTTGTAAATGAAATACCCGAGCTGGGAAACATAGCAGAAGATTTTGACATTCTATCGTATCAAATCAATTATGCAGCTAGGCAACAATATAAATACCAAAAAATAATCATTATATTAATTAAGGGTTTTTATTTCCTCTTACCATGTTTGAGACCACTAGAACCACCTACTTGGTCTCATTTGAGACACTCAAAATACTTTTAAAGAATTTCGGGTATATTCTAAAACCTCCTTCTGGAATAACATGGTTTTAGTCCTGTGTTTTTAACAGAGGGTGAAGCAGCTCAAATGCCCATCAGTGGATGAGTGGATGAGGGGATTTACACAACAGAATACTACTTAGCTGTAAAAACGAAGGGTATTTTACCCACCTCTTGAGACAGCATGGATGGACCTAGAGGGTATTATTCCAAGTGAAATAAGCCAGTCAGAGAAAGACAAATACCATATGATTTTACTTATTTTTGGAATCTAATGAACAAAATAAACTAACACCCAAAAGAGAAACAGACATAGATACAGAGAACAGACTGACAGCTGCAGAGGGGAGATGAGTTGAGGGGCTGGGTGAGAAGGGTGAAGGGATTAAGCAAAAAAAAAAAAAAAAAAAAAAAGCCACATAGACTCAGACAACAATATGGTGACTGCCAGAGAGAAATGGGGGAGGGAGAGGCAGGAGAGGGTAAATGGTGACAAAAGGAGACTAGACTTTGGGTGATAAACACACAATACAATACACCAATGATGTGTTATAGAATGGTATACGTGAAACCTATATAGTTTTATTAACCAATGAATTCACTAAAATATATTAAAATGAAGAAAAGATGGTGTGTGAAAAGTTCACCTCACAAAATCAGCCCCCTTTGATGACTTATGTGAATAATTTTAGATGTAAATGTAAGTCAGTAAGTACCTGGAAATTGTTCAGAGTGCTTTTGAATGGGGTCACACCACAGAGATAATGTATCAAAGGCCTTTTATGTATGTCACTTTACTAAGTATTTCTGTTGCAAAGAACATAAGAAAAGAATTGAAGTCTATTATTTAAGAATGAGAACAAAGTTTACAAATTTCTAAAAAATATTTGCCATGCAATAGAAGTGTTCTCAATCCTGGGCTGGCTAGTATCTTGATAGAGTTCCTTCCCTGACGGTCTAATCGAGTTTGCTTGTATTCCATATTGTGTACCAAAAATACATTTGTTGAAATGGATGAGGAACCTCTAAGAAAATATGGCTACCTGGGTTCCCGGTATTCTGACTTCCAGCCTCTATGTTCTATTGCAATAATCAGGTAATATTGTACAATGCACAAACAAGTTATGCAGTTATCTATGTATTTTTAGTGTTTACTGAAATTCGCATTCATGAGAAATTGCAAAGACATTACCTTTCACCCAGTTTTCCTCAAAGCTTTGTGGTGACACTATTGTCCAGAACATTTTATATATTGTAATATGATACTCTGTGGACCTTATTTTAATGTTGTGCTTTAACAAGCCTCCTCCGGAACCATGCAGATGGGGGGAGAGGGGAAGCTGCCTTGTTATTGCACAGTGGGGTGGAAGTCTAGGTTCCCCATGGGATGTAAAGGAGGGATGCTTCATTACTCCGGGATCCTCACTAGGCATCTGCCCTGGCTGTGAGGGTGAGAAGCAACTTGTTATTGCCCTTACTTGGCAAGAAGGTCTTCTTACTGCTGGAATGTGTGAAATTGGCTTCTTCCCACTACTGCTTCTCTCGTACCATTCCAACTGAGAGGAAGAGCAGTGCTCACTGCTCTGGGGTGGTGATGGAAATCACTATGCCTACTCTGACACCAGCCCTCAGTGGGAGGAACCAGGTATTTTATTACAGCTGGGCAAGGTTGGAAATCTAAACTTCCCATTTCAGCCTTTGCTGATGAAGGTAGGGGGATAGTCACCGTTTTTTCCTATATTGTTTGACTGTTGTAGGGCAATTATTGTTTAAAAATCTTTAAAATTCCTTTTGACTCTTTTCCTGATATTTTGGCTATAGAGAACAGCATTTGGGACTCTTTTTGTTGTACCAAACTTTTTCAGTGCTCAGTTTGTGAAATATGAAGCAAAATGAAAACCCAGACAAATATGCTTGGACTTTAAAACAAAAATCTCTACATTGAAAGATAACTATTAACCTTTTAATGCTCATCAGGGTTTTAATTTTTTGGGGGGGGCAATGTAGACTTGGGAATTTTGACATTTATTTAAGCAAGGCATAAATATTCTTGCCCATAAATTTTTCAGATTTGATTCAAAATATGAGGAACTAGATGCTATGCAGTGTTACAGAGAGCACATATTTCAGTGCCTGGTAAAGCGAGGCAATGCCTAATGCCAGTGCTCTTCAAACTGTGGTTCTGAAGGGATTCCTCTGTCATTTGTCTCCCTAAGGATTTCTCACACTTATTAAACACTTATTATTTTACCATTATAAGTAGTCATAATTGCAAATCAAAGCTTCTGATTAAGAATATCAGTTGTTGACTCAAATGAAAATAACTTTAGTCAAATATATAGAAATATGATTTAGGTAATGTTTAGTTTTAATACAAATAAATGACAGATTTACAAATGTTTTTAAATATTAAAAATACTTTTAAAAGATCCTATGTTAATTTTGGACACAATGATAACAAATGAAGTTTTTATGAATCTTATATTTAATAAAACTTTGACAAAAATTAAGTAACTTAAAAATCTTTAATCCCGAAGTCATGTCAATGGCTATTCTGTGAAAATATCTTTATGTTTAAAATTAATCTATAGTTCATTTAGTTTAATAAGCTAATGGATAAGATTTTGAATATTATATCAAATCCTTTACATTTTAAATAATTTTTCAAGTGAGTGATAGACTTAAAGGGAAAACAGAAACAATATTTAAGACTCAATGTAAGAAAAGAAGGATCCAGAGACCCTTCCCATCTTATTCTGTGCTTCCCCAGGGGTTCATTGTGCGTATCGTCTGTGATAAATCAGAGCTTCCTTGCACTGTATCATTGTTGTCATCCAAATGCATTCAGAACTTACTAGAGTATAAATTACTGCTCAAGAGAAGGCCACAACGGAGAATGCATTTATATTTTTGAGCTTCTGAAATATCCTCTGGCACAATAATTAACCAAATAGTAACTACTTTAAATATTTATTAGCCATCATGGTGACCAGTTATCAATCTTCTATTTCTCATTTCTAAAATGGAGATAAATAATTGCTTGGCAAGTGCTTTATACATTTAAAGGGAAAAGAGCACTATATTTTTAGGAAATTATTGAGAAGAGCATTTCACTTATCTTTGTTCTCATTATGGACTTTGTGATGGCAAGTATAAAAGTAGACAGTTCAGGTGATTAGAAAACAAAACAAACAATAATAACTAAAAAGCCCCAAACCTTACCTAAACCTTTTACCTGCTCCACATAGAATTAAATCCAGTGATTTATTAGGAAAATTCTACTCATTCTCCAAAATTGAGCACTTCTCTTTTCTCAGGAAAGCCTTCTTGAATTTACTATAAAGATTGTGTGTTCAGAGTACTTACCATAGAGTTCTGTGATTGTGTATATATGTTTTCTTAACACTTTGAAAACCCTGAGGACAGAGACGAATCATCTTTAGAGTTCCATTTTCAAGCACAATTCAGTGAATGTCTGAATTTAAATAAATACTTCAGGAAGGAATATAAGAAAGCATCAATATACAATGTTTTCATTTCGATTCAGGCAAGACAAACTTGTCAGTAATAATAAAATACAATTTTAAAATCCTTGGGTTTTTTTTTAATGATTTACTTTTTAGTATGCATTTTATTTATTTATTTATAATTGCTTTATTGTTGTTCAAGTACATTTGTCTGCATTCCCCCCCATGGCCCCCCCACCCCAGCCATTCCCATCTCCGTCCCCTGCTTCCACCCCCCTTGGTTTTGTCCCTGTGTCCTTTATAGTTGTTCCTGAAAACCCTTCCCCTCTCCCCTCCCAATTGTTTTGAAATTCTTTGAATATCTTACCTATTTCTTTAACAATTTTTGTTTCACAATATGACTGATTGTATGTCTGGGACCTTTATTAAGTCTATTTTATTACTTTAGTCTTAGCAAATGGTACCTCACAAGAAATAAATCCTGTATCATTACTCTAAAATAAAATACGGTATTTTCTTATTAGCATCCATACCATCCTCCAATTCAACACATACAAATGCTCTAAATTTCAATGAGTCAAAGATATAGTAATCAAGAAACAAGGACTGATAGATTGGTGAAATAGAAAAACAGTCAATTATAAAACCAAATATTTATTTTGTAAAGGCCCTAAGATAATTCAGTGGTGAAAAGGTTAGTCTTTTCAACAAATGACACTGGAAAAATTAGATGTTAATACGTGAAAACAGACTTGACATTGCCCTGGGGACCTAAATGGAAGCGCTTTATCTATAAAGTGTCTACAGGAAAACAAATGAAGAAAATATTTATGATCTCACATTGGGCAAAAATTTTTTAGATAAGATAAAAAAAGCATAAACCATAAAAGAAAATATGTATAAAATGGCTTTTGTCAATGTTAAAAACTCTTTTTCTTTGAAAGTTGCCGTTTGGTAAAGGAAAAAATCACAGACTGAAAATATATTTGGCAGTTATGTGCCTAATATATATATTAAAAACTTTAATCCAATAATAAAAACACAGAAATACAATAATAAAATAGGTGAAATGTTTGAACAATATTTTACCAAGGAAGATATCCAAATACCTAGAGAGTATGTAAGAATATGCTCAACCTTTTTAGTCATCAGAAAAATCCATACAAAAACCATAAATGAGATATAACTATGCAATTACTAGAATAGCTACAGTTTTAAAAGATTGACAATATGTCATGATGCTCAGAATTTGGAGCAGCTAGAAGTCTCATACATTACTGTTGAGAATGCGAAATTAAATAGTCACTTTGGAAAACATTTTGACACTTTGTTATAAAGGTAAAACACTTATGAACCTTTCATTCTATCCCTAGGTATTTTATCCAAGAGAAATTAAAACATGTTCACATAAATGCCTGCATGCAAATATTCATGTAAGCTTTATTCTTTATAGCAAAAAGGAAAAGAAGAAACTAGATACAATCCAAATATGCATTGACTGGTGACCGTATAAAGAAATTGTGGTACATCATTTAATATTATATTATTCAGCTATGATGATAAATGGATTGTTAATGTATGCGACAGAATGGATGAATCTCAAAAGCATTTGATTAGTGGGGGAAAACACAACATAAATACTACATGATCCCATTAAAATGTCATTCTGGAAAAGAGAAACTATAGGGATGGAGAAGAGAAGAGTGTTTGCCCAGGGCTTAGGTTGAAAGAAGATATTGACTACAAAGTGACATAAGGGAATTTGGGGAGGTAATGGGTGTGCATATATTAGTCAAAACACATCAAGCGGGATGTGAAATGTCAGTTTTATTGTCTAACTATAAAAAGACATACTTACACATCTTAATGAGATTCACCAAACTACTTTAGTGAAATCTATCTCGCATCTCTGATCCTCATCAGATTCTACTCTTATTTCTAGAACACTTATAACTTTATAATATAGTATTTATTTATCATGTTTATGGCTTATTGGCTGTGTCTCCTGCTAGAATGTAATTTCCACTAATAGTATATAGAGCAGTGTGCCACCCAGATTTTCCCCTCAGGATTGATCACTCATTACCCTTAGTTTTTATAAATGATGGAGCTAAACAACACCTGTGGGGGGGCTCCGCCCACAGGGACCCCCCCCCCCCACCAGCTGCCACAGATGATAATAAGTCTACCAAGACATGATCTGCTTGGGGAGGAAAGGTGGAGGATCTCTCAAAGGAGAAGGACCAAGAGCCTTTTCCTCAATGGGCTTTTATTGGGTTCAATTTGCACAGGAATACAAGTAAAGCTCATCAATCATTGTCAGGCAGTAAGGATCAAAAAATAGATAACAAACAAAGAACTCTGAGGGCTTATTCTGAGTCAGGGTCAGTTAGCTAAAGGACTATAAGATTTTGGGAAACAAACTCACTTCAGACTTGGACCCTTATCATTTAAATTGAGGGTATTAGCAAAGCAGGTTTCACAGGATTTTATGCATTCTTTCTTAGGCCTGATCGCCTCAGGGAATCCACCCTTTCCAGCACAGGGCTGCACTGCCCTTTGTCATTGTATCAGGCTTAAGTCAGGCAGGGGAAGTAAGGCAGCCAAGAGATTAGGAGACTTCTTGCAAGACAAAATGAGGACTCAGGCTATGTTAAAGCCCAGGGGCGAGGGTCCATCACCCCCTTTTTCTATAGCCCCCCAAGTCCTTCTCTGTGGGCCTTTTTCGTGACTATGTCTGTCTTAGGTCATCCCTCCCTTGAGGAATCTTACCCGTCATTGGCTAACTGGTCAAGCTCAGGGCCAAGCAGGGTAAAGTAAAGTGGGCAGGGGCAGCGCCCCTGCCAGGGAGATAAGCTTTGTCTCCTTAGTGGCTTATGGTCCCAATGTCTCTGACTCAGCCTTAACCATAGGGGTTACAGCTTCTGAAACCAGGCAGGGCGGTTCCCAACAAACACAAGAATGAGTCTTTCTCCAGGAATTGTCCCAGGTACAAGAGAACCACAAGGCCCCATTCCCTTTAAGGAGAAAACACACTTGTTGGGGTCTGCAAAGTATGGCCTGCAGAACAGGTCTGGCCTGCAGTTTGCATTTATAGGGCACAGAAGATACAAATGGCTTTGTGTGTTTTAAAGGGAGTAAGTGTAAGAAAAGAAGGAGAGAAAGAGCAGCAGGAGAAAGAAAATATGTGACAGAGAATGAATGTGACCCATAACACCTAATATATTTACTACCAGGTTTTTATTAAAAAAAAAAATTTGCTGTCCCCTACACTGGCAATGTAGAGCTATAAAAGCCTCTGTTTCTGGAGACACAACTCTGAAGAAACATCCATAAGAGTGGCTGAGGCGTGTGTGTGTGTGTGTGTGTGTGAATGTTAGTTCCTTCCTTTATTCCTCCAGAAATGTTGATGCTAATGATACTCCCAGTAAAGAATTTGGACACAGATCTCTGTTTCAGAATCTATTTCCCAGGAAAGGTGACCTGAGACAATTTGTACTAGATTGGTTCAAGGAAGCAGACTCACAAATGAGACTGGATTAGGATCCCTCACTGGTGAGCTAGTGAGGGACATTCCTCTGGTGGTGAGTGGGGTACTAATAGCCTTGGTAGGTCATAGCAGTGCAATTTAAAAATTTTATTGACAGTGAGTTAGGATGGACTAACTATAAAATAATTCAACGGCAAATGCACTATCTCAGGAAGTGAGCTCTGGGCAAAAGTATTAATTATAACAACAATGGAATCAGATGTGTTTTGCTGAATACCGTTGCCCCATTTGAGAAATACAATAAATGGAAAACTGAGAGTATATGATCACTCAATGAAGGTGAAGTGTAAATGTCAGAGGCTCTCCTTAGTAGCATTTAAAAAAGTTTCTTATGTGGCCTGCACCAAGAGTATAGAAAAAAAACAGACCCAGGTTTAGGAATTAATAATAAAATTAATACAGATTCATATAAAGCGATTTGAATTCTCAATTCAAACCAGCCTTGCTAAGATCAGAGCTGTGGTTGGGAAGAGTGAGATCCTTACAATATCCAGGGAACATTCAAGTCAAAGGAAGCAAAACTCAAAAAACAAAAACTTTGTTTTTGAAAATTCCTATCCCCCTAAATTCCACAGCTATGACCCAGTTCCAGTTGAAGACTACTGCCTCTTGCTTAACGAAAATATGCAACATGTATCCCCCTCAAAGTTTAATCTCACCTTACCTTCCTACTACCAGATCAATAGATAGATCAGGTAATAGCAAAAACAGGCCAAAGGCGCGCTGAACCCACTTAAGAGAGAAAAGACTCTACCCGGAAGAACTGTGGAAGTACCTGTTATGCATGGGTAAAACCGAGAAAATATATACCTGACTAGATTCGGAGGTGGCAAAATTCATGAGGATGAATGTAAGATTTGATAAGGGAACATTTATCTAAGGCTATTTTCTGATAGAATGGAGTTTTTAGCTCCCTGGTGATGACTGATAGATGGTGCTTCTAAGAGAGCTTTTGGAAACTGGAAGAAAGTAATGGCTTACATTAAATAAGGTGGAAATGTCAAAAATCCCATGGCAGGAAGTGTAAAGAGGAATAAAAGAGCTCCTAGAACTTGATGTGCTAGTGTAGATATACTTTCTATACTAGTTGGGCTTTTTCAGAGAAACAGAACAAAATAAATATATTTGGTTCTCACAATTAGGGAGACTGAGATTCCTAGGATATACTGTTGACAGGCTGGAGACACCCAAGACAACCAATGGTATAGTCTTGGGTCCAAAGGTCTGATCATCGGGTGAGCTAATAATATAAATTCTATTCTAATTCCAAGTCCAAAAGAAGGAGAAGACCAATGTCCCAGCTCAGAAACAGGAAGGCAGAGAGAACAAATTATCCCTTACCCAACCTTTTTGTTCTATTCAGGCCTTCAAAGGATTGGGCAAGGCCTAACCACTTTGGGGAGGGTAATCTGCCCCACTCATTTATATGTCAGTCTCATCCAAAAACACGGACAGAAACGCCCAGAATAGTGTTTAACCAACTAGGTAGATATCACGTGGCTCAGTCAACTTGACATGCAAAATTAACCATGACAAGTAATCAGCTTTTTTCACTCATTCCACCAGTTTAAGTTATTTTATTTTGAAAGATCAAGAAAATTGATCCCCCCCCCAAAAGAAAAGAATATTGATCCAAATTCAGACATAGGCTACAATCTGTATAAAACTTGAGGACATTATGCTATGTGAAATCAGCCACTCACAAAAAGATACTTCATGGTTCCACTTATATGAGGTTTCTAGAATAACGAAAATCATAGACACAGAAAGTAGAGTAATGGTTGCCAGGGGCTGGAAGGAAAGAGAGTGAGGAGTTATGGGCTAGTGCTGATAGAGCTGCAGGTCTGCCAGATGAAAAATGTTCTGAAGACGGATGGTGGCGATGGGTGTGCACTAGTATGCACATACTCAATGTCACTGATATATTTAAAAAGATTAAGATGATAAATTTTATGTTATGTATATTTTACCTCAATAAATGTGTACAACACTGAATATTATCATGATAATATAGATAGGAAAATCAAGAAATCTTAAATACTTGTGTTCTTAAATCTTTATGAAGAAACATCTGGTAGCATGGTGCCTGATACCAGCCTTGAAGGAGATTGCTTATTAGTGATGTAAAGGGAACCATGCCATCTCTTGAATTGCTAACATTATATCCTCTTTTACCTGGATTTTCTTTGGCAGTCACCCTTCCCAACACAAGCTAGATTTGATCCTGCTAAGCTTGAGAGCACTGATGAGCTCGTAGCCCAAGGTGGTGTAGTTTTAAGATTGCTTTGCAATAAGAGTATATCTGTCATAGATGAAAATGCAGGAGCGTATTTCTGTCTTCATATAATCCATTTATTGTTGTTTATAAACCTAAAGTTCTCCAGGGAGTAACACAAAATTACATAATGTTTCTATGTGTTATGACTTGTATGTTATGTTGATCTCTACTTTAGCAGACAGACTTTTTAAATAATGACCCGAATGCTCCCTAGTGAACGCACACATGTAGACATTGAAAAATGAAAATTAGCCTAGTGATTCAGGTTAAAGCTGGCATTCCATTTTTATGAATTACATTTCATTTCATCTGCTCAGATTTTCAGTTGAATAACACAATTTTAGGTGTGATTTTGTATTAGCTGTCTCTCCAGTGTCTTAGTGGGATATTTCTTAGTGTGCCCCCAGCTAACCTCTAGTGGGATGCCCCTTTGGGCTACTCCTGGCTATTTCCCATGTGTGTATTTAAATACTTTTGTTGATTTATTTTGCCTTTAACATTTCAGAAGTGTCATGATTTATCAGTGTCATTGCTTACACACACTAGTTACCTTACAAAGACACTAGCTTTCCTAGGGGGTAGCAGGTATGTCAAATGTGAAGGTTATAGTGTGTGGTCCGTTGGTTTTAAGATTATGATGTATTTTCTTAAATGCACTAGTTATATCATTGATGATGTAATTGTGCTGTTCTTATTTTTTTTTAAAGATTTTATGTATTTATTTTCAAAGAGTGGAAGGGTGGGAGGAGGAGAGGGAGAGAAAGGTCAATGTGTGGTTGCCTCTCATGAGACCCCACTGGGGACCTGGCAGGCCACCCAAGCATGTGCCCTGACTGGGAATCAAACCGACAAATCTTTGGTTGTCAGGCTGGCACTCAGTCCACTGAGTCACACCAGCCAGGGCTAGTTTTGCTGGTCTTTCATAAAGCAAAAGTTTAGTTGCAATGGTATATGTCAAATTATATCTAATATTACAAAATCAGAATTCTATGGAGAATGAAAACTGAAGCACTAAGTTAACTGGAAAGAAAAGAACAGAGCAAAAATATTTTAATAATTCAGGAACTATATAATAAACACCTACTATTTTCAGGTACTGAAGTTATAAAAATGAATAAGGTATAACATATAAGAATAGCATATATGAATAAAATAGAATAAGTCATAACTTTATTGTCATACCAATAATTGGACAACATGTATTTCAAATAAGACTGATAAGGTTGTCTGCACATAAATAGATGTTACTCTGCAGTTTAAAGTAATTATTTATGACAGATGTGAGAAAATTTGTATTTTTAAAATATGTTTCCAGCTAGTGACCTAATAATAATCTAGAAAGTTAGTATCCAGTTTAACTCCCATGAAATGTATGGGTCTGGGAAAATCACTTTGACACTTGAGCTGGTCCCAGCTGCATAGATGAGTAGAACCAACAACCCACTTGCCAAGTGGCAGCGCCTCAACATAGCCCCAAGGTGGGAAATGCTCTGTGGGCCATTCTTCCTAGAACCCTGTTTGTGGTCAGGCTCTAGCACCCTTCCGCTCATCCCGCTGCAGTGAGCCCAATCAGCAGCACTGGCCCTGCTTGGACTTGGCATCCTGGGGAGTCGTCTTGCTCTTTACTGCAGTGGTGGGGTGTTCGTCAAGAACTTCATTGTTTTGACATAGTAATTTTCTAGTATCCAGCCTTTCAAAGGAAGATGCTAGAAAAGATATTTCAGAACCATAGGTTCCTTACTTTACCACTTAGATTTCTCCTTCTCAACACTCCACCCATAGGCTGGGAGACTGAGAGGCACTGTCAGTGACTGTGGGGAAGGGAGGGTTGGGTCAGAAAAGATTTACTCACAGCCTTGTAATGTACTCTAAACCATTAACTATGAATATTTTCTGCCGTGTGCTTATTTTCCAGAAATGTGGCAGGAATTGGATCTTTTTCCTACTTGATCACTCATTACTTTAGCACAATATTTGACATTTTGTTTTGGCTATAACTATAAATGAAGACTGACTCCTGGTTTTTGTACTACCTCCATTTTTTAAAACTTATTTCCATATTTTTATCTCTAATCACTACTTAAGTTTTGATGTTCTCCAGAATTCCATATTTAACTTTCTTGTCTTCTCCTTTCATCACTGATTTTCTAAGTGATCTAATTGATCTCTGTGATTTTAACTGCTACCTAGAAACAGTATTTATCAGGTCCCTAACTAGAGCCTTACTGTTCCCTAAAATCTAGACCCGCATATCTGATGTCCTACTGAACGTCACAATTTATAGTTTCCACAGTCACTTACACTCAGGGTAGCGAAAGCTGAACTTGTAACATTCATTTCCATATTAGTTATTTCTCTTGTGTTTATTTTTAACCTAGTAAATGTCTTCCTGATTATCCAAGTCTAGAAACAGAGCCTCAAGGCTCTCTTGGCTCTTTTATCCGCTGTATCCAATCAGTCACCAAGTGCATTTAGTATAGTTTCCATTTTAATTAATTGGTTAATTCATCCCACATGCATTAAAGTCTTACTGAATGACACTGTATGTGTCAGGAAGTGCTCTAGCAGCTTGAGGCCCTGGAACAAAACCAATTAAGTTCTTGAGGACCTTGTATTTTATTTCTGGAGACACATGAGAAGTTAATATGTAAAAAAAGAGATTTTGTTTAATTCTAGCAAGAAAAATAAAGCAAGGGTGAGTTAGCTAATCATCAGTAGTTGGTGGAGAACTAGATCCTGAAGACTTTTCCAAGAAATACCCCTTTAACCAAATGTGCAAAAGGATAAAATTCACAGAGTTTTGGAGAAAAAGTTCAAAAGCAAAGAGAATTGTAAGTTACAACAAGTTTGCCATGTTGAAGGAAGAACGAACAATCTAAATTAGAATTGGAATGATTTTAGAGAGGTCAACTAGAGCTGGATTACAGGATCTCATAGGATTTTATATTTCATTTGGAAGGAAAACTGTTAGTTTTAGAAAATGGAAATAAACTGATCTTATGCCCAAAATGTTTTAACTCTAGTTGTGTGCTACTAACTCTTTATCAACTGACTCTTGAAGAGGAGCAGAGCATTTGTTACTAGCTATGGTATAAATATGCCCAACATGGCCAAATTTATGCTACAAATGTAGCATCACTAGAGGCAGATTTGGGAAAAGATGAGCACAGTTGTCTGTCTTGAGCTTTAAGAATAAATGAATACTGTCTTCTGTTTTTTTCAATACCTCTTTGAGTGTTTTTTTTTTTAGTTCTTTCTACATGTCTTTAAGGAGCCACTTACATGCCACAATATAGCACCGCCTCTTCTCCTTTGTCTGATTCTCATCTGGATTCGCATTCTCTAATAATGCATCACTTAAACTGTGGGTAGTGCAACTAACACACTGAATATTTAATTGTCCAATTTTAAATAATTAGAATTATAAAAATAAAATGTGACTCTATTATTGCAAAAATTGTATATGTTTAGAATGTGGGTATTGCAAGTCTTTTTCGACTACAAGTTTTATGAAATCTACATGCAAATGTTATTCCCAATGAAATTATAGAGTCTGAATTATAATGTATTGTAAATGCAAAGGGCAAACTGGATATCTAACACTGAGTATCAATGAAAGAATACCAAATATATGATTATCAACCTTTATTTTTAATTGGTATGTTGAACTGATAACATTTTTGATCTTTTGGGTTAGATAAAATCTATTTTTAATATTAATTTCAAGTTTTTTTTACTTTTGTTCAATGTGCCTACCAAAAGTAACTTTATATATATAGGTTGCATTATATTTCTATTAGACTGTTCCAATTTTTAAATTTTTTTGTTTATGCTGTTACTGTTGTCCCAATTAGACCATTCTATTTTGATTCTTGCTAATCTGTGTGTGGTCCACTGACAAGCAGCATTGGCATTTCCTGGGAGCTCTTTGAAAAAGCAAAATATCAGGCTCCATCTGAGTTCTACTGTGTGGAAGATGCTCTGTCCAGCAGAGCTCTCCCAGCTGCTGCAGATGAGAACAAATCGTCAGGGACACAATCTTGTTTTTCCGGCGGGAAATGGGGTGGTGATTCCCTCTAGTGGAGAAGGCCCTGAGCCCGTCTTCCAAGTGGCTTTTATTGGGAATAGTCTGTACATAGCATACATGCTGGCTCATCAATCAATGTCAAAAGGCTACAGTCATACAAATACACATATTATCTACAGATAACAATGGAAGGAACACAGAGATCTGCCTCAGGGTCTGTGTCTGTTAGTCATGCTGATGCCAGATGGTCTTTAAGACAAGTTTCATGAGATAAGGAGTTTATTCCTTATGGCTTGAACTTAAATATCCAGTTTATATCAACAGGGCTATACAAAACAAAGCAAGCTTCAAAGGATACAATGTATTTATCAGGCCTGATTTCCATGGGAACCCTGGGTGTTAGAGTAAGGTCATGTCTGCTACCTGTGTTTCCTAGTTTTCCAGTGAGACTTACTAGCCCCTTTCAGTCTCTGAAACCACACAGAGTGGTCCCCAACACTAGTAAATACAAACCTGGATTTTGACAAGTTCCTGAAGTGATTTGTGTGCACATTAAATGTAGAGAGGCAAGAATCTCAACAACTCTGCAAGATGAGGCTTTGTAATCTATTCCCCTTCAGTTCTACCCTTCTCGCTACTGTTTTCTTTAAAGCTACATTCACCTTTATTTCAAATCTTCAAAGGGTACTGGTGAAAATTCATATAAAGTACAGACTTATTTAACCAGAGACACAAGGTTTCTTGATTGTAACTCTCCAAACTCCTCTCTGTATCTAATAATTTATACAGTCATCAATAAATCACTTGTTCTCCAAACACATTCTGCTATTTTCTACTTCTTGTTTTTGTACATGTTGTATCCCCTACCTTGAATATCCTAGACCACCAGGGGACATTTTCTTTTGCTAAAATAAATTATTCAAAACTTTTAAATAAGGGAAAGAGGATGTCAGCAGTTCCTTTTATTATCATACAAGGACTGTTTATTAGAGCCACACAAAGAGTGTTTAGATTTTTTCTAGAAGACCGTGCCGTTGTTTGTGTTATGCCCTAACAATCAATGGCTTAGACTTTCTTAGCTCCCTGTTAACTTGTGTATCGTACCCAGGAAATATGCAAATGAACTTTAGCTGATAGAAAAAATAACCCAATGTCATTATTGCCATGAAGAGCATTAGCTTTGTCCTTAATGATAGTCTCCAATGAGACATTTCATCATTCCTTCTTTTATTTTTTAAGCATGATTTCCTTTAGTTCCTTGAACACATTTGCAATGTGTGCTTTGAAGATTTCGATTAAGTTCAACATTTGGGCCTTCTCACTGCCTTTTTCCTCTGTGTAGGGTCACACTCTGGTTTCTGTCTATGTCTCGTACATTTTGTTGTTGAAAACTGGACCTTAGATGATATACTGTAGCAACTCTGGGAATTTACTCCCTCTCATCTCCAAGACAACTTGTTTGGGTATTTGTTTGTTTAGTGACTTGGCTACACTGATTTAGTGTAGATTATTACTCCCACTGTGTGAAGTCTTTGGGGTTGCATCTTGGACGGCACTCCTTAAGCACCTGCAGCCACCCTGGTCTGACTGTTTTAGCAGGTTTTCCTTCTCTGCCTCCTGGCCTATCAATTCAGCCATAGCCTCTGTCACACCCAGATGTTAAACGCCACTAATTGCCAGCTGATTGCTCTATTGTCTTTGATAAGGTCCTGAAGCAAACTTTGCTCTATAGTCTTATCCAATGAAATACAGGTCCTTTGTAGGGAAAATTTTTAAGGCCATTTTTTGAGGTTCTTCTGACCCCACAAGCATTATTGTTGGCTGTCTATCTCTGCAGTTCACTGTGGTAAGCTAGCTGACCTGTGATTTAGGTTACTCTCAAAGAGCTACCAGCCTCCTCTTAATTGTATCCTTTTGGAATTTCCACTGTTTTCAAGAGGGCCCTTAGTTGTGAACTTCCCTATACAGATGGTCCCTGAGATATAATCTGATTTAGGATTTTTCTACTTTATCGGTGGTGTAAAAGCTATAAGCATTCAGTGGAACTGTATTTTGAACTTTGACTTTTGATCTCTTCTCAGCTAGGGATATGCAGCACGAATACTGTCTTGTGATTCTGGGCTGTGGCAGCAAACCACAGGTCCCGGTCAACCATATGATTACAGGGTGAACGACCAATACTCTAGAATGTACTGTTAAATGTATCTTTGATTTCCAATAAGTTCAAGTTACAATGGGTTCATCAGGATATAACCTGATGTTAAGTTGAGGAGCATCTGTACTCCATTCTAAATAAAGTCATTTCCTCTGGCAAGAGCTTTAGATCCCTGTGTTTTTACGGCCTGCCTGCCTTTGCTTTACTGTAAAATCTGTCATTGTTCTGCAGCTGAGGAAAGGACAGGCTTCACGTCTTCGGAAGGACACCCCTGGTGTGTGGGCAGGGTGCTGGGCAGGAACAGAAGCCTCTGGTCTTCACGGTTTGCCTTTTCTGGCATAGAAACTATGCATATGCATTTGCTGGGGTGAAGGTGATTGGGGCCCCTGAGTCTTTACCTGCTATTCCCGGCCTCAAGCATCCATCTACAAGTGGGGGCTGCGTAGATGAAGGGAGACCTAATCTCTCAGCTACACTTGGAATTTAGCTTTTGCAACAGGAAGCTAGACAGGGGAGGTATAAGAAATACTGAAACCTTGCCCCTCCAAGGAGCTATTATAACCACTGACTGAGAGCTGACGGTAGAGCCCCACTGCTTTGGTGTTATCAACATAGAATGGAGTTTCCATCACACTGAGCTGTGTGTAGGGAGCTGGGAAGGGAGTGGATTATGACCTAAGCGCCACAGATTCTCACTTCTCTTTCTGAGATTTAGTAGATTTTCTTCAGTAGGTGGTTCTTCACGTGCTATGTGCCTATATGCACTTAGATCAACTTCAGAGACAATTAAAGGGTGTATGGGGTTTCACAAGCTGTGGTTGTTTTGCTGTGGAGAAGTGGGTCCATATAACACCTCACAGCACCATTCTAGAAGTGACTCTCTAACTTTGTGTCTACACTTAGAATCTTATTCCGATATATGAAAATAAAAATAAAAATTTAATTCTGATGGCCTATATAAACAAATCCTGCTTTTAAAAATATTTATTTATTTTCCATTATAATTTACATTCCATTTTATTCTGTACTGATTTCAGATGAATGTCTTTGGAGATAGCTGGACCATTTAATTGGTTTTCTCATCAATTAATAACTTGCATCAAATCTTTGACTCTTGTTCATTTTATATATATCTTCATGAGATAATTATACTCTGACATTCTCATTATTATTCATTTCCTTGTGGGAACTTCTTGATTCCCCCATATGAAATTAAACATTTCTTGATGTCTACTGCTTTACCCTGTAGATTTTTTTTTTTGCATTTATCATGACCATGGTAATCATCTAGGTACCTGCATTTCTTCTAATACAGTATGATGCTAAAGACAATGCTTTAGCTATTTTTTCCTTTTCTTTCTTCCACATTCTCTACTTTTCTTTGTGTTGTTACTATATTGCCACATTTGCCTTGTGAACTGCCTAAATATTTTTGAAATAACCATAAAAAATAGTAAATTCAACTGAATTAGCACTTGCCTCATTGGGACTTAGTTTCCTCATTTATAAAATGGAAAATATAAGATAGGACAGCGATAACAGTCTACCCACTTTTTTCTTGCATAATTGTGGTAGACTGTGTGACTTTTTTAAAGTCTCATTATAATAGCTGAACAGAGATCACTTTTTTTCTATGATTGAAGTTGAAAGAAAGTACTCAAGAAGAAAACATTTCTATTTCTGACATATGTGTGTAGAGAATGAGTAAGACACGAAAAAACTCATGCATCAGAAATCCAGTACTCCACGTTCAAATTCTGTGATTATCTAACCCCCGGTACAGCCTCGTGGACTAGTGTGACTTCAGCTCCTCGCTCTGTTAATTACTTAATCTGAGTTTGTGGTCAAGTTCGCAACCACTTGTACTCAGTGTCCTCATATGTTCAATTGGAATGTTAACATCTAGAGAAAAGAAATTAGACTGGAACGTGACATAAACAAACTCTCCACTAAATAAGCTAACTAATGCAGAGATGCCTAGGAAGCGTGAGTCAGTCTGGAAACCTGTTTGGAAATCCATCTGCTGCTATAAATGTAAATGAACCTTTTTATAAGTCTGAACATTTCTATGTCTGGATAATCTGAATACTGTTTTAATAGATAATTGATCGGTGTAAGGCATATTTTAAAACTGAATATATGTGACATTATTTACTCTAAAAAATGGAACACTTGTAATGTGTTTCTGTTTTTTCCCTTCAGGCGGCATGCGATCATTTTTTCCCCAAATTATATCAAAGCCCTACTATGCGTATAGTATTCGGCGAGGCACAGCACACCTCAGCGTGTTTATGGCCTCCACCTGCAAGGAAATTGATTTTTTACAGACTAGATCTGGTCTTTTGAAAGACAAACACTTCTGGTTCCATTTTAATACAGCTATGCTAGCATGACATAATAGCTGGAACTCCAGGTTAGCCACCTCTTTGCAAAAGACTTTTTGGTAAGTTGTCCATGTCAAATTTTACATGTAAGTTTAAAGTTATTTGGTTTTATTTTGAATTAATTATATTTGAGTTTTCATTAAAATTATATTTTCAAAGTGTTGAGTTTTATGGATGCCTATTTAAAACCATTCATAAAGCCCTGGCCGCTGTGGCTCAGTTGGTTGAAGTGTTGTCTTACACACCAAAAGATCACAGGTTTGATCCCTGGTCAGGACACTGCCCAGGTTGTGGGTTTGGTCCCATTTAGGGTGCATACAAGAGGCAACCAATCCGTGTTTCTCTCTCACATTGATGTTTCTCTCCCTTTCCCTCTCCCTCCATTCCCCTCTCTGTAAAATCAATAAGCATATTCTTGGGTTAGGATTTTTAAAAAATCCATAAAGCTAATAGTGATGAGTTTGATAAATTGGTGTTACATTTGGGGCTTTAAAGTTTATGATATGATTAGAATAGTGTACAAAATAATTTGACAAGGCAGTAATTGAATAATATATTTGAGATTTCCATCTATGGCCTGCACTTCTACTGTATGCCTTCTCTTTTTTTGGTCCTTCAGAACCAACTAACTGGTCTGCGCTAGTTGTTCCCAAGGAAGGATGTGGCAAGATAGAGAAAAAAGCCTTTCAAAATTTCTTTATTCAGGGTCCACAGACATAAGCCTTTTGTCCTATATGCAAAAGCAAATTCATATAGAAGGCAAGGCAGGTCCGATGAAACAGCGAAATCACCTGGTATAAAAGAAACAGTAGCGAAAGATCACTGACTTATGGCAACTAAAACTACCCTAAATTTTTATAACTGGTGGGAATTGATCTGAAATAGATGTGAGAATCTTAGGTGAGCAGGGCTAACTCAACACTATTTTCTTGTGATAAAGGAATATAGGTATCTCTTGATTACAATTTAAAAAATTTCTAAGAGAAGCTAGAAATCCAGTGCTTAGAATATTAGCAACAAACTTATTTTTTTTCCTTTTAATAAATATGTGTAAGAAACACTTCACAAGTCAAACAATAAAGATATTTGGGGTTGACTTTTCTCCATTGGCTGTGAATTAACTTTGCTTTTTTGCCACATTAACTTTGCTTTTGCAGAAAGAGAGATTAGGGGGAAGTAGCTTTGAAAATTCTTGTACAGAGAAATAGTTTCCTACTTTATTAAACCCACTTGATGCAGAGTCTGGGATTTAAGAAGAGTCTGGGATTTGTGTGAAGAGAAACAGACAGGAGGCAATGAAAATTAAAAGTACACGCACCTCCAAACGACGGCCTGCACACGGACGAGGTAGAAACACTCCGGGGGAGTAACAGCTGTGTGATTCATAAATGTGATAACAGACAGACTCTTACAAACCTCTGGGCCCTCTGACACATTGAAAGATATTCACTGGACTGCGTGATTCCTATTTTGAGATAAATGAGCCCGGCAATATATTCAAGAAGAGACATCTTGGAGGAGAGCCGTGTGGAGGACCATCTGAAAAAGATGAAAATTAATGCTATGTTATAAATAGAACCTGGAATCCAGATAAAGATAGAGATAGAGATAGAAAGAGAGATATCAATAGAGAGACATGAAGAAGAAAACACATCAGAGCAAGAAACACAGGAAAAACCCTAAACAAGATACAAATGCAGAAAGCTGCCAACTTTGGTTTTATAGCTGTCCTCTTGCAAAACTTTTGATGGTAGCCTGAGGAATACTGGATTCCTTATATATTTTTATATCTTTGTAGGTAGTCTACAGTTTTTATTAATTATCTTTATAATTTGTCCAAACTCTCTTAAATCAGTTGTAAGGAACCTTTTGTTTTCAAATGGTATTTAGGTAGGTTGGATAAATGGTCTAAATGCATTATAATCTTTTAGACAAATATTTGATGACATTAACGTATGGGCTCAGCACCACACTATACTTGGAATGAACAACTATAACACGTGGCACTTACCCACAAGAAATGTACTTCTGGTTTCTCAGTCATATTTAATATTTATGTATTATTTACTGTGAAGTAAATACAACAGGAAAATAATGTATGTTCGATTACATATGTGAAATTAAAGAAATTTGAGCAATGGCTGGGCTAGTCAAATTTATCATGACACCTTAGAAGTAAAGAAGTTATGTACGTTTTCTTTCCCTTGGTCAATTTTATCAGCATAATTTATTGGACATACATATATTTTACATTGGTTTATGACATTTTTACTACATAATACTTTTGTATATATACAGTGTATTTAAGGGAAATCTGTTCTTTTATTGATCATTTCTATTTGTTCAAATCCCATGTTATTTAAATTGTTACTGCTCTAATATTTTTTAAAAATATGAACTCTTGCTTGATTCTTTTTAAAATTGATTTTAGAGATTGAGAAGAAATGAGTGGGAGAAAGAGAGGGAGAGAGAGAAACACTGATTTGTTGTTCCGTTTTATTTTTGCATTCATTTGTTTGTTTTTGTATGTGCCCTGAAAGGAGATTAAACCCTTAGCCTTGATGTATCAGGATGACACTCTAACCAACTGCGCTACCTGCCAGTCAGGACTTCATAGTTCTTCACTGTTAGTTTAGGTTTTCCAAATGTTAATTTTAGGTATCTTTCATATGTTACCTTTAGACTTTTCTGTATATTAATGATTTAAAACATAACTGCAATTACATTATATCAGTAGCAACAGCAAACACACTAAATAGAATGGATATAAAATGCAAACTAAGTGTCATTTAATCTGTGGTTCCAAGATACCAAATTTCAGTGCACCCACAGAGTTACTGGTATTTTGCTTGTTACCGAGGAGTTACTTAAGTGATACTGAGGATCCAATGAGAAGCCCAGACACTTCATTGTTAAAGATCAGCACATGGCACATCTAGTGGTGAAAGTCGCCAAGAAATAAAGAGTCTGGCTGGTTTTGTACCAAACTACACTTCTGTACCAAACATCTGGCAAACCCTCAAAAATCTTAAAGCAATGCTGAATTGCATTATAGGCTAGGTAAGTGGATGCTTCTCTGTGAATTTAACTGATAAATAAATTCTGCCAAAATGATTATTTTAATAGATGTGCCGTCTGTTACCTGTAAGTAAATTTAGTTTGCATAAAAATAATAATTAGATTAGGGCAATAAAATTCTAAGAAAATAATTTCATTTCTAATTTGTGTGGCCACTTTGTTTAATGATTCTTTTCCCTTTATAATAAAGTTTAGATACTTGCCTTTTTATTTTAACTATGAGTCAAGATGTTTAGACTAGTAATATAACTGTTTAATGTAATTTTTATGACAAAGGTATTGCATTTAAATCTCTTAAGCATATAGTTTCATAAATATGTGCTAAACATTGAGTTTAAATTAAATATAAAAATAAGTTTCTGACCTAAATCACAAAGATACAAAGCTTAGAAAGGACAAACATGTATAAACATACTGAGTAAATGTACATGTTATGCCCTGGCTGGGTAGCTCAGTTGGTTGGAGCATTGTCCAGTCTCCAAAAGGTTGCATGTTCGAGCCCCCGTCAGAGCACATGCCTAAGCTGTGGGTTGTACCCCAGGGCGGGTGCGTGGGGAAGGCAGCTGATCAATGTTCCCTTCTCACATTGATGTTTATTTCACATCAATGTTTCTCTCACTCTATCTCCTTTCCTTTCTCTTTAAAATTAATTTTTAAAAAAGTGGCTGTTATTACTTTGTCAGAACAATGGTAAGGGAATTTTTATTTTTGGAGGGGTACTAGTTTTTGTCCGAATAAATGAATTTTTTTTTAATTTTCTCTTTTTTCATAATTTCAAAAGTAAAAGAAACCTTGAACATGCTGAGTTCATTCCAAAATTGCTTATGCTTATTCCTTAGTTTTATGAATATGTTTAGAAATTATTATCCTGTAATTTAGGGCAGTCAGCAAGTATTTTATTCATGTGACATTCTCCCCTGAAGCTTTAATTGTTGCTGTTTGTTCTCTAATGCCTTTGTAACCGTGCAAACTGGGGTTTGGCCACATGGCACCTTGAATCCACATGACTCAACAATTTGTGTTGAAAGAATCAGGGTTTTTTTTAACAGGGTTCCAACCTTGGAGCAGGGGTGCTCTCAGCACCCTCAGAGCCCTCCTTTCCCACCGGACCCAGAACTTCCCTTGCTTCCCAAAAAGCCACAAGCCAAACGGGCCCAGAAGTTCCCCATTTCTTCATTTGTTAATTATCCAGTCTTGCAAACAGATTTCCATTCTCTTTGGAATGTGCACTTGTGGGTGTCAGGGTGGCCATGTTTTCCTGCAGCAGCTCCCTCCTTTGGGGTCTGGGGTGCGCTGCTCTGAGCCTCCACGTAGCAGGCCCGGAACCGTGTGTTGCGCTGCACTGGATCATGGTGTCCCAGAGGCGGGAGCCCAGGGGGGCACACGTCCCAGCATGGGACCCTGCCTCCAGGAGTGGGCTCCCTTCCATGCGGGGTGTAAGTCCCTGATGGGTCCCACATCTCCTGGTCCCACAAGTGCTCCTCCTGTCTGTGTCAGGAACAAAGCCAGAAGCTCACAACATCCAAATGCCAAAAGCCTAGAGGGAGAGAGCTTGCACCAAGCGCCAAAGTCCCATACAAAGAACCCCTGCACCAAGACAGCAACGTCTCCATAGATCCTTCAGGAAACCAGAAATCTGCAGCTCAGCATTCCCAGTCACATTTCAGCTTCAGGCATCTTTTATGAGCCTGGGTGGCCAAGCAGGTCCCTGCGGTTCTGTCAGCTCTGTTGCTGTCTTCTAAGCCAAACCTCCAGGCAGGCTTTCAGACCGGCAGACCTCCCTCATGGCAAACTGGCCTTCAGACCTCCCATTCCAATTTTAAATGCTTGGCTCAGGGCTTCCTGAGTGACCTAACATCCAGCTTTTCCTATGGTACACTAGTGTCCACCATTTTTGTCAGCTTCCCAGTGCCTTTGACCCTCTTTTGTCTGCTAGTTTTAGTCAGGGCAGAGTTCCCAGCAATGCATAGGCATCCAGGGAGGGCGTCTGCCCCCTGGCTATGTCACCAATCACTGCATGTCCTTACAGTCACTTACACAATTTTGCCCCAGGGAGCATTCTTCTTCCTTCTTCCCTTCAGGAAGGCAGGGCTGTTAACCTGCCTTTGCTATGCAATGTGCCTTAAAGCTGTAGTCTTCACTTTGAGGACATTCTCTGCACCCCCTCCTGCTTCCCTGCAGAATTTGCAGGAACGGTGGGGCTCCCCCACCCTCAGGGCACCCATTCTCTACACCCCATTACAATCTCACATGATGTTTTTTTTGCCTTTATGAGCACTATTTTACTAGTAAAAAACAATAACAAGTTTTACCACTTACAAATTTTGAGAATTTATGTTTTTTATTTGTTGTCACTTTGCTATGTATTTTCAAATTTATTTTGGGGTGCTCAAAATAATTCTCAAGATGAAGATTAAAATGATGAAAATATTTTTTTCATATATCTTTATTTTTTTTAAGAAGAAAAGGAATACTAGAAACTTAAGGAGGCTTTGTAACATCAACAGAGGCATTAAGAAAACAAAACTACATAGGACATATACATTATTAAGATAATTATCATTAAGAATTTCTGTTGTAGTATTTAATATTTTCCACTTTAATCAAGGTGATTGATAATAGAAAGTAATATATTTTGTAAATGTGTAAGAAAGAGAAACTCATGGAGTAGTTTATCTCGCAGGAGTGGTAGGTTTGCACAAATTTCAAGCACTATCTTAATCTTCCAACATTTATTTTTATGTTGATTGTCCCATATAAAGTACATAGTATATAGCAATGGGTTAGAAAGAAAATTGTCATTAGATTACACCCTTCCCAAAATTTTATCAGAAATGCACTTTAAGATCTGACCTGAATAATTCCCACATCATGTCTTTACTGAATTGGTTTTATAGCAATAAGAGAATTAAAAAGATATAAATACCACATTTGTGATGGATACAACTCAACCTAAAAATACTTTTGTGCAACAGAGAGACAATTTTATCAACGAAGCTTATGAAAAAAAAATTGCCTTTCTACTTTTCAGTGACCAAAGTTCTTGCAGCAATTTAAATAATTTAAATAATAATAATAATAATATAAAAAAACAGTTACTTTGTTAAAAGTATTTTGTGTGTTCAATATATATGGGAGGACCCCAAAAATGGGACTATCATTTGGAGGGTGGGACCCTTGTAGTAAAGGCTTTCCCTGCTGGGAGAGTGTTCTAGGAACCTATCTGTATCAGTGTTCCAACTGGTGTTGTTGTGAGAGGTTGTGTTCAACTTCAGCGAATTTTTTTGGAAGACTCTTTCAATGGGTTTGCCCATTTCATGATGCATGATTTACGAGCACATCTGTCCACACTGCACTGAGTGTTCAGCAATTTTGACCAAAAAAGGAATGTCCCCCTCATGCCACACCCTATTCACTTGATCTCACCCTACTGACATTTTTTGGTTTCACTGGATGAAAAATGTCATCAAAGAGAAACATTGTGCTGATGTGGAAGAGGTGAAACAAAAAACAGCAGAAGCACTAAAAAGCATTAAAATCAACGAGTTCAAAAACTGTTTCGAGCACTGGAAAAAACATCTCAATAGGTGCATTGCATCAAATGGAGAGCACTTGGAAGGTGACTGAAGTTTAAACATGTAGGAATAAATACACATTTTAAATAAATAAATTCCATTTTTGGGGGGCCCTCCCCCTCATGCCTAGTGTAATTATTTTACCAGTGATGAAACTATGTTCAAAAAAGCTACATTTCTTATGGAAGTCAAAAATTAGAAAGCAGTGGATCCAGAATTCAAAGCCAAGTTTAATTATGATGATTAAAAAAATATACCCTTCACGACACCATGGATGGAACTGGAGAGTATTATACTAAGTGAAATAAGCCAGGCAGTGAAAGACAAATACCATGATCTCACCTATAAGTGGAACCTAATCAACAAAACAAACAAGCGAGCAAAATAGAACCAGAGACGTGGAAATAAAGAACAAACTGACAGTGACAAGAGGGGAGGGGTGAGGAGGATAATAAGGGAAAGAAGGGGAAGGGTCAAATCAGGGAACATGTATAAAGGACCCATGAACAAAGACAACAGGGATGGGAGAGGATTGTGTGGGAGGTGAGTAAGGCAGGAGAGAGTAATGGTGGGAAAGGGGGACAATTGTAATTGAACAACAATAAAAAAATTAAAAAATATAAATAAAAAATAAAATTAATCCTGAACAAAAATTAAAAAATTGAAAAACAAAACAAAATAAAAATAATAAAGTTAATAATCATTGCTTTTTAATTGTATAAAGTTATATCACTATAATGATTTAGAAAATAATTTACCAGAAAAATATCTGGAAACAACAATTGAAATGTAAAATTGTCCACATTCAAGTTTCCTGTATAACATTCTTCAGAATTAATAGGTAGTTTTTTAAAAAAAATTATTGTTGTTCAAGTACAGTTGTTTGCATTTTCCCCCAACCACTGCCCCCACCCCAGCCATCCCCAACTTCTTCCCCTGATCCCACTCCCCCTTGGTTTTGTCCATGTGTCCTTTATAGTTGTTCCTGAAAACCCATCCTCCCTTTCCCCCCATATTCCCTCCCACCACCCCTCTGGTTACTGTCAGTTTGTTCTTAATTTCAATGTCTCTTGTTATATTTTGCTTGCTTGTTTGTTTTGTTGATTAGGTTTCACTTAAAGATGGGATCATATGGTATTTGTCATTCACTGCCATGAAAGTACTAGAGGAACATACAGGCAGGAAAATCTCAGATATTCCATGCAGCAATATTTTCACCAATATGTCCCCTACAGCAAGGGACATAAAGGAAAGAATAAACAAATGGGATCTCATCAAAATAAAAAGCTTCTGCACGGCTAAAGAAAACAGCATTAAAATGAAAAGAGAACCAACTATATGGGAAAATATAGTTTCTAATGATACCTTGGATAAGGTTTGATCTCCAAAATATATAAAGAACTCACATGACTCCACTCTAGGAAGACAAAAAACCCAATTAAAAAATGGGCAAAAGACTGAACAGACACTTCTCCAAGGAAGACATACAGAGGGCTCAGAGACATATGAGAAGATGCTCAGCATCACTAGCCATCAGAGAGATGCAAATTAAAACCACAATGAGATACCACTTCATACCAGTGAGAATGGTCATCATAAACAAATCAACAAACAACAAGTGTTGGAGAGGATGCAGAGAAAAGGTAACCCTAGTGCACTGTTGGTAGGAATGCAGAATGGTGTAGCCACTGTGGAAAACAGTATGGAATTTCCTTAAAAAAACTAAAAATTGAACTGCCTTTTGACCTGGCAATTCCACTGCTGGGATAATATCCTAAGAACCCCGAAACACCAATCCAGAAGAACCTATGCACCCCAATGTTCATAGCAGCACAATTTATAATAGCCAAGTGCTGGAAGCAACCTAAGTGCCCATCAGTAATGAGTGGATCAAAAACTGTGGTACATTTACACAGTGGAAGACTATGCAGCAGAAAGAAAGAAGGAGCTCCTACCCTTTGCGACAGCATGGATGGAAGAGTAAGTAGTTTTGAACAGTGTTGAGTTTCAACTTTTGTGAAAATTAGTAGTTTTCATTTTACTTTCTATATATTTTAACAGGAGATATGTTCAGTCACCCTCATGTTTCCAGCTACCTCCACAAAAAACTCAATAACTGAACAACCATGCCTTAAATAAGAAAAATAATTCTTATAATATGGACAAATAATATTAAATATGTCATCAACTTCTCCTAAAAATGTTTTGAAATTTTATGTGAAATGACTGTATTCACTTTTATCCAGATATATTTGGGGAAATTTTAACATCATGCTTCAGAGGCCATTGTAATTTTTTCTGCTCCACTTAATATTATTATAATTGTAATTAGAGTTGATATTTGCAACAACTGCTTATATATTACAATTATTTGATCAAGATCTGCCATAGAATTATTCTTCAGATTGTATACATAACCACTTGATATTATCAGTACATGAGCTCAGATTTTCTCTGAACCATGGATACATTAAATTCAGAATGTCTTCTCTTTTTCCCCCAAAATAAAAATTCCAGATACGATGACTCTCCACTTATAATTAGTTCATTGTATAGTATGTATTACATCAACATTCATGGTAGCCAATCACGTGCATCATTTTCCAACTGCATGTTAAGTGACTTCTCAACGGTAGCTTTGAAAACCTTACAAATCAGAGCTTTTACCCCTCATTTGAGAGTCAGTTATTTACATGTACACCTCTGATTTTAAATTTCCTACAGTCTAATTATTCTGTGATACAGCAAATCTGAGAACCAGAACTCGCATCCCAGTAAAAGTACCAAAGAAATACAATAGATACTCTTGGAAACTGGTTATCCATCCTCTCTTTACACAATATTCTGACCTCTTAGTAAGCCCCTATTTTTAAATTACAACACAAATATACACGTTTTAAATTATATTTCATAAAGGAATGGGAGAGAAATATATGATATTTAGTATCCAAATGACTAAATGTGACAGTTTCACCTTTCATAGACTATGTCTGATAGGAGACACACAGGGTATGTATGATACAGAGGCCTTGAGGGAAGATGAGGGACCCTCTAGGAACTAATATGATGTAAGATGTGTAAATGACCTGTTTTTGCTTGGTTAGAAAGCTACTCAATGAAATGTGATGGGTTTCAAGTTTTTTCTTAAAGGTTATGGTAGTTTTCAAAATCCAGGATTGATTTCTTGAGTCTGGAAAAGTTAACTCCAAATATTTCACAAAAGATTTCAGAAAATATTTGGATTTAGAGTTTGCATTGATTTCTGCAATTTATTTCACCTGGCATGTGAATACAGGATGTCCATTGGAGATACTTTCCATTTCTTTAGGATTAAGTGTTAATGTTTGTGAACATCAACGACACACAGGTATTCATTACCTTATGGGGAAAAGGTAATTTGTGAGAGGGGAAAAGTACTTTAAATCATATGTGGCATAATTCTCCCTTGGGAGGAGTGATGAGGAAGGTACATAGAAGACAAGCTGAACATGAAGGATGCTAGCACAAAGATATAACTAAACAAATGTTATTATGGAAAAATGGCAATTAAGATTCTCTTAATTAGCCTGTCATTTTGTATTTATCATCATAATGTTTGTTTTACAATGCTTTATTAAATCTGGCTTTATGACAAACAGTCTGCTGGCAATGCACCCTGCTGAGCAACATATGGCGTTATATCTAATGAATATTAATGCTGAGAAGTATAAATGGTCTTCAGGGATAGTGCTGATGGCTGGGAAATCCTGCATATGGCATTACTATTCAGAAGGGTTAACTTGTATGTTTTGCATCATTTTTTTCTCTTATTTGACCTATTCGTTTGTCTCTGAAACTTCACATGTGCATCCAAAAGTTAAAAATAGTTGCCTTTTAGTATTATTATGCCTGCTGTTCTAAGTAGGTTTGCTCTGCTGTTTCATTCCTGCAGCTGACTTCTCACAAAGCTTCTCTTCATTTGCATACTTTCTACCCAATGAGTCTGTATTCCAAGTAATGTACTTGCAATTGGACCACGTATTTCACTCCTATAATGGTGTATTGTCACCAAACTCTCAGGTTTCTAAACTCAGTAACTGTTGGGAACCTCCCTGTCTGGTTTCAGAAGCTGTAAACCCCCATGGCTAAGGCTGAGTCAGAGACCTTGGGACCATAAACCACTAAGGAGACAAAACTTATCTCCCTGGCAGGGGTGCCGCCTCTGCCCACTTTACTTTACCCTGCTTGACCCTGAGCTTGACCAGTTAGCCAATGACATGTAAGATTCCTCAAGGGAGGGACAACCTAAGACAGGCATGGTCACGAAGAGGCCCACAGGGAAGGAGTTGGGGGACTATAGAAAAAGGGGGTTGATGGACCCTTGCCCCATGGTTTTGACATAGCCTGAGTCCTTATTCTGTCTGCAAGAAGTCTCCTAATCTCTTGGCTGCCTTACTTACCCTACTTGACTTAAGCCTGAAACAATAGCAGAGGTGGGTGCGGCCCTGTTCTGGAAAGGGCAAGTTTCCTGGGGTGATCAGGCCCAAGAAAGAATGCATAAAATCCTGTGAAACCTGCTTTGCTAATACCCTCAATTTAAATGATAAGGGTCCAAGCCTGAAATGAGTTTGTTTCCCAAAGTCTTATAGCCCTTTAGCTATCTGACCCTGACTCAGAATAAGCCCTCAGAGTTCTATGTATGTTATCCATTGTTTGATCCTTACTGCCTGACAATGGTTGATGAGCTTTACCTGTATTCCTGTGCAAATTGAACCCAATAAAACCCATTGAGGAAAAGGCTCTTGGTCTTTCTCCTTTGAGAGATCCTCCACCTTTCCTCCCCAAGCAGATCTATGTCTTGGTAGACTTATTCTCATCTGTGGCAGCCGGGCGGGCGGGGGGGGGGGGGGGAGCCCTGTGGGCGGAGCCCCCCCGCAAGTAAAAAGTCCGTTCTTTAAAACATTGTTCTATATATACTCTACTAATTTTAATCCATTTCTCCCAAACTGCTCACTACATGAAATTTCCAACAATTCCTAAATTAACTGAATATTTCTAATCAAAGAAACAAGAGAATCAAACCCAGAAATTTTTAGTAAGAAGAGTATTTTTCTCCACAGTATTATTTCAAAGCTTGCCTTGAAATTCAATTTGCATCATTATAAACCATATCCAACCCAGAACCTAACAAAAACAATTTCAAAAAATACTAACTTTCCCCAGAGGTATAGAAAACTTTAGATAGGAAACAAAAGAAGTCGATCATACCTCATTTTCTGTTGCAGGATTTTAGAGAGCAATTATCAAAGGATCAATCGTGAAATTATATCATATTTGGGGGATATTTCTACCAACGTTAAAAACTGTGTAGTCTGAAGTTAAATGACTGCCGATGGGACTGTGTATGTTTCAGTCCAAATAGATGTCCCTGTGCCACACGCACGAGTGCTCTGCCGTGCCTTGCGCAAAGCAGTGAGGTGCAGCCTGCACGGACAGGTCAGTTTTGAAACGGTGAAGTGCCGCTGGAAACATACAGGCATTCTGGAAATTTCTGCTTTTATCTTCAAGACAATCTTAGGCCTACCATCATTCTAGTTAGTTTATTTCAGGTACATTGGAGGTGGGGGGAGGGAAGGAGTGGATTACAAAACTTGATTTTAATAGCCAGAACTAAGAATTATCTCTTAACCCAAAATAATGTAGGGATAGATTTTATCTATGACAAATAATGATACTTCTATGATTTCTTTGTCAGTTACTGCTTATGTAATGGTTTATATACTCTAATTTAATTTAAATAATCATGTGAAGTCAATTTTTAAAAGCGTTTCAAAAGGCCGATGCTTTTATTTCTGAAGCACTCACCAAAACATTCTTTAATGTCTTAACCACTGAACTATGCTTCAGGGAGCTTTCTTAGGAGAGGCACACTGGAAGTATAACAATATTTCTATTCCATTCACTTGTGGGAGGAGTTAGTTGATTCGGATTGAATAATTATCTGAAAGTTGGTATTTCTATCATAATGACCCTTCGTACATTTATTCTACAAATTTGTGTGGAGTGTCTCATGTCAATAAGTAACCTGCAAGAGACAGAGAAACTCAAGGTAATGAAACAGTGAGAGAAGCCATTCTTGAACTCATACATAAGAAACAGATAATAGACTGAGTATGTTAGCAATGCCTTCTTAGCTAGTCCAGTCATAGCCGGCACAGAGCAGTGTGGGCTAATTGGGTGGAAGTGGCTGTCTGTGGTAGATAAGCCCAGAACAACAACAGAAGCAGTGTCAATAGAATTTAGAAAGAACAAGGGCAAATACAAAGGCAATCCTCTTAACCATACATGAACGATGATTTTTTTAACTCGATTCTTAGTATAGAGCACTATACCATTATGTATAGACTAATAAGTATTGAACAATGTTATATACTTAGAAGCTCTTTCACAAAATTATATAAGGCTTTGTTATCTCATTTATTATCTATTAAATGGTCTAATGAAAGTTTATAGTACTATAAAATATATTTTATCCTCATCCCAGAGTTCGAATTTAGTCATCTTTTAAGTAAATTTGCATTTTTCTTTTTCTTCTCTTCACAAATGCACAGTTAACAGCCCTTCCCGATGCTATCAGAGATAGGTATTTGGGCTGCATAAATCATATCTGCCAGTGGTGTTCTGATTTCTCAACTGATAAAACTTTAGAGAAAGCATCCCTTACAAATTGTATTAAGGTTTTTTTCCTACGTATTTTACTTATTATAGTATCTTCAGTACTTGTTCCATTCAATCCGTCAGTACATGGAGTTACTATATTGTGCTTATATCCATGCAAAGAGTATTAGACAAAGATAATTCCTTCAGGAGCTGCATGTGGTAAAGAAAGTAACATGAAGCAGCACACAACTCAAGGACGGATGGAGAAAAAGTTCAGCAAAAGGTGTTGGTGTTGGAGCATTAGGGACTGGAAACAGGAACACCTGCAAAGATGATCTCATAGTCATCAGAGTGTATGCTCCTGTTCAATGTGTTCAATGGTGGAAGCTTCTCAGTCTGTTCTAGAAGGAGAAGCCCTCCTCTTATAGCTTTGCACATGCTTAACATTTTCCCCCTATTTTCCTATTTTTCTAGCCCAAAATAAGGAATGGTGACAGCAGTACTTCTGGGTAAATCTGCTAATGCCACATTTTAACTCAATAACAAAATAAAACAAATTTCTGATGTTTCTTTTACCAACCACTATTCTCACTTCTCTTTTGTAACAGAGTAACTAGCGAATAATGGTACATTACTGCTTAAAAGTTGAGTGTTAGTTTTTTTTGTCTTTTATTTCATTTGATGACAGTGTTTTATGTTTAATGGTAGCAATTTCAAATAATTTCTTTTTTATTGATTATGCTATTACAGTTGTCCCAATATTTTCCCTTTTCCCCATCCATCCAGCACCCCCAACTCCCTCCAATGATCCCCCCTCCTTTGTTCACATCAATGGGTCATACATATAACTTCTTTGGCAACTCCATATCCTATACTTGCTCTTAACAGCCCTCTGCCCATTTTGTAACTACCCATCTGTACTTCTTAATCTCTTCACCTTTCCCTCCATTCCTCCAGCCCCCCGTCCCCACTGGCCACCATCCCAATGATCTCCATATCTATGATTCTATTTATGTTTTGCTTGTTTGTTTAGTTTGTTTTTTAGATTCAGTTGTTTATAATTATGTATTTATTGCCATCTTAATGTTCATAGTTTTGATCTTTTCTTTCTTAAATAAGTCCCTTTAACATTTCACATAATAATGTTTTGTTGATGGTGAACTCTTTTAGCTTTACTGTGTCTGGGAAGCACTTTATCTGCCCTTCCATTCTAGATGACAGCTTTGCTGGATAGAATAATCTAGGTTGTAGGTCCTACTTTTTCATCACTTTGAATACTTCTTGCCAATCCCTTCTGGCCTGCAAAGATTCTATTAAGAAATGAGCTGACAGTTATATGGGAACTGCCCTGTAGGTAACTAACTGCTTTTCTCTTGCTGCTTTTAAATTCCCTCCTTATCTTTAACCTTTGGCATTTTAATTATGAAGTGTCTTGGTGTGGGCCTCTTTGCATCCATCTTGTTTGGTACTTTGTGTTTCCTGGACTTGTGTGTCTATTTCCTTCACCAAATTAAGCAAGTTTTCTTTTATTATGTTTTCAAATAGATTTCCAATTTCTTGCTTTTTTTCTGTTTTCCTTCTGGCACTCCTATGATTCTATGATGTAAATGTTGAGACATTTGAAGTTATCTCAGAGACTCTGTACACTATCCTCAATTTTTTGGATTCTATTTTCTTCTTGGTGTACTGATTGGATGTCTTTTTCTGCTTTATTTTCTAAATCATTGATTTGATTATTGGCTTCATATACTCTGCTGTTTATTCCTTGTAGATTGCTCTCTATTTTAATTAGTGTCTCTTTCATTTCTGATTGGTTCATTTTTATGCTGTTGAAGTAACTGCTGAGTTCCTTGAACATCCTTATAACCCGTGTTTTGAACTCTGCATCTGATAGGTTGCTTATCTCTCTTTTGTTTAGTTCTTTTTTCAGAGTTTTGATCTGTTCTTTCATTTGGGCCACATTTCTTTGTCTCCTTATTTTGGTAGCCTCCCTGTGTTTGTTTCTATGTATTAGATAGAGCTATTTTGACTCTGTGTCTTGGTATTGTGGCCTAATGTAATAGGTGTCCTGTAGGGTCCAGTGGCACAGCCTCCCTTACCTCCCAAGCTAGGTACTTGAGGTGCAACCTCTGTTAGGACTGAGAACTCATTCCTTTTGTAGAAGTCTTGATTGCTGTCAGTAGGTCAATGGGAGAGATTTACCAAGTCCAAACAGTTGGTAAGACTGGCTGTGATCCCTGATCAGCAACCTCTCTCCGTGGCTTGTGGAGATGGTTGGGTGATGCTCCAACATGGTCTGTAACTGTGCTTTGGGTGTGCAGGCTCTGAGGTTTCCCAGGTGGTGCAGGCTAAGGTCAGTCTCCACTACTGCTGTGTCTGGGCCCCTTGGCATAAGCTATAAAGTGATATACAGATGGCTGCTGCTAGTGCTGGCCCAGGGCCATTCAGTGAAGAGTTACAGGGGCTGTGCTCAGTTGTTGCTTGTTTGAGCAGATTTAGGAAGGTCTGAAGCCTGCACCTAGCCCAGCCTTTCATATGGAAAAGCCACTGTTACCAGCTCGGGTGGGTCTGCAATTTGGATGGGGCAAACCCTTGGGTAATCATCAGGGCAGGGCCTACCGTGTGATGCAGGCTATTGGCAATTCAGATATGGTGCCACTGCACTGTGGCTCTGTGGTGGGGATGGCTCAGAAAAAGTCCAATGCCCACTGTTTGCAGTTCTGTCTAGGTGGAAGCTGCTCCCAGTCCTCACCCTAATGACAGACAGTTCTGCTCCCCTCCATGTGCCACTGGTGCCCTTTAAGGTGCTGCCTCAATGCTGAAGCCCAGAGTGTCTGAGAAAGTCCATGTATGGTGTGAGTCCCTTTAAGAGGAGAGGACTGAGAATCCTGTAGTTTTTTTCTGCCAACCCAAACCCCTCTGGTTTTTACAGTCCGAAGTTATGGAGACTTATCTCCCTGGCACTGGAACCCTGTGCTGGGTGGTCTGGTATGGGGTTGGGATCCCTCCCAAAATATCTTTCTGTTTTATATCCACCACACATGGGTTTGGAACCACCCCATTTCAGGCCTCCACCCTTGCATCCCTCCTACCTGTCTGGATAAATGTAATTCCTTTAATTCCTTACTTGCACTTCCATGCTGCTCAGTTTTCTGACAATTCTGTGTGATGTTTGCTCTGTAGTGTAGCTGTAATTTTGCTGTGGTTGAGAGATGGTGATCCACATTTACCTACGCCTCCATCTGGACCAGAGGTCCAAATAATTTCTGAATAACAACACTGTGTTAGTGTTGTGAAATTGTTGGGAAATTATATTTTGAAAATATCTATATGTGATTATATGTAACTAGAAGAATATTTAACTGGTGGAAATGGAAGGAAGTAGAGAAATTTATAATTTTCAGACACCTGATGTTGTTAAAACCAAGAATCTTATTACATTGTGGTCTTCTTATACTTCCCAGCAAAATCTACAACCAACAGGATGAACCTAAGTATAAAGCCAACACCAATAAGAGTTGCATCCTCAATATAAAACACTAAATCCTTTGTTTACACAGCTGCTAGAACAGAGCACTCTGGGGCCAAAGGATGAGTTCCAATCAAACCAAAATTATTCTGTACTCTTAGGGAAAAAATTATCACTAATATTTTCTCCTAAAAGTAGAAATTAACAATACAAGAAATGTAGATCTAAATATCTCTGAAGAGCAATATCTTGCTCTCTAAAAATAGGCACTGTTTTCCAAAGTTTGACATTCTACCATCAAATTCTCAAATCTGAATAATATGGTATGTGAATACAGTTTTGTTTTGTTTTGCTTGCTCTTCAAATGAGTTAATTGTACACAGTAATGTTTGACAATAAACATTTCTTAGTACATTTGTGCTTCAAATTGAAGGAAACTCAACTTGAACAAACCAAGTCCAGAAGGGAAGTACATGTTCATAGAAACAAACCACCAAAAGCCACATGTGCAGCTGGTCTTAGGGAGAAGCAGAAACAAGAAGAGCTGTGTGCAGGCTTCCTGTCCCACATTTCCAGGCCTAGCCCCTCTGTGCAGATGTTCTTCGTCCACACTGTGGACGTCGTGTCTACTAGCTGCTTCAATAGCCATAGTTCTTCCCCCACCAATCAAGGAGACAGACTCTCTTTCTTAATTTTCATTTTAAAATTCCTGGAGAATGTATGAGAACGGTACATTTTTTAGTACATACAACTCCTTTTTAAATACATGATGGCTACTTTGAGACACTAAAGATAGTAGCTCTGATTCAAACTGTAAGATTCAAGCAGTGATGGGGATTCTGGGCAAGAAAGGAATAGTTGTTCTAAATAAAATAGGTCAAGGTAACAGATTTTGCCACCACATGTAACACTGAGTCTATTACAAAACTTTTCTCACCTTATGCATTTACTTATGTTGATAATTTTCATGATGTAAAAGAAATTATATTTTTCTGTGTAATTATTTTTTTACAATCATGGAAGAAAAATTCTAATGTGATATATGAGGTAGAAAATCTATATCACAGACACATGTTTAAAAAACAGCACTGGGCATTTTTGTTAGGTGGGCAAAATAATGTCTTTCTCCCTATGAATAATTTGTTTTTCAAGTAAATAGAAGCATCAATATGTTGAGCATTTCTACATGGTGCTGGGCAATGTTCTAATAGCTTTAGAACTTTTATAACAATACAAACAACATGAATCCATTTGCAAGTGAGAGAATTCAGACTTCAGACTTTTTGTAACTTTCCCAATGACAGTACATAATAGAGTCAGGATTTTGAACACAATTTCTCTAAATCTGTCTTGAACATTCGTATATTGTAAGGCATACATTAATGAAATTACAAAATCTTTTGCGTCCTTCTAAA
Organism: Desmodus rotundus; assembly: GCF_022682495.2. NCBI lineage: Eukaryota > Metazoa > Chordata > Mammalia > Chiroptera > Phyllostomidae > Desmodus > Desmodus rotundus. The sequence continues at coordinate 73,677,745 of NC_071388.1, read as the reverse complement.
ACCTAAGGAGGAAAATACTATTGACATTTTTCTTGCTTTATTTAAAAAATTGAACTACAAAATGTGAATTGTGATTACATCAATTGTGGCCAACAAGAAAACAGTTGCTAATTAAGTATTTTCTTTGATATATTGTATTCCAGATTCATAATTTCACTATAATCTCACTTATTAAAAAAAGTTCAAGGTTTTAAGAAAACTGAGTAAGTACATCACAGACCAATTTTTTTACTTTATCTTAATTGTCTCAGCAGTTAATTTAAATAAAATCTTATAATGAATTAGATTTTGTAAGCTAAAGCCATGTTTATTCATGTAGCAGTTGTAAAATTAATTACACTTTATTTTTCCTTCCAGTATGAGATAATACACTTCTGTGACTAATTCTTTCTAATGTCACTATTTTGTTTTGCTGTATTATTTCTCTTCTTCATTTAGAACTTTATTCCCTATTGTCTGTATTTTAAAGATTATTGAGTTGTAAGTCTCAAATCTGTATCTCCCAGACTGGCCTTCATTATAAATAGAACCAGCTACTAACTGATAACTTTTTTTCTTTAAAAATTAATGATTTTCTCTAAAAATTTATGATTCTTGTGTATACTGACATGGGTTTTGGGGGAGAAGAGGAGTTTACTGAAATTTTTTTCAGCTATGTCTTAAGGGATAAACTTTCTGTTGTTTTTGCTTCGGTGAACACACATCTCCCAGTGACTCACCATTTGACTAGCTGAGCAGGCGCTTAAGATGTTCAGAAAGTCGTTGGACTAATATCTATCAAAGGCCTACATATGCCAAGCACAATACAAAATGCTGGTAAAAGACAGTAAACATGACAGACAAGGAACTTACATTTTAGAGAAGAGACATAAATAAACAATGAATAAATGTAATGATAAATGAATTAATAATAAACAACTGAAATATTAAAATAAGAGCTACTTAGTTTAGGCCCTCTGAGAAAGCCTAAAGGATATCTATCTATCTATCTATCTATCTATCTATCTATCTATCTATCATCTATCTATCTATGGATATGTGTGTGTGTTTGTGTATATATAAATATAAATATAAATACAATCATTAAGTTAAGCTCTAAATGATGAGAAAAAGCCAAACATAAGAGAATCTGATGGAAACATGTTCAAGGAAAAAAAATCACTAAAACAAAGTTTCATATTGCAAGCTAACAGAAAAAATATATGTTGATCTCTGCACCCAGCTTCTGACACAGAGCTTCTGAAATACTTATAATTCTTGGGTGATACGAGTATCTTTTGTTCTAGTAAGGCAGCTCTGGGGGGCTCCCAGTTGGCTCCTGGATGGAGGCTGCTCACAGAAAGAACCAGCCATGATTAGAAGCTTGGAGTTTTCAGTTCGGCCCTCCTTTCTCCTGAGCAGGTAGAAGAGCTGAACATAGAGTTAATGACCTATCTTGAGGGCTCCATCAAAATCCCATAGTGCGGGCTTCAGAGAGAGAGCTTCCAGGTTGTCATACACATCTGCACCGAGAGAGCGGTGCCCCCTAACTTCACAGAAATAGAAGCGCTTGCACTTGGGACCCTCCAACACCTCACCCTATGTATCTCTTCATCTAGCTGTTCATCTGTATCCATTTTCATATTCTTTAATAAACAGGTACACATAAGTGTTTCCCTGAGATCTGTAACTACTCTAGCAAATTCATTGAACCTGAGGAGGGGTTATGGGAGCCTCTGATTTGGAGCCAAATCAGACAGAAGTTGTGGGTAACCCGGGGACCTAAGGCTTGTGATTGGCATCACAGTGGAGTGGGATCGATCTTGTGGGATAGAACTCTTAACCTGGAGGATGTGACACTATCCCCAGGTACATAGTGTCACAATTGGGTTAAATTGTAAGACACCCAGGAAGTATTAGAGAGAATTGCTTGTCACGTGGAAAAATTCCCACAAATTTGGTGACCATAAATACCAGAAGTATAGTATTCTCTGTGACTAGTAAGGAGACACACAGGAAAGAAAGACACAGGTTGGAAAATGAGGGTTTTTTAAAAAAAATACTTATGTAGAATGATACACCAAGTTATACCAAATAAGCTTGGATAATTAAACAAAACAGAGATTATAGGACTTGTTAAGTCAGACAAGGATTTTAAACCAGCAAGAACCTTTTTTTATTTATAATTTCATTTCGGCTGCTAAATTAATCATATTGTTATATGGGACAATTGCACTGAGGAAAAATTAGAGACAAAAAAGACAATTAGTAGGTTGTTACATTTGCGGAGAGAAGAGAGGAAGGTGGCAATGACTAGAATAATATTAGCAGTTAGCTAGTCTGTCCCCTCTGCGCATGTTGAAAAAGGTGATCCTTTCAGTGCAAGGTTTGCCAGGTAAAAAAGTATTTGCACCAATGAAAAAGTGCATCTTTGCCGTGAAAAAGACACGACCCAACACTGGGATATAAAGGAGAATATGGGCTGAATTTTCACACAGACTTACCCCTGGGCTAAATGCCCTTGTCCATTGCACAATCCACACACCGTAGACATGGCACAAGCAGTTTAAGTATTGAATAGGTTCAGAATATACTTTGAAAGTAGAATGAAAGAATTCCTATTTAATAGGTTATAAGGTTGAGGGAAGGATAGACATCGAAGATAATATCTAGGCTTCTGACTTAAGGAACTCAATGTTTTACTGAAACTAAAAACAAAGCCAACAAGAGCATGTTTGTGGGTAAAAACAGTTATGTTTTGGCAAAAAATTTTAGATACCTGTTAAAAATCTCAGTGTAAATATCACATAGTCATGTGGAAAAAATAGGGAAGTGATGTTCGTAGAAAGTGGTTTGGAGAGATGGCTCACCTAGTAGTAGTATTTGAGGTGAGAGGATTAGATGAGATCACGTAAAGATAGTGACTACAGTTCAGATGTACAAAACAGGGCATTCCAGACAATGCCCCGGAATGTGTCAGCAAAGGAGGGTGAACGTGGAAGAGGGCGGCTTCAAAGAAGACAGAGGTGAGATAATAGGAAAACTAGAGATTCAAAGAGAGAAAGTGTTCCAAGGAGATAACTAAGAGTTCTGACAACATGTAGGTCACTGACAACCTTCCCAAAAATAGACTCAGTGTAGTGTCAGGCCAGGGAGCTCCATCCGGGTGCCGTGAAGAAAGCGTGTAGGTAAGGAAGTGGTGATATTGTCTACAAAATACTTTTTCAGTAAGTTTTGCCTTGGATGGAGCAGAGAGATGGGACTATCACTAAAGTGGGGTGAGTGGAAAACGGGTGGGGTATGGAGGTCAAATTTTTATTTTTATTTTTAGAAGGGCAAATGGGAATGATCTGACATAATTGAGAAAGTACATATAGGAAAAGGAGGAAAGTGATGAAGTCCTTAAGAGGCCAAAAATATTCTTAAAAGAACTGTAGGGAAGTGATGTTGTTCATAGAATAGCCAGGTTTCAGGAGGAGGAAGAGAATGAAGGGACTAGTTAGAGCAGAGTTAAAGCACATCAATAATTTGCTGTTGACAGAGGGTGCTCTGCAAAGGGCACACTGGAAGGGTTTGGGGGTCAAAAGATTAGAAGAGATTAATGAACACACGACATAGGAAGGGAACGCTAGTTCGCTGCCTGAGTGATGGCAGAGGTGTCTTGGGCCTCTCCAAATGACTAAGGAGAATCAGAAAGTGAGGAATGACAGGGTTAGCCCTGACAGTTTCTGAAGAGAACGTGGGGAAGCAGTTCAAGCTGGAAAGTACAGGGTTGCCACCTATTTTCATTTCTTGCAGCTGTTGTTTTTGGATAGCCAAAGGGTGATTGAAATTTCTTCAGAGACCTTCTTACTTAGGTGGCCTGGAGGCTGAGTCTCAGTTAATGTCTCTTCGCTTCTGGGAGAGTAGAGTCTGGTGGGCCGGGGTGCGAAGAGGACAGGCTAGAGATTGAGTCTTCTGTGCAGCAGCATGGAGAGGTGGTTGCTGGGAAACAAAGGGAAGACTGTGGAAACAGATTGTCGACTGATTGAATTAATGAAGGAGTGACTGAATGAAATAAATTATTAATTAATAATCAGTTAATAGCCTTCTAAACAAGACAGATTTTTCTCTGAGCTGGAGGACGAAATGAGTTTCTCATTTTTAAAGTTTCATTGATAAATGCTTTACTTTTTGAAATGTTAATGCAAAAAGCTATAGAATTACTAATTTCAAAAATCATCTGAATGCCTACTTGTTAAAAAAAAATAAGTCTATGAAATCTGTCCTTCTTCCAAAAAGCAATATATATATTTTTCTTTTCTCTATTCCATATAATTACATCATCTCCAATATTTACCTCCACTCCCTACTTTAGTAGCATTATTCAAATTACAATTTTTCACTAAAAGTATTGAAACATAAATTAGTTTTCTTTTTGCTTCAGGTAGTGTATTTCTATGCTGATAACAATTACATTTTAATTTCACATTGTTGAAAGCAGTTTAGAATATAATTAGTCGTCTCCCCAATATTCACCTGTTAAAACTAATGTCTGTGTTAGGAAAGTTCACCGGAAGAAACACAAACCCGATGTTTCAGTAGTTTAAAGCAATAAGGGTTTGCTTTTTCACATAAAAATAATGTCTTTTGAACTGTGTTCTTGAATTTGTAGGCTTCATAAATCAATTTTGTCAACATTTTCAAAACAAGATTTTTTATTCCAAATATCATTTATTCTGAATTTTCTTAGTTGTTTTCTATTGTCTCTGCTCACATATACACATAAGACAAAATATTTATACTTGAAAGAGTTCTTTAAATAAAAAGAGATGACTTCTTCTTTACTATTTGGAATTCTTTAAAAAAAACTTGCAGGTGTTTTACAATGTGAAATAACAATTGATATGTCTTAGAAGTTTCATGTTATTAATATTCTATTTTGATGATAATTTGGAAATGTAGTTCCATTTGTAGATATAATAAATGTTATTCAAAAAGTCAGTATTTTTAAACATGTTACATATAGATATAAAACCATATTTTGACCAGTAATATTAACATTTAATAATCTACTGGCAGAATAATCTGAAATATATACTATTTTATCTACAAAAATAATGATAATATTATATAGTCCGAAAGAATCATTACAAAATTTGACGTACAAATATGGAGAAAAATTGAATCAGGACACATCTAAATAAAGTTTCATTTACATCAAGTGCATTAAACAATTAAAGGTGATCTTTTAAATGACTAAATGAAAGCCTTACATTTCTGATCAAGTTGTATTAACAAAGACTGGATTTGTTCTCCTGTAGGAAACAACTTAAAACCAGACATCCTATGTGAGAAAAAATGAAACTAAAACAGTTTTTAGATAATGGATATTAGGCAGCAAAGAAGAGTAACCCCTAAAAAGGGGAATACTAAGCAGGTGAACCTTACAATGAGCTCAACCTATTGTCTGGAAAGAATTCTAGGCCACTAGGCAACAAAGGAAAGTCCTGGCAGAGGCTGGCAATCTTTCTGAGACGGAAAGACAGGTGAGAGTCCAAGGACTGGAAGGTGGCTGTAGTTCCTTAGGCAGCGGGGGTAAGAGGGGAGAGCTGCAAAGAGATAGAGTCCAGATACCTCCAGACTCCAGACAAATACCGATGAGCACAAGTGTGTGAGGAAACACCTGAGCCTAAGGGAAGAGTCCTGTGAAAGGACTGGAGTTACCCTTGAAACTAACACCAGAATGAGAACTTTTTGTGTTCCCATTAGCCGAGTAGAAAAAAAAAACAATTCACAAGACATCGGGTAGAGTAGTTAAAAAGATACCACCTTAGTTGTAGCACAAAGTTAGCCCTAGACTAATGGCTTCTTTGATCATACCCAACAAAACGTAAATTAAAAAGCCCCGAAAGGATCATATTGTCTCCAAGTAACTTAAATTCTTCTCAGAACAAAGCTAAAGAATGGACATACATGCATATAAGTATATATATTCGACTATGTAAAATTCACAATCAAAATTAACAGGCATGCAAACAAGCAGAAAAGTATAACTCATAATGAGGATAAACATTAATCCAGGAAAGAAACAAATGATAGCATTAGATGGCATGCACGTTAAAACAGTTAATATAATTATATCCAACATGTTTAAGACGGTAAATGTAACAATAAGACGGTAAGCATCAAAAGATAAGTTATAAAACGGACTCAAAATTCTAGATAGGAAAACTATAATGTCTGAAGTAAAAGTGCATTGAATATACTTAGTGGTATAGTGGTAGGAGTGACTATATTAATGTCATACAAAATAGATTTCTGATCAAAGACTATTACTGGGATGAAGAACATTTATCTAACAACTGAAAATAATTATTTAAATAAAAACAAATCTTCAAAATAACATGGAACAGAAACTGACAGAACTGTAAATAGACAAATTCACAATTATAGTCCTAGATTTCAACACCTTTTCATAACACAAAAACAACTTTCAACACTTCTTTCACAACAATTGGGGGAATGAGTAGACAAAACCTGTAAGGATTTATGACTAGAAAAAATTATCAACCAACATAACATAACTGACAGCTATAGAACACTTCACCAAAGAACAGCAGGAAGTGATTCTATTCAAGTGCGTTAAAAACATGCATATCATAGGCCATATTGTGAACAATAAAACATGTCAGTATTCTAAAAATTATTCAAATTATGCAAAGTATGTTCTCAGATAACAATGAAATGATTAAAAATCAGTAACAGACTATATCAGGAAATTCCCCAAATATTTGAAAACTAAGCAGCATAATTTTATACAATCTATGGATCATAAAAGATATAAAGAGGCAGATTAGTATATTAAACCAAATGAAAACTAAAAAGAGCACATCAAAATTTAATAAATGCAGTGTAAATAATGCTTAGAGGAAGGTTTATAGCAATAAATATGTTAGAATAGAAAATTCGCAAGTCAATTGTTTCAACATCCACTTTAAAGAACTAGAAAAAATATTTATTATATGTAATGAATAAATGTAATTATATTACATTATAGGTAATGTAATGAAAGCAAGGGAAAGGAAATGATTAAGATAAAACTAAATATCATTGGAAAAGGATCCAAAAAATAAACAATATTGAAATCATTGCAATTTTAACCCATTTATTTATAAAGGTCATTAAAATGGAAATACTTTTAGCCAAACTTGTGAATAAAAAATAAGGAAACACAAATTACCAATATCTGGAATGAGAGAGGTGTAATAACCAAATATTCTGTATTAATAATATAGGAATATTATGAATGAATTGGTGTCAATATTAGACAACTCAGAAGAAAAAGAACAATTCCTTGAAATACACAACTATCAAAGATGACTCAACAAGAAATAAATAATATAAAAAATACTATACCTATTTTAAATTAATTTATAGCTAAAAATCTCACTATTAAAAAATTCCAGGTTTGAATGGTTTCATTGACATAGTCTATGAAACATTGAATGAATCTTTTGTGCATAAACTCTTGTATGCAATATAAAAGAAGGAAATTTTTCCCAACTCATTTTATGAGACCAGCATCATCCGTTACCAAAACCAACCAAGCACATTACAAGAAAACATAAATACATAAAAATATTCCTCAGAAACATAGATGCAAGTATTATTTTGAAAATTAGCAAATCAAATTGAAAACATAATAATTATGATTCATTACAATTTAGAGTTCTCTCAAGAAAGCTGGCTTAACATTTCAAAATCAATCAATGTATTCATCATATTAAGAACTTATATAATAAAAATCATATGATAATCTCTACAGAAAAAGCATTAGAAAAATTCAAAATCCATAACTGGTTAAAATTCTTGCAAACCAGGAATAGGGAACTTCTTCAATTTGATAAAAGGAAAGGGAAAAACCTGCAGTTAACCTTATACTAAATAGCTAAAGACTGAATACTTTTCCCAAGGACAATAAACAACAAGAAATCAAAGATATCTATTATTATTATGTCTATTCAAAATTGTTCTGGAGGTTCCAGCTAGCTGACTGAGGAAAGACAAAGAAATAAAATATGTCAACCTAGGAAAGGAATAAATAAAACTGTACTTGCGATTATGTGAAAAATCTTACAGTGTATATGAAAAAGCTACTAGAACTGACAGGTAAGTTTAGCCAACCTTGTGGGATATGTGTCAATATAACAAGATCGCTTTCAATTCTGTGTAGTTGTAATAATTAGAAATTGTGATTACAAATACATTACCATTTGCACTAACAAGAAAATAGTAAATAGTTAACAATAAATTTGGCAAAAAATGTATAAGACCTGTGCTTTGAAAGTGCACAAACACCCCTGAGATAAAGAAGACAAATAAGCTTTATATGTCAGGTAACGATTTTGGCAGATGCCAATTTTCCCCATGTGGATAGACAAGTTCAACGCAATCCCAAATGGAAATCCTAACAGACTTCTTTTTGTTGTTGTTGTTGAGATTAATGAACTAGTCCCAGAATTTAGAAGGAAAGTTAAAAGAACTAGAATAGCTAAATAATATTGAAAAAGAAAAAAAAACAAATGTGGAAGATTTATATAACATTAGTTTTTGAACTAACACAAAGTTACCATAATCAATGCATTTAGTGTCAGTTTTCAGACAGATTTATCGGTCAATGGAAAAGAATGAGGAGTTCAGAAATAGATTCACACAAATATGGTCAGTTGATTTCAACAAAAGTACAAATTAATTCATTACAAAATGATAGCCTTTTTAAACATATGGTACTGGAATAATTGAATATTTATATGCAAAAATTAATGCATTTTAATATGTATCTCATAGCACGTAAAGAAATTAACTCAATGTCAACCACGAACATTAGTGTAAGACCTAGAACTTACAAATTTTTAAAAAGATTTTATTTATTCATTTATTCATTTATTTATTTAGAGGGGGAAGAAGGGAGAAAGGGAGAGAAACGTCCATGTGTGGTGGCCTCTTGCGTTCCCCACCACCAGGGACCCAGCCGGCAACCCAGGCATGTGCCCTGACCAGGAACCCAACCAGCAACCCGTTGGTTCAGAGGCCAGCGCTCAATCCACTGAGCCACACCAGTCAGGGTTAGAACTCATACATTTTTAACAAAAAATATAGGAGAAAATCTTTATGACTTTGGGTTAGACAAAGACTTTTTAGATGCAAAACTGAAAATACAATACTGACAAAAGTTAATAAATCAGACATCAAAATTAAGAATTTCTGTTCCTAAAAAACATGGTTATGGTAATAAAAAGAGAAGATATAACATAACAGATCATATTTGCAAATTACATATCTGCTAATGATTTTACATTCAGAATACATAAGCTTTTCGGGTGCAAAAATAAAAAAACAGACAATATAAAAATAAAAATTCATGAAATATTTGAGTAAACACTTCCAAAGGAGGTAAGTGGGTAGCAAATAAACATATGAAAAGATGTTTAAGATCATTAGTTGTTAGGGGAAGGGAAGATATTATGAAACACCACTATACATCTATTAAAATTCAAAAATTTTAAAGCCACAAAAAGGGGTTCATTTTGTATGGTTCCATTCATATAAATATCATAAGAACTATATCATTTTATTAACCAATGTCACCCCAACAAGTTTTTAAAAATTGTAAAAAATGGTAAATTAATTTATACTGACAGGAAACACATCGGTGGTAATTTGAGGATGGATATGGGGCAAGACACCTGCAAGTGGATCCAAGGAAGGTTTATAAAGGAGCGAGAGGAAAATTTCAGTGATGATTGGTATGTAGTATCTTCATTGTATTTATGGTTATGTAGTTGTATTATGTGTAAAAACTCATTAAATACAGTTAACACCTTAAATAATATTTGCAACTTATTGTATGTTAATCATACCTCTTGAAAGCTAAAATGGAAACTTAATGTTTTGTTTTTGTTTTTTTAATGTTATTTATTTATTCTCTAATTTTATTGTTGTTCAAGTACAGTTCTCTGCCTTTACCCCCCACCCCAGGCAAACCCCTAGCCCTCCCCACCTCCCTCCAATTTCCACTCCCCCCCACCCTGTTATTGTCTGTGTGTCCTTTATAATTGTTCTTACAAACCCTTCACCCTTTTCTCCTGAAATTCCCTCCCTTCTCCCCTCTGGTCACTGTTGGCCTGTTCTCAATTTCAGTGTCTTTGGTTATATTTTGCTTGTTTGTTTGTTTTGTTGATTAGGTTACTATTAAAAGTGAGATCATATGGTATCTGTCTTTCACCACCTGGCTTATTTCGCTTAGCATAATGCTCTCCACTTCCATCCATGCTGTTGCAAAGGGTAGGAGCTTTCTTTCTTTCTGCTGCATAGAATTCCATTCTGTAAATGTACCATAATTTTTTGATCCATTCATTTACTGATGGGCACCTAGGTTGCTTCCAGCACTTGGCTACTGTAAATTGTGCTGCTATGAACATTGGGGTGCACAGGTTCTTTTGGATTGGTATTTCAGGATTCTTAGGATATAATCCTAACAGTGGAATTGCCGGCTCAAAAGGCAGTTCCATTTTTAGTTTTCTGAGGAAATTCCATATTGTTTTCCATAGTGGTTGCACCAGTCTGCAATCTCACCAACAGTGCACTAGAGTTCCCTTTTCTCCACAACCTCTCCAACACTTGTTTATTGTTTTGTTTATGATGGCCATTCTGACTGGTGTGAAGTGGTATCTCATTGTGGTTTTAATTTGCATCTCTCTGATAGCTAGCAATACTGAGCATCTTTTCATATGAGGAGAACATAGGAAGGAAAATCTCAGATATTTCACGCAGCAGTATTTTCACTGATATGTCCCCTAGAGCAAGGGACAGATAGGAAAGAATAAAAGAAATGGGATCTCATCAAAATAAAAAGCTTCTGCATGGCTCAAGAAAACAGTATTAAAATAAAAAGAGAACCAACCATGTGGGAAAACATATTTGTCAATGATACCTCCGACAAGGGTTTAATCTTCAAAATATATAAAGAACTCACATGACCCCATTCTAAGAATACAAGCAACCCAATTAAAAAACGGGCAAAGGGCTTGAACAGACACTTCTCCAAAGAGGACATACAGAGGGTCCAGAAACTTAATGTTTTATGTAAATGTAGTGACAATAACATGATAAATTTAGTTATGTTTTGGAAGCAAATATTCCAAAACATAAACTAAGTCTGGTAATAAAGTGATGTTTTTTACAAAGTTTTCTTCTGTGAAAGCATTATGTAAAAGTTAACAAATGAAAGTCTATGACATTTAGGATCAGGGCAAACACTCTGTGAAAAAGGGGCTCTATTTCTCATCAATACCTGTACTGCATGACTTTTTCTCGACTCTTAAATCATACTCTTTCTTTTCTTCATTGGGCTGGATCTTGGGATCTTGATTTGTTGTTTTAAAAATCTTTCACAATCACAATTACCCAAAATACAACTGATTGTCTAGTTTTCTATGTCTTCAAAGAATAGAAGCTGAAAAATGTGTAAAAGGCCCACAAAGTCATTGAAGTATAATTGACATGAGACAGCATGACTAGGACAAATTAGAACGTAGGCTGAACTGTACTATAATAAGTACTCATAAGAGTGGGCCTGAATTAACTAAAATATTTAAAAGCTTACTAATCTGTATTTGTTAATGATGGTTGCAGGTTTATTGGCCATGTGAAGAAGTATCAAGATGTGTGCAAGACTCATTTCCAGCACAGAGTGGCTGTCAGATAAATGGGAATGGCTGTTACACCATCACACGATTTTAGGAAAGTAAAGTGTTGCCTTTGACTCTGAAAGAATCTTAAGTGATGCTCATTTTAAACTCACATGTTTTTTTCCTTTTTTAAGAGAAAAACACTGTTCAAATAAATAAAATAAGAAGTACCACACATTTTATTTTGCATTTTAAGGAAATTTGTTTAATGAAGACAAAAAATTTATGATCATTATCATCAAAATGTTTAATAATATTATGCAGGGAATTTCAGCGGACAAATCTATTTCCAAAAGTCTCGAGTACTAAAGAAAAAAAATAGAGAGATTACCATATTAAAAGAATATTTTAGACCAAGACAAAGTTGAAGAAAGATTTAATAGGCCCTGGCTGGTGTGGCTCAGTGGATGGAGTGCCAGCCTGCAAACTGAAGGGTCACTGGTTCTATTCCTGGTCACACATGTCTGAGTTGCAGGCAGGGTCCCTAGTTTGGGGCCTGGTAGAGGCAGTGGGAAGTGGTTGACTAATGTTGTCTCTTGAATGTCAATGTTTCTCTCCTTCTCTCTCTCCCTCCCTTCCCCTCTCTCTAAAAAAAAATAATAAAGAAAGAAAGAAAAAATAATATAACAGTAGATTAAATATGTGCATGGCCACATAATTTATAGAAGTTCTTCAGGATAGGGATAATCATTGTTTTTTGCACATTTTAAATTAAATTTATTGGGTGACATTGGTTAATAAAATTATATAGGTTTCAAGTATACAATTCTATGATACATCAGCTAAGAAACATGTTGCCTTTATCTGGTGCCAAATCAAGGAACCAGATCATTCTTATCAGCAGCTATAGAAAAAACAATAATGAAATAATAATTACAATCCTAGTGAAAATAAAAATAATATAATAAACACTCTATAAAAAGACCTACTACTGTTCAACACTCTAATCCTGACCATTTGCAACTCATGTTCTTTTAGTTTTTTACCTTGTTTGTGAACATTAGAGAACAATTGATTATCTAATTATTTCCAATCTTTATAGAAATATTTCAGTAATGATTTGGTGACAGAAAGGTGGCTTGGCCATTCCTTGACTTATACATATTTTAGGATGTTGGAAAGCATATTAAATGAAAGGAATTTTCACTTGATAAGCCACAATTATTTTTTTTTATCCTCATCTGGGGATATGTTTTCATTGATTTGAGAGAGAGAGAGAAAGAGACCCATGTGAGAGAGAAACATCAATCGGTTACCTCCCATGTATGGCCCAGCCAGGGATGGAACCTGCACCCTAATTAGATATGATTCTTGATTGGGAATCAAACTGGCAACATTTGGTGTACAGGACGACATTCCAACCAACTGAGCCACTCAGCCAGGGCAAGGCACGATTCAATAATTAGGAATTTATAGCGCCTCTACTTAGCACAGTAAGTTCTATTAATGCACCTGTTTTGAGGACTTGTCAAAAGCCAAATACTGTGTAAGTGTTAAGGATGCAAATCTGCAGAAGACGAAGTCTTTGACTTCAAGAAATTCAGTATCCACTGGGGCAACAGTAAAATGTGATGAGTACAACAAAGTATTACTGAGGCAAAACGTGGTACAGAGGAGGAAGTCCAGCAAATAATGAGATCGAGCTTTCTATTAAGCCCTATAGTAGATGCTCTGTAATCATATTCTCTAAGTGCCATGGACTTACTAAAGTATAGGAGAAATAATATTAGAAAGCATTTAAGTTTGCTACCTATTTTTGTGCAAAACCTAAGAAATTCTATAGCCTTGAGCCAATAGCACATTGTCTTAAATACCATTACATTTTACTAGGTGGAAAGATTTCTTACTTGACTTAGAACTTCCACCTGTAGGCTTTAGTCCTGCTTCTATGACACACTAATTGTGAGACTTGATATATAGATTACTGATTTATAGACTGTGATTTTAAATAGGCAACCCTCATACAAGCTAGTGATAACTAAGTATTTTGTCATGTATGCATTATATAGTTACTCAGCATATATTAGGTGACAGAGATTCGATTTACCTTTGACTGACATTCATGTGTTTGAAATTCCTGGCATTACAGTCAGAGACCCTGCAGAAAAGTGATACGGCTAATCTTCAAAAAGACTTTTAACTATGACTTACACCCAAGTGATTAAGGCATTCAAATGTCCAATTTGGTTTAAAACAGCAGGAACAGAGAAATGGCGTACAGTTGACCCTTGAACAACACAGGTTTGAACTGCACAGGTCCATTTGTACACGGATTTTTTCCAAAAAATATGTGAATACCTGTACTGGTTTTGATCCACAGTTGGGAGCCTGCAGGTGCAGAGGGTCACCTGTGTGCACTGATCTACACTATTTTATGTGGAGGACTTCAGCACCCTTGCATTTAGGTATCTGCAGGGGGTCCTGGACCCAATCCACTATGGATACTGAGAGACAACTAAGTTCTGGGGAAATCAAAAGTTGTGCATGAATTTTCAAATGTGAGAGGTGGGTAGGAACAGGGTATCACTCCTAACCCCTGCATTATTCAAGCATCAACTGTAGGTTTTAAAGACATATTAACCATCATGCTTGCATAAAGCATGTGGAAGATAGTTTTTCTGTGTGATTTTAATTATATTGTGGAAATCAATTTATTTAATAGAGAAAATAAATGATGCAGAAATCAATTTAAAAAAGGACATAATGAGAGAATTTCATCTATTAATTTTACTGGTGACTTCAAACACCAATGTGCTGAAAAATATTTAATAAGCAGTATATCTATTTTCTCTCCATTCAATCCCCACTGTTGTACTTTTCCTGAGGACTACTGAGGTTTTTTAGAATTGCAAATAATATTATCCTCAGAATTTAATTGTTAAAATTAGTCACTAATTACGCAACAGTTCTAATTCACAAATCCCTGAAACCTTGTGTTTTCTTTATTTTTGAATATTTGGCGTATTGTACAGTATCTGAAACATAAAATAGTCATGGCTAAATATCAGTTGTTGAATGAAAGATTAAGTCGAAATGAAGGGTGTAGGCAAAATAAAATCAATAAAATTGTGTTTTAAAATATTTTGCCTATCTGTTACACCATGTCTATTTGCAACAAGTTTCAAAAACTTTGCCTCTACTATGTGTATAAAAGATTTCCTTTCTATGTAGAAATGCTTTAATGCTTTTTTCCCCTTAAGTATTTACTTTAATACTCACTTTTTTATTCTTCCAGAAAAATTAACTATCAAAACTTTGAAGGTGACTTTTGAGGTTGTAGATAAGGAAAAAAAAATCTATTATACTTAACCAATGTTTTTCTTCCTGTGTTCTTTCCTCCTTGTGATGTTTCAAGATTCCTTCTCATATTCTTTTGTATTTTTAATAACTTCCTTTAGCCATGATTTTAGGTAATTCTGCTGTTGACACATTTTTTGTTTTATTTTATCTGAGAATGTTTCAATATCCCCTTCATTCATGAGATATATATTTTTATTAGATATAGGATTCTGGGTTTATACTTATTTTCTTTTTTAAAGATATATTTTATTGATTACGCTATTACAGCTGTCCCATTCCCCCCCTTTATTCCCCTCTGCCCTGCACACCCCCTCCCACCAGCACCCCCACCCCTCTTGTCCATGGGTTGTACATATAAGTTCTTTGGCTTCTATGTTTCCTATACTATTCCTAACCTTCCCCTGTCTATTTTCTACCTACCACTTATGCTATTTATTCCCTATATCTTTTCCCCCACTACTCCCCTCCCTTTCCCTGCTGATAACCCTCCATGTGATTTACATTTCTGTGATTCTGTTCTTGCTCTAGTTGTTTGCTTAGTTCGTTTTTGTTTTTAGGTTTGGTTGTTGATAGTTGTGAGTTTGTTGTCATTTTACCATTCATATTTTTGATCTTCTTCAATTTCTTAGATAAGTCCCTTTAACATTTTATATAATAAGGGCTTGGTCATGATGAACTCCTGTAACTTGACCTTATCTGGCGAGCACTTTATATGCCCTTCCATTCTAATTCATAGCTTTGCTGGGTAGAGTCATCTTGGATGTAGGTCCTTGCCTTTCATGACTTTGAATACTTCTTTCCAGCCCCGTCTTGCCTGTAAGGCTTCTTTTGAGAAATCAGCTGCTAGTCTTATGGGAACTCCTTTGTAAGTAATTCTCTCCTTTTCTCTTGCTGCTTTTAAGATTATCTCCTTATCTTTAATCTTGGGTAATGTATTTATGATGTGTTTTGGTGTGATTTTCCTTGGGTACAACTTCTTTGGGACTCTCTGGGCTTCCTGGACTTCCTGGAAGTCTATTTCCTTGGCCAGATTAGGGAAGTTCTCATTCATTATTTTTTCAAGTAAGTTTTCAATTTCTAGCTCTATTTGTTCTCCTTCTGGCATCCCTATGATTTGGATATTGGAATATTTAAAGTTATCCTGGAGTTTCCTAAGCCCCTCCTTGTTTTTTTGAATTATTGTTTCTTCATTCTGTTCAGGTTGAATGTTTATTTCTTTCTTCTGGTCCAAACAGTTGATTTGAGTTCCAGTTTCCTTCCCATCACTGTTGGTTCCCTGTACATTTTCCTTTATTTCATTTTTCATAGCCTTCACTTTTTCCTCTATTTTTTGACCATACTCAGCCAATTCTGTGAGCATCTGATTACCAGTGTTTTGAACTGTGCATCTGATAGATGGCCTATCTCTGTCCCTTAGTTGTATTTTTTTTTCTGGAGCTTTGATCTGTTCTTTCATTTGGGTCATTTTTTTTTGTCCCCAAGGTCCTGTTACATAGTAAGGGGCTGAAACTTAGGTACTTACCAGGGCGGGGCAACCCACATCACTGCATTGTGGTGTTGTATGTGGGGGAAGGGTCTGAGAGGGAAAAATGGTGCTTGCTCAGCTCTCGGCTGGCTTTCAGTCACTTTCTACACTACCCAAAGGCAAATTGGGCCCTTCTGGTGCTGAATCCATGGTGCATGGGTTTGTGTATGTTATAGGATCCTGTGGGTCTCTCCAACAAACTCTCCTGTGTTGCTGGGAGTCTCTCCTGCTGCCTTAACCCCCACAGGTTTTTTCTATCAGAGGTTTTAAGGCTTTATTTCCTGGTGCTGAAACCCTGGGTTGCACGGTCTGTCTCCCTCCCCACTTGATTTTCCTGGTTTATCTGGGACTGTCTACTCTGCCAGCCACCACCTTGCCTGCCCTGGTCCTCCAGCAGCTGCCTTGCTGTGAATCCCCTCCACCTGGCTGCCCATCTCCACCCCACCTATCAGTTTGGATGAATGTTTCTTTAACTCCTTGGTTGTTGGACTTCTACACAGTTTGATTTTCTGGCAGTTCTGATTGTTTTTTGTTTTTAAATTTGTTGTTGTTCTTCTTTTGGTTCTGCAAGGAGGCACAGTGTATCTACCTATACCTCCATCTTGTCCAGAAGTCCTACACTTATTTTCTTTGGGCACTTGAAAAACATCATGACATTTTCTTCTGAATTCCATGGTTTTGGGTGAGAAACTTGCTGTCATTTAAACTATATTTCCCCTACAGTCAAAATGTCATTTCTCTCTTCTTGCTAATATGATACAGTTTTTGTCTTTAGTTTTGGAAATTTTACTCTGATGTGTTTTGATGTGGATTTCTTTGAATATATTCTCCTTGTGATTTGCTCATCTTGAATCTCTAGGTTGATGTCTGTCGTCAAATTTGATAAGGTTTCAGTCATTATTTCTTTAAGTACTTTTAATTTTTTTATTTTTTAAAGATTTGTTTATTTATTTTTAGAGAGAGGGGAAGGGAGCGATAGAGAGAGGGAAACATCGATGTATGAGAGAAACATCAATTTGTTGCCTCTTGTACATACCCCAGCCGGGAGCCAGGCCCACAACCCAGGCATGTGTCCTGACCAGGAATCGAACCTATGACCTCTCATTTAGCTGGATGATGCTTAAGCAACTAAGCCACACTAGTCAGGGCTTCTTCAAGTGCTTTTTAACTCAACCCTCTTTACCGTTCCTTTTAGGGCTCTAATGAGACAGATGTTAGGTATTTGTACAGGCCCTGAGGCTCTATTTATTTTTTTGATTTTTCCGTATAATTATCTCTGTCATTATGGTTTAATGTCTTACTGTTCCATTGTCCAATTCACTGATTCTTGTGACACTCCCATTCTACTGTTGAACACATCCGTTGACTTTTTTGCAGTTATTTCATTTTCAGTTGTAAAAGTAATACTTAGTTCTTGATATATTTTATTTTTTTGCTGATACTGTATTTCTTCATTTGTTTCAAGTGTGTTTGTAATTGCTCATCGAAGCATGTTATGATGGCTCCTTTAAAATTTTTACCACAATTCTAACATCACTGTCATTTTGATTGTCTTCCTGGTTCTTTGTATGCTGAACGATTATGTACTCAAACCTGGACATTTGCATATTATGTCAACTCTGGATCCTAATTTAAATTTCTTACTTTAGTGGGCTACTTCTGACATGGCTCCAGCATGAAATGAGAGAGTGTAGACTCATTGCTGACAGGTAGGAGTAGAAGTTTAATTTCCCCAGTTGACCTCCACTGAACCTTCAAGGTGGAGGGATGCTCTTCCTTACTGATGGATGGGAATGGGAGTTTTCACTCCTTAACAAGCCTTCCCTGATATCTCACTGAGTGAGAAAGGGGAGAAATGGGTTGTGACTGCTCAACATTTGACTTCCCTTGATGCCACAGAGGTCAGTGGTGAAACTCCTGACTCTGTATCAGGCTTCCTCTGAAATTGCTCCAGTGGTGATGGGAAAGGTTGCTTCATTACTTCTGGCTGGGAGTACAATCATAGGCACTTTCTCTCGTACTCTTGTCTCTGCTGATATGACTGAAAGGTGGGAAAGGAGCCTTTTTATCATCAAATGAGTTGGGTCTCAGTTTCCTACTCATGATCCATGGTTCTCTACCCAACCTTTTCTGACACTACCCATGAAGGGGTTTGGGCTTCCTCACTACAGTCTGGTAAACATTGATTTCTAGGTTTCCCATTTGTCCTTTGGTGCTACGAATGTGAACGAGGCCACATTTTTTCTGGTAGTGTTTGGTGGGAGGAGAGACGTTACTGAAGTTTATATGTTGCTATGCTGCTCCTTCCCTGGTCTTCTGTTAGAGAGACGAGGATTTTGTTACTTTAAAAAAAAATCTGCTTCCTTTGGCATTTCCAGGTTCTGGCTCCACCATTTACAACTCTGAAATAAATGAGACACAGACAAGACCCAGGAGACCTACCACTGTGTCTTAAGGTTCTAAGTCTCTAGTTGGTCTGCCGTCCTCTCTCCAGCTTTCAAAGTCTTCTTATGTTTGTAATGTATATAACATTCTGCTTTTTAGTTCTAAATAGCTGCACAAATAGGAAAAAAAGTACCTATATTCCATATTTCCAGAATCAGAAGTCCCTCATAATATTTTCATGGAGATTTGAGGTGTACTCTACTGTTAAAATTTGCTAACTCAGAAATAATAAACGTAAAAATTAGAAAAAAATATTTATTTTATATAGACATACATGTGTATCTGCTTTCATTTCATATTTTAGCCCTTGGGCATATCATTAGTAAGTTAAATGAGAGCTTAGAAAGAGATGCCCCATGTATTCTCCCTCTTAGGTTGTCTTATAGCAACAGCTTATAAAATAAAAAGTTCTTATTTTCTAAGAAACCTATTTTTAAAAATATTTTATTTATTTAATTTTTAGAGAGAGGAGAAAGAAGGGAGAAAGACAGGGAGAGAAACATCTATGTGTGGTTGCCCCTCCTGCACCCCCTACAGGCGACCTGGCCAGAAATGCAGGCATGTGCCCTGACTGGCAATAGAACCAGCAACCCTTTGGTTCACAGGTCAGCATTCAATCCACCTAGCCACACCAGCCAGGGCTAAATACCAATTTCTTTAAAAAGTATGCATAAACATGTAAGCTCTGTGAAGACAGACCCCTAACAGTCTCTTCACCCCTGAATGTCCAGCACAAAAACTGTTCCTGGGTCATGCCAGAAGTTCAACAAATATTTATTGAATGAGTGAACCAAGTGTACTGGGTATTGTGCTGTTTACAAGTTATCTCATTTAAATCTTCTAAAGTGGTATCAAACATTGCCATTTTAAAGATTCAGAAAATAAAGCTTAAGGAGTTTCAATAACTTGACCCAGGTCACACCAATGATAAGTGGTACAGCAGGGTTCAAATCTTTGTCTAACCACAAAGTCTATGTTTCTTTATCTGTACCAAAGTGCTTGCCACCCAAAGTAAGAAAAAAAGGTCCTTGCATTTGTTCTTCTTTAAAGCTTCGCTATACCTCATATCTGGGTTGATGAACCTGCCACGAAAGCATAGGAGTATAAACAGTGAAAAATTCTCTACTATTTTCTGAAAAGCAAACAACCAAAACTAAACCAAAAATCCTGAATAAAACCCCAGAAACTTAGGGGAAACAAAGTAACAATTGTGGCATAAACAGCGAAATAGCTTCAAGAAGAGAACAAAAGGGATCAAGGAAAGTAGCATAGTGCATGGATAATTTACAATCCGCATCAAAAAGTAATCATAAGAGCCCATAAGCCTCAGCAAATAAACATCATTTTACATGTGATTTCCTGGGACTTGGGATACATTTGCATTGATTAGCAGTTCCTTAGTCACTTCTTAATTACCCCAGCAGAATTTTCCAGGGTTTAACTTTCTCTTAATTGTATTGAACCTCCTCATTGTTTTTCCTTTTTCTTTTTTATGATTATGAAACACAGACCCGTTAAATGTCACCAGTATCCTCTTTTATGAAAGTGTGCATGATGATGGTGGGAAGGGAGTTAGAGCTAAACAAGGTTTATCTACGTTATCTGTCATCTCCCAAGTCCAAAACCCCACACTATTTTCTAGCATCCCATGTATCTAAATCCAGATTCAATCAGTGTTGCATGTCAACTAAGACAATCCCTTAAGCACAGTTTATGTGTCTTTATGTTATACCACTCCACTCATGACAGACAAAAGCACATTTCCTGCCAACGATAAAACGCTTTGAGACATTCTGGACCATAGAGAAAAGATGCTTTCCTATTCAATGGCTATGTTTTCAAGATAGCATTAATCTCACAAACAAAATTACAAATAGGATTAATTATTTATTCTGTAATAGGAAAACTTAAGACATTAAGATGAATGTTCTGCAATATGTGTTTTAAAAGCTGTCCTCTATGATTTATTTGTCTTCCGGTGCTTATGAACAACATCAGGGCAAATTGTTTTCTGTGTGGTTTAAAAATCAGTGGTATGCAAATCGTGTATGATATCAATTTAGCCAAGGAAAACGAGGCTATGCTCGTTAATCAAAGTAGATTGTAAAAAATTGGCAAAGAGCTTGAAGCTGGAATTATTTTTGGTACTGTGAGGACTTTTAGTGCTATATTTTGTTTAGTACTATATCTTTCCCTTTAATTATAGGCATGCAGATAGCTATATCTTTATATCCCCTTGGCCCATTTATATTTAAAAACCTCGCTTCCTACTATTCTCACTCTCTGGCACTCTGCTTTAATCACCTTTCTCCTTATTGTTGCAAACAGGCCGTGCGCAGCCTCACTCCGGAGCCTTTGCACTGGGTTGTCTTCGACAGAATGTTTCTCTCAAGACCTCTTTAGGGTTGCTCTCGTAGGTCTCTGTTCAAATGCCCACATATCAGCCTAGACTTTCCTTAGAACCCCTTACAAAATAGTAAAGTCCTGCTTTTACTACCTGCCTGGTTCTGCTAATCTCTCCTAACATTGCATTATTTTATTCCATTGTCTTTGTGACATACTCCATACTCCTAAGCATATTTGTGTATTTTCCCTCTCCTCCTATGTTCTACTTAATCTATTGTATAATATACTACACCAAACCAATGGCTTAAAAACAATGTCATTTATTCTGCTCATGAATTTGGAAGCTGACTGGCATTAGCTACAAGACTCCCTATCAGAGTCTCCCACAGTTACACAGTTTGACAGTGGCTGGGGCTCAAATCACAAAAATGCTCACCTCCTCACATTCCCCACACCTGAAGACTCAAACCTCTGGGGTTGGAAGACCTGGGACTCCTTCCTCACCGGTGAGTCTATCTATGTTCTTTCTTCCCAAGATGGCAGTGTTAGAATAGTCACAAATCTTACATAAAGACTCCGGGCTCCAAAGCAAGTGGAAGAGTTGTTATTTTGTCTTTTATGACCTTGCTTTGGACCTCATATAGCAAATCAGTTCTGCAGAATTTTAGTCATTGAATGAGTCACCAAAGCCTACTCAATTTCTAGTGCAAGGGAATGAAAGTCCAGCTCTTGGTGCAGGTGTGGAAAAGGTCTACGAGAACAATTGCAACCAGCAGTATTGCTGTGGTCGATTTTGAAACAAAGCAGTCTGTCACTCCCCATTAGAAAGTAACATCTACAGGGGCAGGGGCTTTGCTTAGGTCCCTGTGATATACACAGTCATTGTTTTTTGAATGGCTAAGTAAATGAATGAATAAAAGAAAAACCTAATGAGTTAAAACCATTTGCACATGACCAATGCTTCTAATACTTTAGTAACAATAGAAAGGAGGTTATGTAAATGCTCATAGCTATGGGCTTTAAAGGTGCTGTGATTTCTTTTTAAGTAGAATTCCCATTTAATAGTTTTTCTTTTCTTTATCAAATCAACATAGATTTACCAAATTCAGGATAAGCCAGTCATTTCTGGTTAGAAGTAGATATGTCCAACTCAATCTTGATTTTATAAATAATTTGAGGACATGAATAGATTGCATAGAGAAGATGCTCTAACATTTTTGCCTCAAGTTTCCTTCAATTTTACTGTTTCTTCTAGGAGGCCTAGGAGCACTCCATAATTAATGACTCACTAGAAGATAGGATTCCTATCACGAGGACCTTCTTTGTTATGCCTCAGAATTATGTATTCAATATTTAGTACTACCTCTAGCAGATAACAGGTTCTTAAAATTTGTTAGATGGGAAATAGGTGAAAATTTTTACCAAGTTTACAAGTACAAGTTGAAGAAATTTTTAAAGTCTTAAATTTAAAAGAGAGCATTTAATTTACAGAGAAATTTGATATATACTATCTTGGTTTGCCTTAGACTTGTTTATCTATGCTAGATTTAAAAGTTTTAACAAAAATTTATCAACATTTTGGCTAAGATCAAATATAAATATAAAAGTTTATGATAAGACTTTCATTTTTATTATACTTTGTTGGCAAGATGCTAAAAACCAAATAAATCACAAGAAAGCATAGAATGAAAAAGAAAATTTAAAATTGATAACCTACTATTTGAGAAAAACGGCTCATTTGTAGACTATTCTTTTCAGAGTGCATTGTTACAGGTCTTTGTTTTCTTTTAATCTTTCATTTTGCTCCGCAGTATTGTCTATATCCTGTAGCATCTTAATCAAATTATTTAAAATATGCTTTATATTATAAAATGCATTTTCTTTTGAAGGACTTGTGTTTCTTGTTAGTATGTTTAATCAAGTTGGTTTCTCTCAGTCAATAAGTTAGTATGTGACATAATCCATCCGAAGCCTAAATGTGAGCACTAATCACGATCTGGATGTGTAATGCGTTTCTTCGTCTGATTGTATACTCAGTGTATGTGAATGTCTGGTGAATTAAAAACCCGTCAAAATGCAGGACTCACTGTTAGACGTACCTACATTTTATATAGACAATGGATTTGATTTCATGACATTCTTTTCGAATGAGAAAAACTATAATTAGAAGAGAAGGTTATGCACACAAAGGGGCGTAACCACTACCCACGAAGCGTCATTACCTATACTGAACTATACCTTTAAAGAAAAATCTATTAATTAGTCCACAAAAGTTTCGGAAAAAATTGTCAAAAGATTGGATAATGGAAAACAGAAACTGTAGGTTTAGCTCTAGTGTTTTATTAGAAATTAAATATAATCTGAACAATCCGCAGTAAAGCATGGCAATTGACAAAATAAATGAAATAGTAATTCTCACTGAAAAGTAAAGAGCTATAGAAGCTATGGGGAAATTTCATTTCCTTTTTAAAAATTTATTTTCCTATGATTCCTTTGAACTTTTTTTTGTGTGTGACACACCCAAATGGATGTGTACTAAGTGCACTTATATGTATATGTGTATAAATGTAATTTGTAAGAAATATAAATTCATAGAAAGAACATAGATATAGAGAATAAGGACTGGAGTCTTGCATGTATGGAAATAGCTGACTCATTATCTTAGATAAGTCTTCTGAACCTCTGAGATAAATTTTAGACAAGGGTAACACCTGTCATGATTTCTTCATAAGTTAAATTAGTTTCAAATAAAACAAGGGGAAAGGATCTTTTCAAAAGCAATAGAAACCAAATAATTATCCATTTAAAAACAGAGTGGAATGACATTTTATAAATGGGCTAGATCATGAAACTTCATATAGCCAGAATTCTTGAAAATCACAGCAGTTAATTTTTATTTGTTTTCAGTATTTTAGTTCTGGAAAAATAATTAGAAAATTAAACTCAGTGAAATTAAATATGGAGATGTTTCTTTCCAGTTTCTCTCTTCTGCATTTCCTCTTCCTTCTTTTTCTCCTTCTTTCCCAGTTTTAATTATGTTTACAGAGCATGTAGTTATATTTGTGTAAACTAAATGGGTGTGTGCTAAGACTCCAGTGTTTCACAAATAAACATCACACTATAATTACACCATAATTATGCGGAATGTAATTTCAACTGACTGATGATGTCGAGGTTGGCCCCGGTGGCTGCAGTGCGTGAGTCCATCACCATGAGAAACAATTTCCCAGTGTGTGAGGATGTTTAAAGGAGAAAAAGTCTTATTTCATGCTTTTCTGTTATGTGAATTTTGGCAAAAAAGACCTTAAATATATTTTACAGACATTTTTTTATGCCTGAATGATTTTCAACATTATATTTGTCTTTGTTTCAAAAACTATTTTGTCTAACTTGTTTCCTCCCATCCTATTACTTTTTAAACAACTGGCAGCTCAATATTTTATGGCCTAGTAGTTTTGGCAAACATAATAATTAAAGTGTCTTTGACAAGCCAACTAAGGTTAAAATCCTATTATTGCCAATGGCTTATTTAAGGACTTTTCCTTGACACTTAGGGTATATAATTCAACATAATGTGCCAAGTTCAATAATGAGATTAGCTGGTTATTATGCACAATCGGATAACAACTGGATTGTTTGGTTTACCTATAATTGACATGCGATGAAGTTAACTATAAGAAAGCTATGAATAACCAAAAACTTGTCAGGATATAAATGTGCATATCTGTTCACAGAAGTAAAAACTAAAATATTTATGGTGATTTATAGTTTAAATTTTAAGTCCATGTCATTAACTCCTGCTGTAGAATTACGTTATAGATAAGGAAAGTGAGATTCCGGAAAGTTAAGTATTGAGCTCATGGTTATACTTTCAAATGCAAGAGGTAGAGCATAAAAGCCATTCTTCTGATGGCAAACCCGTGTACAGATCAGTTCTTGGGGGAGATGTTAAAAATAAATATATATATATACATAAGTACAATGTATATTGAATTATATATTGAATAAATAAAATGTTCAAGATATTGAATACATATTATATATAGATTATATAAAATATCAAAAAATATATAAATGTATATGTATGTGTATATATATATACATATATCAAATATATAAATTATACATGTATACACACATACCAATAGTATATAGTATCACGGTAAAATGTATACACTTTGGAGACATATGGTTGGTGACAAAATCCAAGTTCCATTACATCCTAGTTGTATAAACCCCCAAGAGCCTGAGTCACTCCAAATGTAAATAGGGAAATGGGAATAATGATTGTACCTATTGAGAGATACTTACAGTGAAACATTTAGCGTTGTGTTTGGCACATGATAAATGCTCAATAAATAATCATAGTAAGGGAAAGGAGAAGAAGGAGTAAACATCAAAATTTATCTCTGTTTAAAAGTTTGAAAGTTAGCTAAAAATTATCAGTGCTTCTGATACAATATGTAGGTTTTCAAAGCATTTGCCAATGCTCCTGATATAAAATAAAAGATTTATAAATATTATATTTTTTAAGATATCAAAAAATGTGATATCAGCAATGACTAAAGGAGCTAAAATTGCGTTGTGGGAAGAGTCTTACTAAATGGCCTGACAATCACTGTCATGCCTAGAATCATTTGCTGGTGCTGAGAATAAGCAGAGGTGGGCTTACGTAGGGACATGGACTTTCCTGAGGTAAAAGGAATGGAGAGGAGATTCCACAGGCTGGCCTGACGGACTAGAATTTAGAACAGTCCAAGAGCATGGCTGTCTTTCTTGATGAGACATTTGTTGAATGAGTTGTTTGTGTTTGGGTTGGGGGTGTAGGTGGATTGTAGTGATGGTGATGGTTAAAGGCTTGATTTGTAAACTTCTCAAATGCAGAATAAAATCTTCCATCTCTGGACACTTAGGAGACAAAATCTTATTAAAGCCGTGGGGTTTTCTTCAAATGTATTGGCAGTTCTGAGGTTAAGACATTCGTCAGAGTTTGAAGCTAAAGGCAAGAATCAATAGAGCTAAAACAAAACAAAACAAAAACAGAACTCTCCTATAAGCTATAGTCACTCACCAGTCAATTAAATGCCCAGGAGGCCATATATGAGGAAGAAGGATAAGCAGAAGTAGCTGAAGCTTACAACATTGCACCCACCACACATAGCATGTTTTGAGTGGGTTGAGGTGATCTGTTATCACCTAGTCTGCTGAACGGAGGGCATTTCTTTTTTAAAGGGGAAGAAAGGAAATAATCTCCATAGTCTCTATAATTATTTTAGACACCATATGACAATCAAAAATTAAAAGACATGTGAATACAAAGGAAATGTGACAGATAATTGAGAAAAAATGATAGAAAAAGACTCCAAATAATCAGACATTGAAATTAAAAGATAAGAAATTTAATATAACTCTTATGCATATGTTAAAGAAAATAGAGGGGTAAAATATAAACCAGTAAATAATGGAAAATTTCTACAGAACTTTACTGTGTATACAATTAAAGTGATATTCTAGAAATTAATTACAAAAATACTTGAAATTAAGAACTCGTTGTGTGGGTTTAATAGCAGACTGAGTACAGTAAATGATGAGATTCATAAACTTGATGCTAGAGCAATGGAAGATACTCCAACTCAAGTAAGATGGAAAAAATAAAGAAATGAACAAAGCTAATTAACAGAGACCCCAGATACAGTCATATAAAATAGCATAGATGTATAGTATTTGGAGTCCCAGTCCAAGAGAGCGTGGCAATGCTAGAATGAAAGCACCAATGCAAGAGATAGTAATTTAAATATATTTTAAATTAATAAAATATCAACTCATAAAATCAAGAAATTCATTGAACTTCTTTAAGCAGTATAAATATAAAGCCATTATTATAGATTCAAAGGCACATCACAGTTAATTTGCTCAAATCAGGGGTAAAACAAATTAGATTTTGAAAGTAATCTGAGAAAAAGATATTTATATTCCTCAAAATATTGATATTATTGATTACTACATTTAAAACTAGGAAATCATGAAATCCAGAAGGAAATGAAAAAAAAGTCCAGTCTACATAGAATTCAGGACTCAGAAAAAATGCTCTTAAAAGTAAAGGCGAAATAAACATCTCTTATGACATCTATAAGCAGAGGCAATTTCTAAATTGCAAACCTAACCAGAGGCATGGAAACAAGGAATAGACTGACAGTGACCAGAGGGGAGAGGGGAGGGGGAGAAAGGAGAAAAAAGGGAGAGGAGCAGCCAAGGAACACAAATAGAGGACTCAAGGGCACAGAAAATGGTGAGGGAGATTGACCTTGGGAGTGGTGGGTACAGGGCAGGGAAGCACAATGGGGAAAAATGTGGGACAACTGTAACTGGACAACAATAAAAAAAAAAGGAAAAAAATAATAAAGTTTGTCATTTTGAAGGAGAATGATATCAAATGGAATCTTGAAACTATAGACAGAAGTGAAAAGGAAATGATAAGTATACATGAAAAATTTAAAAATAAATGGAAATAATAAAACTAATACTGTTTTTTAATATTTGTGACATGTCTATAATAAAAATACATGACAACAATAACAAAGTAATCAGGAGAGGTTTAAATTGTGACTTTTTCTCCTTATTTAAAAATGGGTTAAAGAAATAATCTTATGATATTCACAAAATCACTCCAGATGGATTATACATTTAATTTTGGAAAACCATTAAAAATTCTAAAAGCAATATAGGAGAACATCCTCTCCACTTTGAGGTAAGCAAATATGTGTGAAATAAGTCACAAAAAAAGTACTCACCATAAAAACATAAGAAATGTTTTAAGTTACATTAAGATTTAAAATTTTTGTCCTTAGAAAACACTGTTGAGATAGTAAAAATTCAAGTTAGAGAGTAGGTATTATGTAAATATAAATATATTACATATATGTGTATATAACTTAATTGATTTTAAAATATTTATAAATATATAAGGTATATATTTAGTGTATATTTTAGAATATATATTAGAATATGTTTTTATATAATATATTTAGACTATATATTTAATATATATTTTAACATAGTATACTTGGTATATATGTAAATTTTAGTATTTATATATAAAATATACATTGTATAATGCATATGTAATTATATATAAAATTTCCACTTATGGGATTATATATTATTGTTATATACATATATAATTTTTTTTTACTGTATATGCTTTACCTATTTTATCTCATTTTTTTTACATTGATCTTATGATGTCAATTCCTGTTTAATATTTTTTATTGATTATGCTATTACAGGTTTCCCAACTTTACTCCCTCTATCCCCCTCCACCCTGCTGCTCCAACTCCCCAGCATTCCCCCACTTAGTCCATGTCCATGGGTTGTACATACAAGTTCTTTGAGTCCTCTGTTTCCTATACCATTTTTTATCTCTCCCTGTCTACCTTATGCCTACTAACCATGCTTCTTTTTCCCTGTACCTTTTCCCCCCATTCCTCCCTTCCCTCTCCCCACTGAAATCCTTCTGTGTGATGTCCATTTCTCTCATTCTGTCTTATTCTGGTTGTTTGCTTAGTTTTTGTTTACATTGCTTTTCTTTTCTTTTAGATTCATTTATTGATAGTTGTGAGTTTGTTGTCATTTTACCATTCATATTTTTGATCTTCAATTTCTTAGATAAGTCCCTTTAACATTTTGTATGATAAGGGTTTGGTGACAATGAACTCCTTTAACTTGACCTCATCTGGGAAACACTTTATCTGCCCTCCCATTCTAAATGAAAGCTTTGCTGGATATAGTAATCTTGGATGTAGGTCCTTGACTTTCATGACTTCAAATACTCCTTTCCAGCCCCTTCTTGCCTGCAAGGTTTCTTTTGAGAAATCAGTTGATGGTCTAATGGGAACTCCTCTGTAGGTAACTCTTTCCTTT
The DNA here is from genome assembly GCF_022682495.2 of Desmodus rotundus. Lineage (NCBI taxonomy): Eukaryota > Metazoa > Chordata > Mammalia > Chiroptera > Phyllostomidae > Desmodus > Desmodus rotundus. Next base: position 73,648,498 of record NC_071388.1, on the reverse strand, counting down.
TCTCTTGCAGCTTTTAAGATTCTCTTCTGTCTTTAATTTTGGGTAACTTAATAATGATGTACCTTGGTGTGTTCCTCTTTGGGTCCAACTTCCTTGGGACTCTCTGGGCTTCCTGGACTTCCTGGAAGTCTATTTCCTTGGCCATATTGGAGAAGTTTTCCTTCATTATGTGTTCAAATAAATTTTCAATGTCTTCCTATTGTTCTTCTCCTTCTGGCACCCCTATAATTCAGATATTGGAATGTTTCAGGTTGTCCCAGAGGTTTATAAAAGTCTCTTCACTTTTTTGAATTCTTGTTTCTTCATTTTGATCTGGATGGATGTTTATTTTTTTCCTTTTGTTCCAAATCATTGCTTTGAGTTTCCTTCCCATCACTGTTGGTTCCATGAACATTCTGCTTTATTTCACTTTGGGTATCCTTCATTTGTTTTTTCATTTTTTGACCAAGTTCAATCAGTTCTTTGAATATTTTGGTTACCAGGGCTTTAAATTCTCCATCAGATAGGTTGGCAATCTCCTCCTGACTTAGCTGTCTCTCTGAGGGTCTACTCTGTTCTTTCATTTGGGCCATATATCTTTGTCTTGGCACAGCTGACTTTATATACATATATAATTTTCAGCAATACATGTTTTTATATATTGTAAATTAATGAGAAAAATATAGAATATCCCATAGAAAAATAACTTAGAGATACTTCAGAAAAGAAGATATTTACTTAAGCAATATATTTGAAAAGTGTTCAACATTATTATTAATCAATTAATATAAATTAAAACCACAATAAGTTATACCACAACTTCTATAATGCTTAAATTAAAAATACAGATGATAGTAATTAATGTATATTTCATGAGTCAGTTAGAATTCTCAACACAACCATGGTTTTATTGAAATATACCTGGCATAAAATATCTTATTAGTTTCAAGTGCACACCATAGTGATTGAATATTTGCCAGCATTATGAAATGATTGCCACTCTAAGTCTCCAGGTAATGAAACAATTTTACACTGTTCTTTGTTGGATACTAAAAAAGTTATTGTATGTATATCCTATGTCCCAGCAATTTTATTCTTAGGCATGTACTCAATAAGAATGCATGCATATTTTCAGTAAAAATATATACAAGAATATTTACATCATTTTTATAGCTCCAAACTGGAAGCAATTGAAATATCCATTAGAATAGGGTGAGTAATTATGCTCTAACCATGGATAGGAACACTACACAGCAGTGAGATTGAACCAACTCTTCCTGTGAGGATGGCTGATAAAATCTAATGTCAAACCCAAGAAGTCAGACTCATAGGGTAAATACGTACTGTATGGCCAACTTCTAGAATGCTCAAAAACAAACAGAACTAATTAACAGTGCTAAAATTATAGTTTTAATCCTTGGGTGGTGAAAGTAGTTTTGGAGTAGATAAGGGGATCTCTATGATATTGTTATGATTCACTTTCTTTGAACTCCTTTCTTGTGTTGTGTGTTAAACATGATGTAAAAATTTATCAACTTATGTACCTGTGATTTGTCTATTTTTCTCAGATTTTGCAAATAATGGGAACTTAGATTGGACAGAAAAAGGAGGATATAGTCAGGTCTGAAGAATATTCAGGGGAAAATGTACTAGACTTTATTATTAATTGCAAATGGGTGTTTCAAAGTGATATTATTGGTATCATCCCTGGTGTCCATCTTGGGCAAGAAGGGTGCAGAGAGAATCTTTTGCTGAGATGTAGAGCATAGGAGAAAGACAAGGTTTGGGTTTACAGTGGAAAAGTCGGACCAAGACTTTTAAGCCTTCTTGAAGGAAATGTCAGGTTTCACGGGATACAATGGTATTTAGGTATATCATGAGAAAGGTCACTCTTGGTGATTAAGATAAATAGAAAAAATCTCTCCAACATTTGTTTGTGGATTTGTTTATGTTGGCCACTCTGACTGGTGTGAGATGATACCTCATTGTGGTTTTGATTTGCATCTCTCTGATGCGGAGAAAAGGGAACCCTAGTGCACTGTTGGTGGGAATGCAGACTGGTGAGGCCACTGTGGAAAACAATATGGAATTTCCTCAGAAAACTAAAAATGGAACTGCCCTTTGACCCAGCAATTCCGCTGCTGGGATTATACCCTAAGAACACTGAAACACCAATCCAAAAGAACCTGTGCACCCCAATGTTCATAGCAGCACAATTTACAATAGCCAAGTACTGGAAGCAACTGAAGTGCCCATCAGCAAACGAGTGGATCCAAAAACGATGGTATATTTACACAATGGAATTCTATGCAGCAGAGAGAAAGAAGGAGCTTATACCCTTTGCAACAGCATGGATGAAACTGGAGAGCATTATGCTAAGTGAAATAAGCCAGGAGGTGAGGGACAAATACCATATGATCTCACCTTTAACTGGAACATAATCAATAGAAGAAAAAAGCAAACAAAATATAACCAGAGACATTGAAGTTAAGAACAATCTAACAATAGCCAGGGCAGGGGTGGGGGGGGTGGGGGCGGGGACAGTGGGAAGAGGGGATTACAGGAACTACTATAAAGGACACATGGACAAAACCAAGGGGGAGGGTGGAGGTGGGGAAGGGAGGTGGGTTCAGCTGGGGTGGGGTGGAGGGATGGGGAGAAAAGGCATACAACTGTAATTGAATAACAATAAAAATTAAAAAAAAAAAAAGAAAAGAAAAAATCTACCAATAGGTGTTTTCCTTATAGTATGAGGAGAAATATCATAGGAATACAACATGACAATTATGGTATCTCAGATTACCTTGGCTTCACAAATTGTAATTTTGATAATGCCATGTAATATATTAGTTTTTAGATAATAATCTGTCATTAGAATAGGTGAGTTTGGTCAGATTATAAGTATGATCCTTTCTAGTTTTGAAGCCTGTAATATTCATACACTTCAATATACACATATCCACTGCCTTCATTAATTCAGCAGAGTGATACCTTCCATCCAGCTTTCACTTTTCTTTAAAATTTTTTGCTTTCCAAAAAAATGTTTATTTAAAACATTTTTCCTTTTACTTATGAAACCCTAATGTATATCAATGTTATTTTCCCTACATATTTATATTCCTATTTTCATTCTGTGCACTGACAAACTGTTTTTTCATAGGTCTATTCTGTCCATCAGAAGATTCACACAGCTCTGAAAGGAAAAGGACTGACAGGTAATTAATTTTTTTCTTAGCTTCTGGCATTTTCCAATAGCATAATGGTCATTAATATTCCAATTGGCAAAGATTTCATTATACTCTGACAGTATTAAAAACCATTTTGCCTGAAGTAAAGAAAAATCTTTGAGCAAAATCTAGAATTTCTATTACGTTTTATGTTTCATAACATTTTATCATATATATTGTTATCTGATGCTCATGAGACTGCTATGCTTAGGGGCAGGTAGTATGAAGTATGTATATGCTCCAGGACAACTAGTAGATAGCAATTTAGTTCTCTTCCTCACTCATATTTTTATATTTCAAATTTTAATTATACAAGTGATGTATGAATATACCCATTAAAATTAAAATATTATTGAGACTAAATTTTTTGTTATTTACTTTAATTCTGTTCCCTTAATGAGAAATAGACATATTTGTGTGTTTAATGTATACCTTTAGCTTTTTCTGAGCAAATACTTAAACATGTGCAGCCATCAAATATATAATATTTTTGATTGTATGTATATATTTATTATATATATTTATTATTATTAGCTAGTGCTAAATATTAGCTAGTGTTTAGTAATTTGCTTTCCTTCCAGATTAGTGTTTCTTTATCTGCACCATTCATTTTACCTGCTTACAGCACAGCATTACATAGTATGGGCATATAAAAGTTTATCTAGTTATTCTCTATGTGAATAGATATTTGGGTTGTCCCCATTTCTGCTACTGAAATCAATGAATGCTCTCAACTCTTATCATTTAATAGATAAATATCAAGTAGATTTTGATTTACATTAATTATAATTACTGATTAGTGTTACCCTACTTTCAATATTATGTTCTTTTTAATTTATTATATGTTGAGTTCCCTATCCTACTTATCTTTTGTGATTGTGAGGAATATTTTTGTACCACTCATTTTAATCTATTGTTTTAAAGTTATGGCTTTACTTCTATCCTAATAGTTCCTCTTATACTTTTATTATAGCTATTTAAACCTTCTTTTTAAATTATAGTTATCACTATCTACTCTCCTTAATAAGGAATAAGCCATATATTTACTTACATCTGTTCTCTTCCTCACCATCCCTCGTTTATGTTGACATCACTGGAAGTTTTCTGTATTTGACAGTGAACTATATGAATTCAAATCACTCTCCCTCTCCCCAAATTGTTCTGTCAAGTTTTTATTTTATGCATAAAGTGTGAGCATCAAAGACACCCCTGATAACAAAACATGGCAATGAGATATCAAGAGAGATTCAAATTTTATATCCCACTGGTCATTTTCTTGAAAAACCATAGTGTCATGAGAAAATAGTCCACTAGATCTACAGTTGGGTGTATTTGTTTTATACTTTATAGTTAAATGTGTTTCTAGTATAAACTAACTGTGTACCAATATTTTCTGACAACAGCAAAATATTTTTAGCCCTGTGATTTTAGACTTTTAAGATCAATAAACTAGTTCTACTATTCAAAATTTGTGATTTTTATTTAATTCCAGCATAAAACATATTATGTGTATAGAAACAAAATAATGTTTTAATTACACAACTATAACTACACTGTAAGTACATTGAGCGCATTTTTTCCTAAAATTATTTTGTTGAAATTGGATTTTGTTATTTACATCTGAAATTTTATATGATGGTTAATATTATTTATAGAATCTTTTTTTTTCTGTTCAACAAATCATTGTGAATATTTTCCATGCCTTTTCAACCTATACGTTCTAAGATCTGCATAAGTATTGGTACTGCTAGGTTCACATTCAATGTCTTACCTTTTCAAACGCTTGTTTTGCATTCTGGAAGAATCTCTGTGCTCTTATTATAGATCACTGATTAGCTCTTTCCCTCTGAACATAATTTTTTGAAAGATTTTAAAGTTTACTTTTAGACAGAGGGGAAAGGAGGGAGAAAGAAAGGGAGAGAAACATGGATGTGCAAGAGAAACATTGATCGGTTGTCTCTCTCATGCCCCCAACTGGGAACCTGGTGACCTTTTGGTTTATGGGACTATGCCCAACCTACTGAACCACACCAACCAGCACTCTCTGGACATAAGTTTACTTTTGTTTGCTGAGACTTTGACTTAAATGATCAAAATGCTAATTTCTATGGTTATCTTTATGAATATATCACTCTGTTAACATCTTTCAGAGGTTTTAAGTTGAAGTTATTCCAGAGTTATATGTTCCTTACTCTATTTACTCTACTTCCTCAGAGATAAGTTTTCAATTTGCTCTTTGGTGATCCTATAGCATGAGATTTTCTTCCTTTAGTGGGGTTCTTTTTTCATTCTATATCGTATCTTTCTGCACAGTGTTCTAGGAGCAGTGAGGAGCAATTACTGTGAATTGGGTGGAGGTTGTTTTCAGTGAACCTAGTGACTATGGAAGGCCTGCTATTTTCCTGGGTATATGTAAATTAGATTATATTTTAATTATTAAAAATTTTTAAATTTTTGTTTATTCATTCCGTAACTGGATAGTGTCATTCACCCAAATTCTAAAATAAAGAAGACTTCCATAAAAATATGATAAAAATCAATTTCAAAGATTTTTACAAACTTTCTTGACAACAACTTCATATTTTCTGATATGTGTGGCTTGTGAGCAGCAGTATTTCAATTTTAACAAGGTATCCAAAATTTTTTTGTACATGGGAAATAAAAATTGCATTTTATTTAGATTTACTAAATATTCAAGACAAGTTCATAAATAAGATTTCTAATTTTAGCATTTTTATAATTTACAAAATTATATTAATAGTGATTAATATGATACTATAAAATTCAGTTTTATTCAATTTTGAAATATGTTGATGCTATACTGTAAATATTGATTGCTGAACAAAAATATTAGAGCATCTGACTGATAATTAACCTCAAATTTTTAATGTCTTAACAAAACAAAAGAACATTTCTCATTGCCACATATTCCAGTATGGTTGGTGGGTAGGTGGAACAGGGTCTCTGCTCCCCACAGTCCTTTCTGGACTCTCAGTGCTTTTGATCTAATAATTCATCATGACCTAAGGGTGTAGGACCCTCCAAAGGGTCCTCTGAATCTTGATGACTGGCAGGAGAAGAGGGAAATCATGGAGGGCCACGGGGAACATTTTAAGCCAGAAATGGCATACGTATCATCTCTAATCAGATTCCATTGTCTGAAACTGAAACATATAAACCCACATAAATAAAAGAGGACAAAATGTGGATTATTATTGTGCCCAATAAGACAAGGTGATAGATGTCTTTAAGGGAACATTATCATTCTCTGCCATGAGAATTCAGTGCAACAAGCGACTTGACATCAGCATTTCACTGAATTGGAGTTGGGAGGGAGGAATTTCAGTTTACATAGAAAAGTTAATTCAGTTACCAACTTTCAGTGATTATCTGACAATAGAGCACAGACATTTTTCTGCTTTGTTTTCTTTACTAAACCAGAATGTAAATAACTTTCCAACATAAACACTTAATAGGAATGACAACAGAAACAAGTTCACTTAAGGAGTTCTATTGCAATGGTAAGAGCAGGGTCAGCATTCTGTAAAAGAAAGATAAAAAAGCAAAAGAAAGGTTTACATTTTCTATTGTACTTCTCTCTTTTGTTTTCTTTTGTAATTTTCTTAACCAAACTTCTTGATTAGAGAAATGTCAGTATGTGTAATGATAAGTGATAAAATACACTGTTCATACTCCAGGACAAAAAAATGGCAAATAAGAGGTTCCATAGTCATTCTTTTGAAATATTCCATGGAAACTATAAGAAATGATATTCATAGTAGAAATATATACTAATGTTAAAAGAACATATTTGATATAACTCAGGGAATCATACTGACAAATGCTAAAAAAGAGTGAGAAACAGTTTTTGATCACACATATACACAGTCTTAATCTTGATTCCTTAGAAAACAGACTCTTAGGCAAAAACTAACAGAGTGCTATTCCATTGGGGGATACAATGGAAGGGAAGTAAGAGCCAAGGACAAAGGAAAGTGAAGCAAGGAAGGTGGAGAGCAAACCCAAGATGGCACATTCTGGAGACAGCCACAGCTTTGGCGTTGAAAACATTTTGTTGTTCAGTTACGTGAAATCTATCCAGAGAAGCACATGGAAAACCCTGCATCTAGAAACAACCAGCCAGAGGAGGCTAGGGATCAATTTATTTGCTGAAATCTCCTTGCCTTCTTTAAGTCTTTGTCAAAATCTTCCCCTTGGAACATTAGTTTCCCATATACCTGTTTTGTTTAATCTGGCTGATTATCTAGGAAGTCATCAAAGAAATCCAAGCTTCCTTGGGCATAACCCAGCCATTGTGCAGGCCCAGGGATCTCTTCTAGTCAGTTGGCACAGAGTGTCCTTCAGTCTGTATTGTTGACATCAGTGGTGACTCCGAGGGCTTTACAGCTCTGGGAACAGCGTAGACCTTTTTGCTAAAACAACTCTGGCCAAGAAGCAAGGCAAGTGGCCAAGGCCTGGGGAACACATACTTGAATAGATGTAGAGTAGCAGATAAACTGGGATCAGGCTAAATACACACACTTGTGAACCAGAATGAGGGAAAAATGCCCACACAAATGGTGCAGAATGGATTTAAGTTCTAGTCACTCTCAGCATGTAAATCCACAGTAAAGGAACCTAGCTGAACAGAAAGAAAACTTGGTAGTTATCACCAGCAACTACTAGAGTTTTGCATCTTACTCTAACAATGGCTATCTTTTAAAGTTTATTGAAACAATACAAATTTTAAGGACCCAAATGGGGAGAATAAAGGAATGGATGAAGGTGTTATATGCTCTATGAATCTTAATCACCAATGGAAGATACATTCACAGGCCATTGAGTTTGATTTCTAGAAATAATAGGTATTTTCAGTCAAGGATGCTTTTCTGAAATGTTCTGGAAAAAAATAAAGAGAAAGAAACAAAACAAAACAAAAAACAACAACCATGTTGTTTAGGTGGCCCTCAGGCATGGCCAAAAAGAGTGCCCGAGCATCATGAGCTGACAAGCCCTACATGAATGTCAAATGGCTAGTCCTCCACGGGACAGTAACTTGATGTAAGGATAAATATGACAGGAAAAACCTATAAACATTCAAGCAAACTGTGCAAAGCACTACAGAACTTCCCTACTCTTCTTTTTGAAAAAAGATTTGCATAAATCTCTCCCCATACAGTAATACTGGAAAGTGAAGGAGGGGAAAGACTGCTTTGAAATATTGCAACATAATGAAAAAGGTACACCCTCTAAAAATGAAAGGAAAAATATATTTTAGTGAAACGAATAAGCTTTATATTTCAGGGCAGTTTTGGGTTCACAGCAAAAGTGAGTCTAATTACAAAAGTTCCTTTATACTCGGTGTCCCAGACGTGCACAATGGATAGACATAAATTTAAAGTCATTAGAGTAAATAGCAAGGAGTACAATGCTGAATCACATAGAAAGATTATGTTTAGTTTTATAAATTACCACCGAACTGTCCTCCAAGGTGGTTGAACAACTTTGCATTTTTACCAGCAATGAATGAGAGTTCCTGTTTTTCTGTGTCCTCCCTAGAATTTGTTGTTCCAGGGTTCTGGAATAACCATTATAATAGTTGCATAATAGTGTCTAATTGTTACTTTAATGTGCCTTTACCTGATGATATATGATGTGGAGCATCTTCTCATATGCTTATTTGCCATCTGTATATCTTCTTTAGTGACTTATCTTTCTAGGTCTTTGACCCATTTTTTAATTGGGTTGTTTGTTTTCTTATTGTTGAGTTTTACAAATTCTTTATGTATTCTAGATAACAGTCCTTTATCAGATGAATATTTGGGGGATAGTTTCCTCCCACTCTTTGGCTTGTCTCCTAATTCTCTTGGCATCTTTGCAGAGCAAACATTTTAACTTTGAATAAAATCCTGTTAAACAACACTTTTTGTAGGAAAATATTTTAAAAGACTTGTTGCCACCAAAATTATTAAAAATTAGTGTTGCAATAAAACATGTGAATATTAACCATAAGATGACAGAACAGATTTTAAAATAAATAAAGAACAACTGAAATGAGTCAGATTGCCTGCAATATACTCTTCTACAGGAAGAAGACAAAGCCAGGCTAGAGTTTTAGACTTCTTTTGTAGGTTATACAATTACAGAAAACAAGATTTTGAAAGAGAAAAGATTTAGAAACATTACCTATATTAATTGTAGTCTTGATTATGGCTGAAGATCTCAGTTTATTTAAGTATGGAAGCATAAAAAAGATCAATTTTCTTACTATGGAAATTAGCTTTACCACCTCTTTTTAGTACTTTCATAATTAGGTATATAGATACTTGTTTTCCACACAGAATACACTTCTCGTGAAGAATTTGTCACAGAGGCACACAACTTAAACATGAGCATTTTGAGAACTGTTTTGCATTTAAAATTTTGAGTAAGAATAATGTGATTCACTTGCTTTTCATACTATTCTGGGAAGTTCACTTTCCATTATAAACTGGAAGACATCAAAAAAGTTTTGTCAACAAACTTCTGGATTGTATAACTTCTCCTGTTCCCCTCTCCCCCAGCTTCGACTTCACTTTGGCTTAAGGCTACTTTAAAAAGAGAAAAGCAAACCATTAGAAAACCAGGAAATCTCCAAACATTGGTTTTAATTTCTTTTAGAAAGTATGTTGTTGATTAAAGAACTCAGTTTACTCTAATGAGAACCTGATCTGCACTAAAACCAATCTCTTCATCTTTATTCCACTATGTCAAAGGGACAAAGCAGGCCACAGGTTAGAAACAGTTAAGCAGAAGGTGGGGGCAGTTGACGTGCGTTGTATTTGGGTTAGCGCAGTGAACACAGCCGGCTGGTGTGCACCTGAACATGGCAGCAGCGGAGACAGAGCTTAGCGCTAACATTAGTTATACTGGTATTTACTACAGTCACTCACTAGAGAGGAACTAACAAAACAGCATCTTAATATTTTGAATGAAACTAACAAGCACAAATTTAGACTTCACCATTATATATTTGCCCACTTGGTATGATTATACAGCAAACAAAGGAAACATCATTCAAGTATATTATGGAAGTTGTGAAAGCTTGTATGTGTATTTCCCTATGAGGAAGCACATACATTTTCCATAAACATCTGTCAAGTTAACATTTTATCAGCTTAATTCTGCTGCAGTATGATTCATATTTCTTTAGCATGTCCCATTAGGCTGAGATAGTAAGGTCAGTTTTCCTTTTTAATATTTTTTCTTTCAAATTTATTTATATTGTCTTTGGGGATTTATGAGATGGAGAAAGAAACATATACATTCATACTGATTTTCTAACATATTAGCTGACTGCTTTGCAATGTAGTCCTTTATTTTGCGGGTAAACTATAAGACAACCAGCAGATTAGATTTTCACACTAGGAAATGAAGGAGAGTGGCAAATATGCCCAAGTAACGTAGAAATTCGTGGCATAGAATGGTTTAGATTGACTCAAACTGTGTATACATCTGCTTTCCAAGACAGGAAATGTAGCTTTACGCTGGATAAGTATGATCCCTAAAGTCCTGAGCTAAGATGTTAGAAAAATGGAAGTAATGTCTCCTTCAATAAGCTTTTAGGGGGAAAAAAAAAAGTCCAGGTAAAGAGTTTTAGCACCAGCATGGAACTCTTTGTTAATACAGGGTTTTTTTTTCTTTGTTTTAACTCAGTTAAAAATTAACTATTCAAACTGCAGATAAAACAAAAGAGAATTAAAGTCAGGTTGGTTTTCATCCGTTAGTGGGCTTCTCTATATAAGAAGGGGAAAATGAATCTTGTCATTCAATAGAATAGTAATTCTCATGTTATATGGTCCTTTTCATTATCACCATTTCCCTGAGACTGAGGCTGAATCTGCATGGGTTCGCTCATCAACTAAAGAGTCTTTGTTTCACATTCTTGTCTTTATGTCACACGGTAATAGTATTATTGCTCATATGGAAATGTGTCTGGAAGTCATAGCTATCCACGAAATGTCTGATAATTTTAATATAGAATCAAAAGTATGATATAAGAAAATCTCAGATTGTTAGAATTAATTATGAGATGTTGTTTCATTCCTGCATTTGATTTGCATTTGATATCTTATGGTTTGATAAGTGAAGTACATTGCTGTATCTTGAGATGTGAGAGACTATAGTTTCTTAATTCCCCCTCCTTTTACAGTTAAAGTAACTGCAACCAATTTTATTTTTGGAGTGGTTGGTCAGAAGGGGGGAGCCATGGTGGCACAGAGGATGCGTCTCCTCACTGCCAGCGCCCCCACGTGACCACATTACTGTTTGCTCAAGCCATCGCGAGCAGGAGCTCTATGTCACAGCGATGGTGTTGCTGTTCCACCACCGCGTCAGGGTGTCTTTGCCTTTCCTTCCAAACAGATCACTACAGCCTAGGATTTTCCTGTGTTTTGGAAATTCTAGAGCTACCACTGGGAGGGAGTTTGGAACTTTTTAATAATAATCATTTACCAAAGGTAAACACATCTATTTTCTTTTGAAAACCTGTGGCGTTCATTATAGAATGAAACAGAGTGTTTTTAAAATAAGTAAATATTCAAGTTTTATAATATTTGAGACCTTCTAAAAAAAACAAATGCCCACCTATACCAAATATGCTCAGAATTTTATCACAGACTCCTATTCTTACAAAAAAATATTGACTCAAGGTGAAAGAAGTAAGGTAAATTATACTAGGTTCCACTAACTTACATTGCTTATTCCTCCAACCCAATGACTGTGTTTTATAATAACCATTGAGCAATGAACCAGTGACACCTTGCAAAACTTTATAAATATTATTATTATTATTATTATTTTTAAAGACCAGTAACACTTTATTTTCTTGTTTCACAAGTAAAGCTTGCTGAGCTGGTTGTTTTGTTATTAGTCAGAGACCAAATCCCATGTCCTTATCTGACTCCCCTGACTCTTCCTTTGCTTCCACCTTGGCTGGGGCTACAGCAGCAGCAGGAGCGGCAACCACAAAAGCATATGCGTCCCCCCAGAAGGCTTTGCCTTTTTCAGCAAGTGGGAAGATGTAATCAGTCTCCCCAGGCAGAGCCAGGACCCGCTTCTACCCACTGAAGATAGAATTGGGTACTGATGCAATAGTTGGGTAACCGTCTACAGACATACTCTAGTACCACTATGAACAGCCTCCAAAAAGGAGGATGCCAAGCACTTCCAGGCTGTAGATACTGCTGTGGTCAGACACCTGCTGCATCATCAGACCAAAGGAGAAAAGGGAGATAGATGTTCAGCATGTTTATCATTGTTACTTTGCTGCCTCCCACTTTGTTTCCAGTCTTAATCAGCTGCACATCACTGAGGATTTCAGTGGTGCTCCTGGCAATTTTAGTGGTGATGCCTAAAGCCTGAGAGAAAAATGTCTTCTCCGGCTCTGGGCTGGCACAGAGACTTCATATGGGGCAGTGGCATTCAGCACGGCTGGCAGCTGGCATGTTATTCTCCACCAGCATGTCCCAGATGTCAGAGAGATCCTCCTTGGTGAACACGAAGCCTGTATTTTCCCCTGGATATGAAGCAATGGTTCCTCCAGAGCTCGGTTGTTTCCAGGTGTCCTCGGATGGCCTTGCATGTCATGGTGGTGTTCAGCCCGTCAGTACCACAGTCTTCCTGCAGAGGGACGTGCAGATCTGCTGCATCTGCTTGGAGCCCCCGGCGTCTGCTGCCACAACGAAGCATTGGGGATGACCATCCAGAAGCTGGATGATCTTAAGAAAGTAGTTGGCCTTCCAGGTTGCCCAGGTTTCCTAGGCGTTACAGAGGTGCATCAGGAATTGCCCCCAGGGTTTAAAGACAATGCTACTCTCACAAAGATGCTTGGCGAGAGTAAGTACAAAGCTATTTTAGAATCAGATGTAGGTAATGGTCAGATGGGCTAATTCCTTTGTAACCCTCATAAATGAAGTCAGATCATTATATTGATGAAATTCTTTTCATTTTTATTTCTAGTAAATTATTCTTACTTGATTTATAAGTTTTAAAACTTCTTAAATATTTTGTATCATAACTATGTGCTTTTGTAGCATCCATTTACAGAATTTAAAAATTTTATTTAAAATGATTCCTTAAATTGATTTAAGATTTACTTTGAAAGTGCCTTTTGATAACAAAGCTTGTCAAATAATTTTATCTGCCTCATGTAAAATTTTTTGGAATGTGAATCCCAGAAAAATTCAGTAAACTCTTGAGATTCTCTAAATGAACCAGAAATAGTTTGTGAACTGTAGTCTTATCACACATATTTTTAATATTACATGAGATCTAAACCAGAAGAAAATGATAATATTTTTATTTTAGATAGGAACAGACCTCTTCACGATGACTTGAGAGATTGTGAGAATGTTTAGCACTCTAAAATGCTAAAAATTATGTTATGATAACTGTTGCTTAATGACCATTGAAAGAAAATGCTTATTGGTATATGCCATAATAACCTTAGCTATAGAACTTACCCAGAGAGGAGCCCCAGCTATGACTTCTAAGTTCATATATTTAGTCATGATAATGATTACAATATGAATAATAACATCAATAGTCATCATAGTTTCTTGAGTCCTTAAAATGTGCTAAGTATTATATTAAGTGCTTAATGTGCATTTCTTAACTAATGCTCAGAATAACCCTATAAAGTAAGTACTAGCATGTCTGCTCCAGTGAGGGGAAACTAACCCTTGGCAGTTACATGCTATCTCGACCCCCCTGACAGAGTGAGTCTTTGCCAGGATTGGAATCCAAGTGGCTGTGCATTCACATGGACTCTTTACCACCATCGTCTTTTCAAAAATAACTGTGTTTCCAGATGTAGAAGTTAGACAGATCTGAAGATATTTTTGTTAGGTTAATGTTCTAATATTCCTCTTTATCTCTAATGATGTTCTTTCCCACGGAAATTTTATGAGTAATTATATTTGGCTGAGTTGAAGATGACATTCATTTAGTTTCCTGGGTTTTAGACACCAACACCCTCTGGAGTTTCTCTCTGTTCTTCAGGCACACACTAGCTTTGTATTTTTAGGAAATAGTGAAAAAATATTGTAGTTGTGTGGAATGTTGGTCCCAATGCACGGACATAAAAATGTAAATTACAACTTTGAGTTTTATAGAGGCCTGTGAGAATGAACTTGAACTTATCTACAATTAGAGTTTGGGCATATTCAAACTCTCTTGATGGACTGAGAATCCTCATATGGGGTCAGAAGAGTGGGAAATAAAAGTGGAGTCTTGAAACAAACAAGCCAAAAACAAACACATGAATAGTTTGCTAGAACAAGTGAAACTTGAGAAACAGGGCTCAGATTGGAAGGGTTTAGCAGGACCATGTGAAATATGAGGCTATGCTTTACATCTATCAGAATCATCGGAGGAGATTTTTCAGAATATAGATGTTTGGGTTTTGTTGTTAATTACTTTAACTCAGTAAACACAAAGTGGACCAGAAAATCTGTATCTTTTAAACATCTCACTGAGTGATTCTGATTCATAGCCAAGGTTAAGGACCACTGGCTTAATAAAAAGAACTGTGTTAAATTTTAAAAAATTAAAATAAAATTAAAAAATGTGCAAGAGCTCTGTTATAATAAATTTCTTTGAAAAAGCTTGTCCCAGAAGAAGTTTCCTTTTGACCTGAGTAGAAAAGGAGCATCTAGGTAAATAGTCCAGGAGAGGTCTGTAGCTACCAAGAGGCAGCTGAAGGGAAGCTTTGAGGTTGGGGCTCAGCACTTAGGTAGCAGTGAACACTGAAGACCAACACTGTCAGTGACCCAGAAAAATGGTGATGGCAGCTATTAATATATATTAGAGAGCTGCCTGCAGGAGGGCAGAGACCTTTATCATCTTGTTTATTAATTTTCCTAGGAATCTAGAATTATACCTTACTTATAGTAAATAATCAATAATTGTTAAATAAATAATACTAGGGCCAAGGATTTAGAATGTTTCAAACACCACAAAATATCAAATGGTAATCAGAAAACCCATACATATTCACACATACACACCTTACCAGAAACATAGATAATTAATGAAGCTACGAGGAAAAGAAACAACTGTTTTGTTAATCAAGCAAGTGAAAGCTTAGGGCTTTGAGATTTATAACACAATGAATTTAAAATATAATACATTTGTATTCACAGATGTGGCAAGGGGACAGTTAGATTTCAAATGAAACTTTTTGAAATGTGCTTCTTCCTTTATTTTAGATCTGGTCTAAACCACCTGGCAGATGGGAACTCTAGAAAATTATAGTTAATGGTTAGGGCTGTCTTCACCCAGCTGGTTAATTCAGCTTAAACCTGAGATTATTAAAATTCATATGTTTCTGAAATATGGTCCCAATTGACTGGTTCCTTGGAGAAATACATATTTGCCAATGTAATCGTAGAGGGCCAGATTCCTGGTAACACTTAATATTATCTGCTATGACAAGGGTAAAGCAGCTGTTCTGGCTTCATTCATCCTCAAGACCTCAAACTACAAGGAAATCAAATATAAGCAGTTCGAATCTAAGTTATATTTGTGTATGTAAGAAGTAAATATATTGTACTGCCTGAGACAAAATATCAAGGGCATTCTCACTTCTACTCTAAGGAAAATTACACTATTTTCTTTATTTCAAAGTAAGTAAGATCTGGTTATTTTTCCCCACTAGCTTGTAAATAAAAATTTTAAACGGAAGTTTGAAAATTCTTGATTAGAAATTAAGCTTTCTACTTCTTTTAAATATATACCTTAATCAGTCACCAGGTTATATAGAACTTAAATTATTTATTAATTATTACAAGGATATAGACCTCAACATGTTTTTATTTTTTAATTTCTTCCCATATAATTAGATGCACCTGCTTCTATCAATACCTTTCTGTAATTGGCACCACACAGAGCACTGTCTAAAAGTAATCTTTCCAGTCTGTAAGGGGAGTCTAGGACTGTGTTTAAAAATAAAAGTAAAACACAGTATCTAAGTAAGATGGTATTTTTAAAATTATATTTTATGGATCATGCTATTACAGTTGTCCCAATTTGCCCCTGTCCACCAGCACCCCCTAATCCTTCAGGCAATCCCCACGCCATTGTTCATGTTAATGGGTCATGTGTATAAGTTCTTTGGCTACTCCATTTCCTGTACTGTACTTTACAGCCCCATGGCTATTCTGTAACTACCTATTTGTACTTCTTAATCCCCTCACCTCTTCCCCCATTCCCCCACATCCCCCTCTCATCTGGCAACCATCAAAACCCACTCTGTATCCATGATTCTGTCTGTGTTCTTTTTGTTTGCTTAGGTTGTTTTTTTAGATTCAATTGTTGATAAATATGTATGTATTGTCATTTTATTATTCATAGTTTTGATCTTTTTTAACATTTCGTGTAATAACGGTTTGGTGATGATGAGCTCCTTTAGTTTTTTTCTTTTCTGGGAACTCTTTATCTGTCCTTCAAGTCTAAATGATAGCTTTGCTGGGTAGAACAATCTTGGCTATAGGTCCACACTTTTCATGACTTTGAATATTTCTTGACAATCCCTTCTAGCCTGCAAAGTTTCTTTTGAGAAATCAGCTGACAGTCTTATGGGGAACTCCCCTGTAGGTAACTAAATTCTTTTCTCTTGAGCTTTTAAGAGTCTCTCTTTATCTTTAACTTTTGGAATTTTAATCACGATGTGTCTTGGAGTGGGCCTTTTAGCATCCATGTTGTTTGGGATTCTCTGTACTTCCTGGACTTGCATATCTATTTCCTTCACCAAATTAGGGAAGTTTTCTTTCATTATTTTTTCAAATAGTTTTCCAATTTCTTCCTCTTCCTCTTCTCCTTCTGGTACCCCTATGATGTGAATGTTGGAATGCTTGAAGTTGTCCCAGAGGTTGCTTACACTATCCTCATTTTTTTTTGATTCTTTTTTCTTTTTGTTTTTCTGATTGGTTATTTTTTGTTTCCTTATATTCCAAATTATTGATTTGATTCTCAGCTTCATCCAATCTCCTGTTATTTCATGGTAAATAGTTGTTTATTTCAATTAGTGTATCCTTTGTTTCTGACCAGGTCTTTTTTATGCTGCTGAGATCCTCACTAAGTTTCCTGAGCTTCCTTATACTCAGTTTTGAACTCTGCATCTGATAGATTGCTTATCTCCATTTTGTTTAGTTATTTTTCTGGAGTTTTGATCTGCTCTTTCATTTGGGCCATGTTTCTTTGTCTTCTCATTTTTGTGGCCTCCCTGTGTTTATTTCTATATATTAGGTAGAGCTGCTTTGACTCTGTGTTTTGGTAGTGTGGCCTAACGTAGTAGGTGTCCTATAGGGTCTATGGCACAACCTTTCCAATCACTCAAGCTGGATACTCAATGTGTGCCCTTTTTGTGGGCTGAGTACACCCCCTCTTGTTGTTGAGCCTAGATTACTGTTGGCCAGTCAGTGGGAGGGATTTATCCAGGCCAGTCGGTTGCAAGGACTGGCTGTGACCACTGACCACCAACCACTGACCTCCATGGAGAATCAGCTGTGCAGGGGCAGGATGATGGTGCTCTGACTTGGTCGGTAGCTGTCCATTGTGCGTGCAGTCTCTAGGGTTTCCTAGGTTGTACAGTACAAAGTTAGTCCCCTACCTTTGTTCGGCCTGTGGCCACCCTGCATAAGCTATAAAGCAATCTGAGATGGCTGCTACTTGTGCTGGGCTTAGAGATTCCCAGGAGAAGACAAACTTTGCATCTAGGCTGGCTACTGCTAGTGTCAGACCTGGGGACACTTATTAAGAGGTATGGAGGCTGGTGGCTCACTGAGGCTGGCTGTTGCTTGTTTGATAGGATTTAGGGAGTCGTGGAGAATGAGATAAGACCAACCATTCATATGGAACAGTTTGGGTATGCCTGTAAGTTGTGTGGGATAAAGTCTCAGGCGCAAACAGTGTTAGGTTGATAGAATCTCAGATATGGCACCCACCTGTTGGCTCTGTGGCTCTGTCGGGGGAGGGTTCAGAAAAGGGACAGTGGCCTCTGCCCACCTTTCTGTCTGAGAGAAAGCTGTCCCCCAGCTTTCACCTTGATGCCAGGTACTTCAGTTCTTCCCCATATGCCACTGGTGTCTTTCAAGCTGCTACCCCAGTACTGGAGCTCAGAGGGAGTGAGTATGAGTTGATGAGTCTGTGTGTGGGTTCATTAAAGGGAACTGCTTGGGACTACAGAACTTTTTTTCACTGACTCAATCCTTGCTGGGTTTTGCAGCCACAAGTTATGGGTACTTATCTTCCTGGCATTGGAACCCTAGGCTGGGGGCGCCTATTGTGGGGCTGGGACTCCTCACTTCCAATGTATCCCTCCTGAATTTTTGTCTACCACACATTAATGTAAGTCCAGCTTGTTCCATGTCTCCACCCCTTCTACTTGTGTGGATAGATGTGGTTTCTTTAATTCCATAGTTGTAAGACTCCCATTCAACTTGACGGTTCTGAGTGATGGTTCTATATTTTAGTTGTAATTTTGATGTGATTATTCAAGGAGGTGAATCATGTTTACCTATGCTGCTATCTTGACTGAAAGTCTGCCAAGATGATATGATGAGATATTTGACTGACAGCTTTTCTGATTTGCACAAAAATAAATCTTTTGTTCCAGATGCAAAAGCAACTATCAAATTATAAAGTTAAAATATTTTACTTTAAAATATTTATGCATATCACATCATTATTCCTTCTTCCCATCTCTAATATATGAGATGTTTTATAACTAGTGAAATATAGTCATTCCAGGCAGAAACTCCCTGACGTGACTTCCATTTCTGTTTTTTTAATCCTCACACAAGGATACTTTTTTCATTGCTTTCAGAGAGAAAAGAGGAGAGAGAGGAAAAGAGAGACACACATTTATGTGAGAGAGGAACATCAATTGGTTGCCTACTGGATGCATCCAGATTGAAAAATCAACTCGCAACCTGGGTATGTGCCCTGACTGGGAATGGAACTCTCAACCTCTTGGTTACAGGACAATGCTCCAACCAACTGAGACATACCAGCAGGGCTCCTTCCATTTCTTGAACATGGCATTACAGAGGTACAGAAATTTTCAGTTCTACCTAAGAAAGTTTAACCATCATATAGCAAGAAGTGAGATAGATGCCAAACTCAGTTATACAAAATATAAAATCATTGTCAAGCCCTTGAATATATCTGGAAGAAAATATTACATTTGATTCAAAGTGAGTAAAATGATTATTTCAACAAAAAGAACTAAGGCCAAAAAACAATTGTCTTTTTTATTTGGATGATATTCCTCATTTGTTTTAATATCTAAATGTCAACATTTAGACTTAAAAATTTTTGAGTCTAATATTTACCTTATAAGACCAATATGTTAGGAGTAATTAATAAGAATTGATGTGAAAATAAACAATTCTTAATATAAAACCATGCTTTCAAAATGAATCCATAGAAAAATAATAGGTTTTTAAAAATAAATCATGAGGGCTTGTCTTATTATATGAAAAATTGTGAAATTAGATCTTTCCCTCAAACTACTCATAAAACTACAAAAATAAATTTCAGATTGATTAAAGCTTACAATGTAAAAACCAAAATATATTGAATAAAATATTTAATATATTTATGGATATTTTGAAATGCTGCTAAAATACCATGAATCCAGCAAGCTCATAACCTTCTCTGTGGTATGATTTGATTCATTCTGATTAAATTTGGTGAAAACTTTTACTACATTGTCATTGAAAAAATTCAATTTAAAGGGACCCATAAAGTCAGCGAGAGTGCTGAGAAAGATACAGTCTGATTTTAAACTATTATTTATTATCAAAGGAGTATATTATCAGAGTGAAAAGGAGACAAAAAGACACATCTCAAACTCATTTTTTTCTTATTTTCATGTTCTGAACTGATAGAAATGATTCCAAGTAGCTGTTGCCCAGTAAATCAAAATAATATTCTTTCAAGTTATTTTGAGTATGTCTGTTTTATGATACTATGTTAAAATGATATTATTTCAACTGGTAAAAGGTGAAGGTGGAAATCAGGGCTTGAAAATCTAGAAACAGAAAGTTCAAAGGCAAGGCCATGGTGGGCATGGGCTTCCGTGTAGTGTTATTTGACAAGCACTACACAGTTCCCCCAGATCAACACTGATTCCCACAGGCATGTCTGCCAGTGGAGAGGAAGTATTATAGGCATGAAAATTAGAGTTGTGGGAGTAGAGGTACAAACATTTAGAGACAAATGAGATAAGGAACTAAAAGATTAGTTTTAAGACAGGTGTTGAATCCATTCTTTGTTAATTTCATATTGTTTAAATTTAGCTAAGAAAAGAAGATAAACAGTATTATAATAACAAAAAGAAAAATATTACACAATAATTTTTTCAATTTCTTTGTATTGGCATTCAACTTAGTGGTTAGACAATCATGTACTTCACTAAGTACTCCAAGTGGCACCGTACATAGTCATAACAATATTATTGACTATATTCCTTATGTTTTACTTACTTCCATGTGACTATTTTGTAACTTCCAATTTGTGCTTATTAGTACCTTCTCCTATTTCACCCAGTCCTTCAAGCCTCCTCCCCTCTGGCAACCACCAGCTCACTCTCTGTGTCTATGAGTCTGTTTAAATTTTGTCTCTTCATTTATTTTGTTCTTTAGATTGAACATGTAAGTTAAATCATGGTATTTGTCTTTCTCTGACTGACTTATTTCACTGAGCATAATACCCTCTAGGTCCATCCATACTGTTGCAAAGGGTAAGAGTTCATTCTTTTGTACGGCTGAATAAAACTCCATTGTACCACCACTTTTTTACCCACTTATGTATGGATACTTCACATGCTTCTAAAGCTCAGCTATTATAAATAACACTGCAATGAACACAGGGGTGCATGTATTCTTTCAAATTAGTATTTTAGATTTCTTCAGACAAATCCCCAGAAGTGGAATTGCTGGATCATAAGGCAGATTCATTTTTAATTTTTTGAGAAAAATCCAGTGTTTTCCATAGTGGCTGCACCAATCTGTAGTCCCATCAACAGTGCACCAGGGTTCTCTTTTCTCCATGTCTTTGCCAGCACTTCTCATTTGTTGACTTATTGATGACAGTCATTCTGACAGGTGTGAGGTGATATCTCATTGTGGTTTTAATTTACATTTCTCTGACAATTAATGATGTTGGGCATCTTTTCATATGTCTATGGGCCATCTGTATGCCCTCTTTAGGGAAGTGTCTATTCAGGTCCTCAGCCCATTTATTAATTGGAGTGGTTGTTTTTGTGTGTGTTGAGTAGTATGAGCTCTTTGTAAATTTTGGATATTGACTATTATAAGATATATCATTGTTCTCCCATTTAGTAGGTTGTCTCTTTGAGTGTTCCACAATATTGATTAAAGTTATCTATGGGGAATTCTGGGGAACTCGGCGACCTGCAGGAAACTTGCTCTACTTTAACCACAGACACAATGAGTTTTCTTGTCCAGACAGCAGAAAGCTCCTGAGACTAGGAATTTTCTCCCTTGAGAGCTGGGTAGCCTGGACAAAAAAGCTCCACAGAGAACTCTACCAGTTATTCTATTGAAGAAAATAATAGTAGATATTCAAATCCAAATTATAAAGATGAAATGCAAGAAATACCTCAGAGCAAAGAGCCAAGGTACAAATTCATGAAGGAAAATATCAGAGATTGTGAAATATAGTCAAGTGGAGTTATAGGAAAAATACAAGTTTTATAAGATGAAATATAAACTGACAAGAATTTATCTATTAGAAAAATTTTTCCTGAATTGAAAAACTAAATAAAGACTTCCCATAGAAAAATCTCATTGACTTCAAGGCTACAATGATGAGAACAGGCACACAAAACTAAGCATTTTTGATAAAACCTCTGAACTCTAAGAATTGAGAGGGAAAATTCTTATAAAATTCAAGGCAAAAAGAACAAGGTGCCTATAAAGGAGAACTAATTAGGTGTGCTGCCACCAGACTCCTCTGCAGCCCTGAATCGAGAAGGCAGAACAGCAAGCGCACAGCGCTGGACTGAGAGGGCAGCACCATAAAAGCTCTGTCCTTAGTTAAGTTATCATTTGGTTAATTCACTTAGTGATAATCAGAAATTCAGGAAGTTTATTATCTATGGCTACCTCCTGAGGAAAAGAGTCAAGAATGGCCTCTGTCACTCAAGAGTTCTTATGCAACAACAGGTTTTGTCTAAATGTATTGTGTAGGCAGAAAAATTATTTTTTTAAGGGGCATTAGATGGTTCACAGAATTTCCAGGAAGTTTGGATTGTTAGGATTAAATACTCTATGCTATGTCTTGGATTACTTTAGGAAAAAGGTAACAGGAACATTCCCATTTACCATCTCATAAATTGTGCATAAAAATGAATAGGAAGACCTACATGAAAATATAATAGCTGGTGAGAAAGGGTACCTCTGGGGAGAACGAGAGTGGGAACAAAATGTGAAAGGGAATGACCATATTTTTTCTCTATAAACATGGACATTGTTAGAATATTTTATAGTCAAAATATGTTTAAGTATTGGATTATAGCAATGTAGGACATAGCAGAATTTTCTATTCATTATTTCAAAAAGACAAAATCAATCAAATGTTAGATACTTGCTTTGCCTTTTTTAGTGATTAATGGTTATTACCTCAATTAAAGAGTGGAAATTCTAAGCCTGCCATTCAAATTGGCCTAATAAAGCAAGAGGCTGCCAGATAGATTGGATCAGTGTGAATGAAAACATTGTGTGCTCTTGAAGTTTAAGAAATTAAATGAGATGTGGGCTTAACCTGGCTCTCTTCTAGTCAGGCTGACCGCAATAAAGGACTGATGTTGTCTCAATGGAAAATACATCCACTAGTATGCCAAGGTCATCACAACTTAATTGCCTCAGATTTCAATAAGTGATTTATCAAATATGAATACCTTTGGGGAAATGTATAAAAATTGGAGCTCTTATGTAAACTATATCTTGTAATTTGTATAGCAAAATATATCAACAACAACCTTGGAAAATACATGTGTACCCGTGAGGGCAAAAGCTGAAATGCATTGCTCATTTGGCAGAACTGAATGATATAATAACTAAAATATAGTGGAAATATGAATGCATTATATTTTAGAATGAATTTGATGATTTTTCAGTTTTTATGTTTGCTAGTCTTTCAGTTAACATGTTCTTAAATGAGTAATATGATTTCTTAGCAAGATTTTTTTAAAGGCTGTAAAAAATTCCTATAAAATGGCACTGTCAGGACACCCTCTGTATTGGTGGACAGAGCAAATCACCTTAGAAGAGAATTTGCTTGCTCAGGGAAGAGTCACTGGAATGTTCCCTATATATTTGCACACGTAAATATAAACCAGATAGGAAACCACTGGTGTCTGGAGAATTGTGAAATAAAACATCTGTAGCCTTGATTCTCTCCCAAAGCCTCTTGGAATGTAAAGCTGATCAGTAGGGAGGAGGTGGACATATTTGAATTGGGAAAAATAAACCTTGTGAAAAGAAAGAGATTGAGATCATAGCCATTTTCTTTTGAAGTTTAATATTTAAAAAAATTCTCTGATGAAATGTCATTGACCTGAGTCATGTTGACTTGAAGGAAAATTTTTTAGAGACCTAAAAAACTCACAATGAGGAAGAGGGAATATGCATTAATAACCCAGGCTTATTCCCAGGGCTGGATGTTTTTAAAAGGATGTCTAGTTTCAGAAAAATATATGGCTACAGCTGGTAGTCTTTTCTAGAATTAATCCCAAAGGTATGGAAGTATGAACTTGGCATTTGAGAATGAACAGAATGAGCTATAATATTGAAATCCAATGCCAGGTTTGGTGTAGAAATCTGGGTCACCAAAGATAGAACCATTGTTGTGAACAGATATTTATTAGAATATGTGAGAGTAATATCCAATAGCGACATCATATAATAAGACCAAAAGTAGAAGTATTAGTGTCTAGTGAGTTTGGGATGCCATAACAAAATACCATAAATTAGGTGAACTGATTTTTTCACGGTTCTGGTGGCTGGAAGTCTGATATCAGGGTGCAGCATGGTTGGGTTCTGGTGAGAGTTTCCTTCCTGGATTGTAGAAAACTGTTTTCCTTCTGTATCCTCACATGGCAAGAAAGAGAAACCACAAACTTTCTGGTGTCTCTTCTTATTGGGGCACTAATTCCATGATGAGGGCATCACCCTCATAATCTCATCTAAACCAAATTATTTCCTAAACCCTCATCTCCAAATACTCAATATATTGGGTGTCTGTGCTTCAAATATAAATTTTGGAAGGGGCACAATTTAGTCCAGAGCAACCAGAAACTCTGAAGATTTTTCTTCCTTCTTCATCTATAGTTTGCAATAAAAATGATACCTTGTACTGAGTAATCCCCTGTGTTTAATGGAATAATGGGGTACCAGAGAAATTTTGGTCTCTAATCAGAAGCATGTGTTCTCAAGAAATTAATTTAAATTAAAACAGTGTGCACAACCCTTAGAGATTTCCAGAATGGTTGTATTAAGAGTTCCATCAATGCGCTTCCCAGCAAAACAATAAATGAATAAAAATTATAAGATACAACCAGTTAAAGTCTTTGGTATATTTTATAACAGAAAACAGTATATAAAGACACTTTATTTAAGAAAATTACTAAACTAAGTAAGGAAGAGTCTGTGGCATTTCAGAGAGAACCTACTCCCTTCCTTCGATTCTTCAACTCAGCCTGATAGAAGTTTCTTTAGTGGTGGGTGTTGCCAAGAAATGGGGAATTCTTCCTCCAGCTCTCAGTCAAGCGCTAAGGTAAATCTACAGGAGGGGCAGGCTGTCAGCATTTCTCACCTACCCTCCAGTTCTGTGTTGCAGAGGTTAATCCCAGGAGAGTGTGGCCAAGAAGTTTGGTCTCCTTCCCTCCAACCAGCCTCAAGTTATAGTAGAGAGGCTATTAGCCAGACGGCAAGCCAAGAATATCTGGCTTTTAGTAACTTTCACCTTGATTCCCTCATAGAGTGAAGGTTCCATGGTAAAAATAGAAAGCTAAAGATACCACAGGCTACCATTCTTGCTGAATGCCTATATTGTAAGCTAGTGGTGTCATTCTGAGAGAAGCAAGTTATTATCCTTCCCCCAATTTCCAGAGTAGTGGCTCAGAGATTCCCCAAGGAGGTGAGGCTGACCACAAAAACATCAGTTGAAAAGTACAATAAATAAAATTTGAAAATGTGCTACTATATTTAAATTAACAGATAAAAGAATCAGTAAACATGAAGATAGATCAAAGATATTTAGTTCAAAAAACAGAGAGAAAAGAATGAGAGAAAAGGAACAAAGCTACAGGCAAATATTGGACATCCTTAAACACCCAGCAGATGCATAACAGAAAGACCAGAATAAGAAGAGAGAGAGAAAGGATGGATATAGGATGTCTTTCCACTTATTTAGATGTTTTATTTGATTAAATAATAATTGAAAACTTCTTGAATTTCATGTAAATGGCCAATCTACATATTCAAGGATATCAAAATTTCCAAGAGTCAGTGTAAGATAGAATATTATAAGCATGTTTGTACTAAAACAGAACTCTAGCATATATGAAGTGAAAACTAGAAATAAAAGGATGCCATCAATGTGATAAAAGGCATCAATGAAAAAACATGCAGCTAATGTCATACTTGGTGGTGAAAGAATGAAGTCTTTCCACCTAAAATCAAGGACAAAGCAACAAAGTGCACTCTTGCCACTTCTGTCAACATTTTCCTGGACTTGAGAGCTAGTACAATTAGACACAAAAAGAAAAGAAACTCAGACTGAAAAATATGTTAAACTATCTCTGTTGGCATATGATGTGACATTGTACATAGAAATGACTATGAAATCCTCTTAAAGCCTATAGGAACTAAAACAGAACAGATTAAAGTTCAGGTTTTCAGGGTACAATGTCAAGTGCAAAAGCCAATTGTATTTTTTATAGAATTGCAATGAAAAGAATAAAAATGAACTTAAAACCAATTCCATTTGTTATAGTAGTGAAAATAATAAAATATTTAAAAATATATTTAACAGAATAAGCTTAAAAATACTATAAAATTAGAAAATATTGTTGGAAGTAATTAAAGAATATCTAAATGAATGGAAAGACTTCTTATATTCAGGGATTGGAAGACGATATTACTATGATGGCAATAACCCCTGGACAGATGCAATACAATTGCTATCTAAATCTCAGCTTTCTCTTTTACAAAAATTGACAAGCTTATCCTAACATTTATATGGAAATGCAAGTGACCCTGACAAGCCAAAATTCTTGAAGCAAACCTACAAGAATCAAAACAATTTGGTACTGGCATAAGGATAGACATATGGTACTCTTGAATGGAATTTAGATTCAAGAAAAAAAACTGTCACTTATGGTCAATTGATTTTCAACATTAGTGTCAAGAAAATTCAACAAATGGTGCCGGGACAACTGAATACACATAAAAAGAATGAAGCTGAATCTCTTTCTTGTACCATACACATAAATTAACTCAAAATGGTTCACAGGCATACATGTAAGAGCAAAGGTTATAAAACCCTTCGAAGGAAATACAAGATTAAATCATTGTGACCTTGGATTTGGCATGGCATTCTTGGATAACACAAAAGTATGTGACAAAAGTAAAAATTGATAAATTAAGATTTATTTATTTATTTATTTAACATTTTTTATTGTTGTTCAAGTACAGTTTTCTGCCTTTTTCCCCCAAATTAAGATTTAAAATGAAAAAAAAAGTACTTAGAAAGATACCATAAAAAGTGAAAAGACTACTGTCAGAGAGGGAAGAAAATATATTAACAAATCATGTCTCTGATAAGGGACTTGTATTCAAGATATAGACAAAAACCTAAATTCAATATTAAAAGACAATGACCAAATTAAAAATTGGTCAAAAGCTATAAAGAGACATTTCCCCAAAGAAGTTATACCAATGGCCAATAAACACATGAAAAGTGGTTTAATGTTAGTCGTTAGGGAAATGCAAATGAAAACCACAATGAGAGTCCATGTTACATTCACTAGGGCATCTACAATATAAAGTGTTAGCAAGATGCGGAAAAATCGGAGCTCTCCTATGTTGGTGGGAATGTAAAATGATGCAGTCACTTTGGAAAAGAATCTGGCAGCTCCTCAAAAGGATAAGCCTAGAGATTTACTCCTAGATATATAGAAAAGAAATGAAGATATGTCCTCACAAATCTTGTACATGAATATTCAGAACAGCGTTATTTGTAAGAGCCAAAAAGTGAAAACAACCCAATGTTCAACAACTAATGAACAAAATATAATATAGCCACACAATGTATTATTATTGATATAACAACGGAATAAAATATTTATACATACCATCATGTGGCTGGATATTGAAAACATTCTGCTAAGTTGAACAAGCCAGACACAGAAGTCGCATTGCCTGATTTCATTTATATGGGATGTCCACAATAGACAAACGTAGAGACAAAAGAGATGAAGGTTGCCTAGAGCTGTGTCAGATGGGGAGGAATGTGGAGTGACTATTAATGGATATGGGTATGCATATGGGTATGTAAAAATCCTCTAAAATTATTTGGAGTGATAGTTGCATAGCTCTGTGAACATATTAAAAACATTGAATTACATACTTTAAATGGATGAATTTTATAGTGTGTGAATTGTATCTTAATAAAGTTGTAATATATTAAAAACAAAAAGTGACTCCATTTATTAGGAAAAAACTCATAATAATTACTCCTGGAAATTTTTTTCCTTATCATTTTTTCTTCTCATGCTTTACCCTTTCAATAGTGAATGCAAATCATCTCTCTGGCAGTATTTACAAATATTCTATGTGTTTGTGCCATATTATCCAGATTCTTTTCTGGTGGGTGGATCTGCATTTTAATTTCTGACAAATGGCCGTAGAAAAAATATTGATGTTTGTCACCTCTTGGCCAAAGCATTTATGGGATAGTGTAAGTCTTTGATCTGTCACCATTTTTGATGAGGGAGCCACATGGATACTAAAGTCACTGCTTAGAGGAGAGTTTCCCTCTCTCTCATCAACTTCTGTATGAGGACAAATAAACCTTTTTATTGTGTTAAGCCACTGAGATTTTTTAAGTTGTTATTGTAGCATACCTCAACCTAACCTGACTAATATAACCACTGTTATACTAATTATACATACAGGGAAATGGATTTTAAAAATTTATACGTAGTTTACTGGGGATGTAGTTTAATAATGTTTGAATAATTATATATTTCAAATTTGATAAAGAATATTTTGAAAGTATATAATATGAGGGCATTATTTGTTAATTTAAATGATTATAAATGGAGATTAGTCAGTGTCCCTATGCATAATATATGGCACACTTACATTGGGAAATTTGAAAAGACTATGATAAAAGGTGTGGTTATTATGTAGCAAAACCGTACTGGATAGTAGCTCAGGATAATGAAAATGGGGCTTCATTTCTACGCCAATTAATGAAGGCACAAGGGGATGTGCCTTCAATCGTCTTCATAATGAAGACGATTCCCTTGGCCTAAAAAGAGAAGTGTCTGGAAATTTCTGCACACATAAAGCTGTTAAAATTAATCAAGGATGAACCTAAGTCACAGAAATGTGACAGGTAAGGAACTGGGGTCATAAGCACAACTGAAAGCCCTTTTCTCCCCTTTTCAAATCTCCTGCCATTGTCATCTATTGACAGAATCCAACTAGAAGTCCAAGGTCAAGGGACATTTTTATGGTGATCTATACTGGGCACCCTCTCTGGGCACAAAGTTAGGTTCAGAGTGAGCGTCAATTTGGAGAAGCATGTGTAAAATCTGCAGCCTGTGACGTGTTTGTGACTGAAACTTCAAGAGCTGTATGGCACGGAGAAAAAAAGCGTTGAGTCTTATGATGATCCTCAATCTTAGCTTGAGTCAGAATCAGATAATAGACAAAATCATAGATTACTGGGCCCCTCTCAGAATTTCTGGTGAGTAGGCATGGAGCAAAGCCCAAGAATGTGCATTTCTAACAAATTCTCAAATGTCACTGATTTTATTGGGGATCACACTCTGAGAACCACTGAGCTGTAGAATCAGAATAACCAGGTTTTGAATCCTGATTGTTCTAGCTTAGAACAATGATTAATTTCCACCTTTTCTGATGTCCAGAGATTTATCTATTCAGATATGATAATTTATCCTTTATTATCTATTTAAAAAAATAAAATGTTTGTTTATCTTGAATGACTTTGACATTATTGTGAAACCATGTGAGAAAATCTCCAGCAGATTGTTCAGTACTTGATAAATAAAAATACACAGTACTTGTTTTTGTTCTAATGTGTTTAATCAATTAAATTAATTGAACTATATATAATAAAAAGCCTATGGAAATGTATAAAGGCTATATTGTGTATTATTCTAAAGTAATGATAAATGTATGTTTCAATGTATTAATCTTGAATTAAATTATTTGTGTATATAACTTATCTAAGACAGAAAATGTATACTTAACAGCTATATGATATTTTGCACTTATTGATTCTGCATAAATGTCTCCTGCAGCCATGTTTTAATTATCTCTCGAGTAATGACTCTCATGCTTTTCTTGAAGGCAAATGGTAAATGAAGTCAATAGTTTGCTCCAAGTAATAGGCAATAATGGATTACCTTTTGTAGTGAGCTAGTAATGTTTCATGTATACTGGACCCTCTGAGAAATTAGGGGCTCAGGATAAGTTGAAATTTTCAGATAATTAATGCTTAATACCTGAGATAGAATATTTACTCTTTCTCATTGTTTTTAAAACACTCTAAGGCTATAGTATTTTATTTATTTTATTTTTATTGAGTTTATTAGGGTGACATTGGTTAATAAAATTATACAGGCTTCAGGGATACAATTCTATAATACATCATCTATATATTGTATTGTGTGTTCACCACCCCAAGTCTCCTTCCATTACTATTTTTTCCCCCTATACTCACACCTGCCTTTTCCTCTGGTAATCACCATACTGTCCTCTGTGTCTACAAGGGTTTTTTTCTTTGCTTAATCCCTTCACCTTTTTCACCCAGCTCCCTAACCACCCTCCCTCTGACAGCTGTCAGTCTGTTTGCTGTATCTATGAGCCTGTTTCTACTTTGTTAGTTCAGTTTGTTCATTAGATTCCACATATAAGTGAAATCATATAGTATTTTTTCTGTTTTATTTCACTTACCTGTTAATTTTTAATTTCAATTCAAAATGATTAAGTCATAATAGGAACGTTGGTGTTCTATCATGCTCTAATACCCTGATTCATATAGGGACCTTTGAGGCAATTTGGACTTAACATTCCCCTTATTCCTTTGTCTGTAGCTAATTTTGTTATTTTACCCTTTTTATCCAATGACAGAGGACAATCTGGAATATGTAATGCTGTTTTTACTCAAAATGGGCCCATGGTCTTTTTGTTTTCTTGTTTGCAGTCCTCCCTGAGTCCTGAGGTCAATGTTTGTCAGCTATAACAAGTTTCCATTTACCCGTCACTATCCTCTATAGGTTCTAGCGTAGTCTCTCTAAACAGGTAGTAACTGAAAACCAAGTGGTCGTTTTAAAGTGAATCAAATGTATTCTGTATCACAGGTGACCTAGGGCTGATGGCTAAAGGGCAGGTGACTGTGTTTTGCTGCTCAAGTTGCTAGAACAAAATATCCCACGATGGGTGGTTTAAGAAAACAGGATTTTTTCCCCTCACAGATAGGGAGGCAGTAAAATGTAAAATCAAGGTGCCAACAGGGTTGGTACCTGGTGAGGGTTTTCCTCTTGGTCTGCAGATTGCTCCTTCTCACTATGTGTTCCTCCCACCTTCCTCCCTGTGGGTGTGGCCGGCGAGAGAGAGTGAGGGGGAGAGAGAGAGACAATGAGGGAGAGAGCTCTTTGGTACTTCTTTTCATAAAAACTCTTGCCCTATCATTTCAGGGTTCCACTCTTTTAACCTCATTTAATATTAATGAATTCCTTAGAGGTCTCCATCTGAGCCTCAGTGAGGTTAGGGCTTCAAATATGAAGTTTGGAGGAAACAAATGTTCAGTCAATAAGTGACCTTCTGATATAGGCATTTACCTGCAGGCTTATGATTATTCCAAAATGATCCTGCCTCAAGTAATGACTGCCCCTTAGGAGATATGATTTTTTTATTGTATGACTGGATTGTGTTGTTCACATTTGTCTTATAATTTGTTTATAACCATTATTTACTGAAATAAAACATTTGAATAAGTGTAGCGGTTATTTCTGGTTTTCTGCCTTCATTTCCTTCTGCTTCCACAAACCTTTGCATAAAATCCCCAGGGGATGAGAGCCTCTAGTGCTCTTGTTTTTTTTGCAGTATCCCCAGCTCCTAACACAGTAGTTCCCGACTCTGGGTACTAGATGGAATTTACTGGATTCCAATTGGCTACCATTTATAATTACTTGTTTTCGGGACTCAGATATTTTAATATAATGGATTCAGGCAGTGGAAGAGGCCTCAGTGGTTTCTAAACTTTCCCAGCTGCTTTAACGTGCAGCCATGACAGAGAATGCCTGGGGTAGTAGACTTGTGCAGGTGTGCAATGAATATTTGTAAATAAATGAATATATAAATATTTGTTGAATGCCTTCTGAATGTTAGCTCCATGATAGCATTTGTGATACATTGACATAAAAAGCCATTGCCTTTGAGGCTGTCACAGACGTGTAGCAGTGGATGTAGTTCTAAGTTTTCCCACTGAAATTTCATAATCGCCTTTATACATGATGTGGCACGGGGTCCGTAGTAATCAGCCCGCTCCCCAGTACATCTTTTCTTCCAGTGCTCTCCGAGCTGAAGACAGCAACACCACCTATCTCGCCCTATCTAAAAATTCTTAAGGCATCCTAAATCCCATTCTTTGCTCTCATATCAAATTGATCCCCAACTCTTATGTTTTTAAACTTCTATTGACTGTTAGAGGCTCTTTATATTTTTTCTTGTCACACGACCACTGCCATAGTTAAATACATTAAGATTTGTACTCTATTACTGAAACAGAATCCTAACATCTCCCAGTTTCTAGTTTGGCTCCCCTCACCCCCGCCCAGGAGCCATTCTCAAATTGCTTTAAAGCACAAAACTAAACATATCAGT
Source organism: Desmodus rotundus (assembly GCF_022682495.2). NCBI lineage: Eukaryota > Metazoa > Chordata > Mammalia > Chiroptera > Phyllostomidae > Desmodus > Desmodus rotundus. The sequence continues at coordinate 73,616,082 of NC_071388.1, read as the reverse complement.
CCTTTTCCAGCTTAAAAACCTTAGATGACTCCTCATCATTCAAAGTAAAATACTTACATTTTATAGGACAATACAGTAAGGGTCCTTTCTTGCCCCTCTTACTTGACTTCTTAAAGGTGTCTTACATGCATTTAGCAATCTCCTTCTAATTAACCATGCTGCCTACTTTGAATTAATCTATTACTCTTTCTAACTCCAAATTAATTACCTTTTGTTATTTCCTCCACTTATAAAGTTTATGTTCATTTTAATCTCAATCTTATTAGTCAAATATTTTTCCTCCCTAGTATTTATCTGAGATTCTACATCCTCAAGGAAGCCTTCACTGATTCCCAAGGAATATTTATTTAGAATAAGTTGAATACATAACAAAGGTGGTCCTTATGTTTTAATATGCCCTACCTTTCATGGAGCAAAATTTTATGAGGGGGCAAAACCTGGAGAACATCTCAAGTTTGAACTTGTGCCTGTATTCAAAAGGAGAGTGAGAGACATTCTCAAAATTTATTGCAGGGCTCCCAGTGAGACAGGGACTCTCTGGGGTCGTGTGGGATCTCTGGAGCGACTTTCCGAACCCCTACACTTGAGCAATGCCTGCATGTCTGGTGCTACAGTGACTAGTCCACATTTCTAAGTCCTGTAATCCCCTTCAATTCTGTCAGCATCCCATAGGTATATTTACATTGTTCATTTCCTAGATCTTCCCAACTGTATTTTCATGAGATTCTTAACCAGTAACATTTGACCCCCTCAGCAGAGTGTATCGTTTCGTTGCCTTCAGAGTGTTAGGGAGATCAGTGGAGTGTTGGTTTCCGGATAAGGACGTGCAATTTGATGACATAATAGCCACGCACAGTCAGAAAGCAGACAAATGGAATCAATGTTTACCAATGCCCATCATAGGACAGCACTATTGTTGGCTGCTTTTCAGATTTTACCTCCTCTTTTCTTGAGTTTTTTAGGTATGTGTGCTTATCTCCATCTCATACACGATGGCAAAATAAAGAACTGGTCATTCTGGGATTGAAACCCTTAAACAGGTTGACTTCAGGGCCCACTCTGTTACTATTAGAACGTGCTGTGGGATCCTGTAAATTCTTTTGATCTGTCCCACAAGATACAAAGAAAGCCCACCTGTTTTAAGCTTTTTAATATTAAAAGATTTGGGTTTAAACTGGACCTATGGTAGCACAGAGGCTATTAGAAATTTGGTACACCATAAGCTTTTAATGTTATGAGGAAGGACAAATTTGATTTATCTTTACAATCATCACTGAATTATCTTTAATTGTTTGTAATAATGGATTGCCTGTGGAGAGGAAGCCTGGGTTACATTAATTACAATGTTATTAACTTCAAACATTATGTACTTAAGCCTGTAACTAAAATATTTGCTTAGGCTTACAGCTTCTTGTTGATCTCTGATGATGAGAGAAAAAATAGTTAAAAATCATAGAAAAACAATATCAAATGCTTTGTGGAAAAAGAACAAATTCCAATCTAATTTGGTTTCCTAGAAAAATCTGTGCTTTTAGTTCAAGGCTATAAATGCATTTCAATAAAACAACATTATGGGATCATTTTACCTCCTGCAAAAATGTGTGTTGAAGTCCTAGCCCCCAGTACCTCAGAACATGACCTTGTTTGTAAATAGGGTCATTGATGTTGTAATTAGTTAAGATAAGATCATATGGAGTAAGGTGTGTCTCTAAATGAAAAGGACTAGTGTCCCGATAAGTTGATAGCCAGGTAAAGACAGAGATACGGGGAAGATACCATGTGAAGATCGAGGCAGAAATTCGAATGACGCATCTATAAGCCAAAGAATGCCAATAATTGCTGATTCTCGCCAGAAGCTAGGAGAGAGGCCTGGGATGCAACCAATCATGCAGACATGCTGACTTTGAACTTCTAGCCTCCAGAATAAACTTCTGTTGTTTCAAGCCACCCAGTATGTGGTACTTTGCTATGGCAGCCCTAAGAAACTATTACAAGCAGCTTTTCCTACATTTCATTAATTTTTCTTAAAAGTTTCAAAAATATAAATATAATATGCTCCAAGAGGTACCAACATTTACGTTATCCTCAGATATGCACACATAGCCAGGCCTGAGGCTCTTTTGGAAACTGAGTTCATTAATTAGTTCACAAGGCTATTCAGTGGCTGAAATATAATAATAATTGGTTAAGGAAACATGCTATTTTAGAAATTTTTCAAATATTTCATGTAATTTATCATGAGTTATGAGTATAACCCTACAACACCAAAATCAGCTCACCTCATTTTAACAAGGAACAGTGGGGAGAATCATTGAGTTCTCTAATACAAAACCAGTAATTGCAGTCTTTGGTTCAAATTTCTTCTTCTTACCACAATGCATTTGTTAATGCCACCTTGCTTACTTAATTTGAAGCACTATCTAATAATAAATGTAACTTCATTCATAACTGTCACAATGTAGAAGTAGCATATTATAAAATAATACAGTATCTATTTTAAATCCTGAAAAGAAAAACCAAATTAAAAACAAGACCACATAGCTTGTGAAATTATGTCCAAGTTGTATACTTGTTAGTTTGTTTATATTATTTACTTTGAAGATATGTTTTCACTTGAAATTCTAAACCATGTGAGTAAGTAAATACACAAGAAGAAGCTTATGGATTAGGGAAAAATATTTGCAACCATATGTCTGATAAGATGCTATTATCCAAAATATATAAAGAACTCATACAACTCAATAACAAAAAGTAAACAAACAAACAAACAAAAATGCCCAGTAAATAATGTGTAAAGAACCTGAATAGACACTTTCCTAAAGAAAACAAACAAATGGTCAACAGGTATATGAAAAGGTGCTCAGCATCATGGATTTCAGGGATAACCATTAAAGCCACATGAAATATTACATCCACCCTGTGTTGGCAAGGATGTGAAGAAAAGGGAATGTTTATACACTGTTGGTGAAAATGTACATTGGCACAGCCACTAGGGAAACAGTATGGAGGGTCCTCAAAAAACTAAAATTAGAACTACCATGTAATCCAGCAATGCCACTTCAGAATATATTCTGGAAGGAAATGAAATCAATATCTCAAACAGAGAATCTGTGCTCTGCTGTTCATTGCAGCATTGTTCATAGTAACCAAGATACGGAGACAAGCTAGGTGTCACTCAACAGGTAAATAAAGAAATTGTGGTGTACATATACAATGGAATATTATTAAGCCTTTAAGAGAAGAAGATCCTGCTTTTGCAACAGCATGGATGAATCCAGAAGAAATTATGCTGTGAAGTTATCCAGAGCAGAGAGAAAAAGAATACATGATCTCACTTATATGAGTGGAATCTAGAAAAATGGAATACAGAGGATGATTGAGTAGAATTGTGATTACCAGTGACGAGGAGATGGGGTAAATGCGGAGCTTTTGGTTAAAGGGCACGGCGTTGCATTTATGTTAGATGAACAAGTCTAGAGGTGCAATGTACAGCATGAGGACTATAGTCAATAACAGTGGAAATCTGATAAGAGTAAATTTTAGGGGCTATCATCACATACACATATAAACTAACAATGTGAGGTGAAGATACATTAATTAGCTTGACTGTAGTAATCATTTCACTATGTATATGAAACATTATGTTTTACACCTTAAATATATATAATTTTTATTTTAAAAAAGACAAAAATTAACTTTTAATCCAGAATCAAAATTTATTACAGTCAGCTATAAAAGAATTAACTTGAAAGGCATATTAATATATGAGGCCCTTCTAACAAACCTTTGACATCTTTTCTGAACACTGAAACCTGTAACACCCTTTCCCCTTTATCCTCTGAGATGCAGACATAGCACTGTCACACCCCACTACAGTATTCTAGGGGTACAGCAGTTTTACAATACAATACTGCTGTATTCTAGGATACAGCAGTTCCTACGTCCCTTTATTTGGCTTCCTCATCTAGTTTACTTGATAGAGTCCGTCCTTCAAGCAGTCTCTGGTCAAAAACCTCAACCAACTTGATCTATTATCTTCCTGTCCCATTTCCTTTTGCCTATACTTGAGTTCTTTGTCATTGCTAAAGACAAAGCATATAATGTCATCCTTTTGAAGTATAAGACAGTGGCTAATAACTACACTAGGATCAAATACCAGCTCTGCCATTTATTAGCTTATAATCTTAGCTAATTTACTTAATTTCTTTATTCTCAAGTTCTTTATTTATAATGGGGACATTAATAATACTATACTAATAGAGTGTCAGTGAAAAGTAAATGAATTAATATAGCAAAGCACCTAAAATAATGCGTGGCCCATATTAATGCTATAGGAGTTTTATCTATTAATATTATTACAGGTAAAATAAAAAAGTATGGTTTTTATTGTCAATTCTGCCTTGCATGCATCTGTCAATCCCGCTCCCACCATGATTCACAAGTCATCCCTTGGTGACTTCCTGCAAAGGTTAATGCGAATGCTCAGCACTCCATCATGTCTTTGACCTCATCCTTCCCCTTTGCCCAACCCTCAGCAGATGATCTTGCCTCCTACTATATTATAATTGATCTGAAAGGCTCTCTCTCAAATTCTTGCCACTAACCATACAAACAGATCAGAATTGCCATCCATTTTTAAAAATGTCTTCCTTCTCTTACAATACAAAACTGTCTAGCATATTATTTGAAATTCATTGTTTAAATTTTTCAACCTACATTTTAGCTTCTATCTTTGCCTATTTCCTTAGAGATTGCAGTCTATGCATCAATTTCTCTGTCTCTGTCTGTTTTTCTGCCCATCCTATATCTTTAACGCCTCCCTCTCTAGTGACTCCTACCCATTAATATTTAAACATATTCAAGATTGTCCCAACTTACAAGCAAAGTAAAAGCAAACAAACAAACAAAAAACAAAATAATTAAAACCTCCTCTTAATACCATCTTCTCCAATGATCAAATTTTATTTCTTTTTTCTATCACAGGTAATTTCTTTAAGAAATTATCGGTACTCCTCCCTGTGTTTCCTCACATTCACTAACCCATCATCCATGGAATCTGACTTCCAGATGGTAGTTTAACATAGTGGTGAAGACAGAATGTTCTGTGGGAGAAGGCCTTGTTCAAAATCTACTTGTTCCCAGTATCATTGACACATTTACTTACCTGTTTGAGCCTCAGTTGCTTCATCCGTTAAATGAGGATATGACTATGCCTAATTCACAGCATTGTTTAAGTATTAAATAAAATGTTACATATAAAATCTCTTAAACAATTCCTGGAATATATTGTTTTCTAATAGATTTTGGTCATTATTGCTAATGCACACCCCACCTTCCAAAAATATAGGCCTTGCCAAAGTAACTACTTACTTTCCCTTTATCAAATGTAATAGGAAATCTCTGGGCCTTAACATCCTAACGCGGTCTCTGCAGCACTGCTGCCCCTTGACGTTGCTGTCAGCAGTTTCCTAGTCCCCCCTCCCCCCCCACAAATAATCTGGTTTACTTCTTCCTAATGATTTTTTTTAGAATTGTTTTCCTGATTATAACTAAATATTTGGATTTGCCCAGGTTTTATCCAAGGTCACCTCCTCTTCCATTCTATACGCAGAGACTTTGTAGGTAATTTTTGATGAGCAATATAACTAAACTGTCCTGTTTGTCTCTCTCATATCTTCTTTTCTCCCCTCATATTTCCCAAACTTTTCCCATTCTAAAGCACAGATGATGACTTGCCTTCCTGTTTCACTAAAACAATAAAATAAATAAATAAAAGTAATCTGAAATGAAATTTCACAGTCTTCCCTGACCACGTCCACCTCAAGAGTCCATATTCCCTTCTGTTAGAACAAATGAACTCTATACTCATAGCCAAGTTCAACCTTTCAATCTGCTCTAGTTTTACCTCCAATTATTTCATTTCAGAACATTGCCGCACTATTTCTTCACTTTTTTTCCTGCACTATGAATTTTTCTTTAAAAAATTATCAACATACAAAAATCCTATGAGTTTTATTTTTTAAAAGATTTTATTCATTTATTTCTAGACAGAGGGGAAGGAAGGGAGGCAGAGAGGGAGAGAAGCATCAGTGTGGTTACCTCTACCACGCCCCACACCAGGGAATCTGCCATGCAACCCAGGCATGTGCTCTGACTGGGAATCAAACTGGAGACCCTTTGGATGGCAGGTCAGCACTCAGTCCACTGAGCCACACCAGCCAGAGCTCTATGAGTTTTTAAAACAAAAATTTCTTTCACTTGATCACCAATTATTATTTTGACCATATTTCTAGTCTCTTTCTACAGAAAAACTATTAGATTAAGTATTCTCCAACTTGTTTTTTTCCAGTTTGTGTTAAACACACTACTATAAGATTTTTACTTCCACAGTCACACCTAAACTACTTTTGTTGAATCATATTACCTCCATTTTCTAAAGCTAGTGGTGAACTCTCTGTCTTCATCTTGACCTCTCAGCTGCATTTATATATAGCTCATAACTTTCTTCTCAAATGTTTTCTTGTATTAACTTAGGAGATAGCACTCCCTGGATTTTTTCTACTAAATTTGGCCTTTCTTTCTCAGTGTCATTTGATGATTTTCTTCATCTCCCTTATTGCTAAACTTCAGAATACCCTGAGTTCACTCTCTGGATTTTATATTTTTTGATGATTTCCTCTTTTATGGCAGTTTAAGCCCCAATTTTATGATGACAATGACTGTTAGTATCTTAATTTGTATCTCCCGTCCAGACTTCTCTTCAGACATCTTCTCTGGAATGCTAACAGATACTTCACACTTAGCTAGAGTCTCTCCCCACAAAAGGTCTCTGGTGCCTAGCACTTGGTGTTCAGATATACCTATGCACATCTGGGTTCTAAACTGAGATTGAGGTCTCCAAATGACTTCTTCCTATATACCAGATTGTTCTAATGTTTGAAATCTGAAGAGATAGAAGAGCGGGGGGGCGGGGCAGGGAATGGAGAACATGGAGGTAATTGGTGACTTGATGAGAGTAGTTTATTTTCTCTTTTTTTTTTGTTGTTCAAGTACAACTGTCTTCATTGCCACCCCCCACCACTCCCACCCACCTTAGCCACCCCCACCTCCCACCCTCAATCCTAACACCCTTTGGTTTTGTCTATGTGTCCTTTATACATGCTCCTTGTTGACCCTCCCCCCTTTCCCCTGTTACCTCAAAAATATACAAAGAACTCACATGACTCTACTCCAGGAAGACAAATAATCCAATTAAAAAATGGGCAAAGGGCCTGAACAGATAATTCTCCAAGGAAGACATGCAGAGGGCCCAGAGACTTATGAAAGAATACTCAGCATCACTAGCCATCAGAGAGATGCAAATTAAAACCACAATGAGATACCACTTCAGACCAGTCAGAATGGCCATCATAAACAAATCAATGAACAACAAGTGCTGGTGAGGATGCAGAGAAAAGGGAACCCTAGTGCACTGTTGGTGGGAATGCAGACTGGTGCAGCCACTGTGGAAAACAGTATGGGATTTCCTCAGAAAACTAAAAATGGAACTGCCTTTTGACCCAGCAGTTCCACTAGTGAGGTTATACCCTAAGAATCTTGAAACACTAATTCAAAAGATCCTATGCACCCCAATGTTCATAGCAGTCTTATTCACAATAGCCAGGTGATGGAAGCAAGCTAAGTGCCCACCAGTGAATGAGTAGATAAAAAAAACTATTGCACATTTATACAATGGAATTCTACACAGCAGAAAGAAAGAAGGAGCTCCTACCCTTTGGGACAGCATAGATGGAACTGGAGAGCATTATGCTGAGTAAAATAAGCCAGGTGGTGAAAGACAAATACCATATGATCTCACCTATAAGTGGAACCTAATCAGCAAAACAAACATGCGAGACAAGAGTAGTTTAAATGGTGCTGGCATAAAAATATGATGGGAATGGAATTAGAGAGAATGAGGGACTCAGTTATCTCTTAGGTTGTTATATCTTTATTCAAACCTAAAATTCTTAAATATACAAGGCTTTTTATATCTGGTCCCTTCTCACCTCATCTCCTGCTGATGGTCACCCTGGTTCACTTCACTCCAGCACACTGGCCTTTCATTGTTCATTGAGCCAGTCAGATATACTTCTGCTCCACAAACTTTGCCCTTGAGGTTGGATCTGCCTGGCATGCTAAGTACCCCAAAATCCAAATGGATTGTACCTTTATATTTGAAACCTTCACTTTTCATGTCATCTTTGCAGTGGGAGCCCAATATGGACACCCGTCTAAATTGCAATTCCTCTATCACCGACATGTTCTGCATTATTTTTCTGCATTATTTTTCATCTTAGAAATAATCACTAACAATCTTCTTTATTTTATTTATCATCTTATATGCTTCTCCTACTAAAATGGAAGTATGGAGACAGTGATTTTTGTTTGTTTTATTCAATGATGTATTTTTAGATACAGATGTACTAAATATTTGTTCAATGTAGGAATGATCTTGTGAGGACTGAATCCAAATTACAGGAAATTGAAGGATGTTAGATGATTTCAACAGAGCTTAGAAACTTCAACCCTCAGTTTCCCTTGAACCTCCCCTAGCAGCAAAGTCAGATGTTCCTCCAATCTGAGGAAACTAGATTTTAATTTAAAAGAAACCCAAACACTTTAAATTACTTAACCTTGGAGGTGCCTCCTCCTATCCTTTGTGGGGAAGAATTTTAAATATGCTAGAAAAATGAAGATGAAATGTATTTTAGGCTAGATGTATTGATATGTGTGCAATATGTGGAATTCATAATTTAACATGTTAGTTCCAGCTCCTAGGCTGAACCTCAATTGCTTGGTTTGTTGGTTAAGAAAATCTTGGTTTGAAAATAGTCTAGAGTCAATGAGCTAAAATGCCAGAAACTTCCCTGGCATATTATATAGAGAAAGGGGTTTAAAGGGTTAGAAAATGGGAATGTAGGAATAGGTGTATTAAATTCACCTTAATCAATTATCTTTAATCATAGGAAAATTTTAGGAACTGACCTGGTGAAGAGGAATTAATTAGCAAGCTCCTTTAATGAGATAAATGTCCACCAGAGGGCAGGCAGTAAGTCCCGAGAAGCTTCAGGGGCTCCCATGTTAGAGTTTTAATCTAGTGTTTGGGGTATGTTGGGGCTATTCCCTTCAGGTTAAAGAAAAACCTAGTACATCTTGGATTGCCATTCAGGAAGAAGATGAATTTTAATGATTTTTTTAACCCAAAGATTAGTATATCCAGTAGTATTACATATTGACTTCTAGAAGCCTCTAGAAGACAGAAGTTAAGATAAAGCTTTTCTTGACCAAGCTTTTCAAGCAGTATCTAGTAACTTTATGTGCATATATTATTTATTAATTATTATATTATTTTCCATACAAAAAAACTACTTTTGCCCCACCCTGCATACATGAAAGATTTTATATGTTATAGGTCTATATTGATTCAGAGTAGTGGCTAAAGTCTTGTCTTGCTGGAAACATAAAGATATAATTGGAATATTTATAACAAAGAGGATTAGGGATAATATGAATGGATATCACAGAATGAGCAAAAAGAGAAAGAATTCTTGTACCAAATAGATACCTTCCAAAAGTATCCACTTCAAAGGAGACTTTCCATTATAGGTGGACAAGATGAACCATCCTGTTGATGCCAAAACTCATTCTTCTAATGCCTCAGTGACCCCTCAATGTGTCATGTATGAAGCAAACATGTTGTAGGCTAGGCATGGGCTCAAAAAACATGGAGGGGTTTTCTTTCTCCATTGTGTGTTTTTGCCTTCTTTGTGAAAAATTATTTGCCTATATTCCTGTGGTTTTATTTCTGGGCTCCTAGGTTGCAGGTTTAATCCCTAGTTGGGGTACTTACCTGAGGCAACTGATCAATGTTTCTCACATCCATGTTTCTCTCTCTCTCTCTCTCTCTCTCTCTCTCTCTCTCTCTCTGTCTCCCTCCCCCTCTCCCTTCCTTTCTCTATAAAATCAATAAGCATATCCTTGGGTGAGGATTAAAACAAACAACAAACCATGGATTTTCCTTAATTAAGGCTGATCTGGCTATCACTTCTTGCCCAAACTGTCAATAGATATTATAGTTAAACTACTTTTGACCCCTTCCTTTAGGTTTGCAGAAATGATTTGCCTTCATGGAAATACATGTCCATACACAAATATGAACTTTCTTTTCACATCTGAAATACTTCTGCCAGAACATCCATTAGTGGATTTATAGAATGCCTTATTTATGGCTATGTTATCTTACACATCATTGCCTCCAAACAAATAAATCATTTTACAGTAAAAGAAATGTAACAATGGGCTCATGTACAAGAGATACACTAGTCTTACCATGAACTTCTCACCCAGGAAAAAAAGAGTTTGATAGAACAGTATTATGGCCTATTGATGATTCACTTATGGCCTACAGTTACAATGTAGTCCAATGTATCATTCCAACTTTTCTTCAGCTAAAATGTATAAGCCTGGGAAGAAGGTAGAGATAAGCCCCTTATATTGATATATTTAATAACTCATTTCTTTAGTGTTTGCTGCTTATCTTTGCAGCCTTGGCCTGGATGCATTTGTAGCTATTAGTGACAATAGGAGGAGTGCATATGCTAGAGAACATAGTCATGGTTATATTAATTAGGAGGTGGAGACTACCAACTGGCCATTTGTGGTTTTTCATGCTGAAACAATGTAGAGACCAAGGTCAGTCCAATGGTCACAGTGCTTATTTCCAATTATGAAGAGATAATTGGTCTGGTGTTCCACCACAGGCACAAAGGAGGACTAATGAGGGGATTCACTGGAGTACCTCCTATTGTTCCCTCGTCCAGGCATAATCGTCAGTGGAAAACAGGATCTACCTAACAAAGACAAAGTGTGGCAAGGGCTTGGATCCTACAATAATGAACACTTGGATCATGATACCAAGTGGAGATAATGTCAAAAAGTAAGAGATGATGTTAGAGAGTAAAAAGAACCTAGAATGGTTGGTATATATATATGTATAAAAAGCTATAATTATCAGTTTTAGGCCTAGTGATCAGACACAGTTGAACACTATGGCAGCTATAAGTTTGGTTAACCTTTCTTGCTACCATATCTACAAATAAAGATGATGGTTAATGTTAAAATTCCTATGAGGATGTACAATTGAACTAAGATTATTTGTCAGTGACAGGGTGTCTCCCCTGGGCTAAGAATTATTTCCTATGAGCAAATATCTGGTATGAATAAAAATTGGAAAAAAGAGTGGATATACTTTATAATCTTTATTTGCTCTCCTCCATCTCCAAATTCATGCTTCCCACTTTGCTACCTACTATATATGGTCCCTATAGGGCCATCGTGCCCCTCTAACTTTTGGCTTCTAGTTGGATTTGGCCAATAGAAACAACAGGTGACATTGAAGGGTTTGTGGAGAGAGAGGTTGGGTTGCTTTTCTGGTGTCGGTTGCATCTCCCTTTGAGTAGAGCTCCTTTTGAATGGTTCTAGTCAGACTGAGCTCTAATTGTTTCTTACCCTCTCAGGAATGTGGGTGGTAAAGATTACCACAGTTCCAAGTATCTGAGCATCTCAATATTCCTTTTTTCTTAATACTAGCACACTCCTTAGGAGTTTATTCATTAAGTTAACTTCAAAATCTTTCATGAGTATGTCTTCTGTTTTCAGTAGACTTACTAATGCAGCCAGTTTTCTCAGAGAAGGAAGAATAAACTGTGTCTGCTTGCAAAGGAATTCAGAGAAGTCTGGGCTTAATGATTCTCAGGCTCACTTAGCTAAACCCAGATATATTCACCCCAAGTCTTGAAGTCCCACTCCTTCACTAATACCCTCACTTCTATATAACAGACTTGGTTCAACTGCATGTTCCTATTAACTTGATGCTGAAACATGCCCAATTAGATTTCAGCTCTGATTAACAATCATGTTTTTTCCTGCAGCTTCAAGAAGTAGAAAGTTCTCTTAAATGCCATATTTAAAGGCTTCTTCTTGCTCCCTGTGCTGTAAGTAGAGACTGTAATGCACTGAGCTTATTTTTTCCTGTAATCTCTCAGGTGCTACCAGTAATCTGAGTAAGGATCATTATTGCTATAGTGACTGGTCAGCTAAAGCAACTCCTTGATTTCCTGAAGTCTTCAATTTGACTGTACTTTATTCCAAGCAATGGCAGGCAATAATTTATATAATCATAATACTCCTACAAACCATTGATTAACAATATCACACTCAAACAGACAAGTAATTCATTTCAGAATTCCAATTTGAGGATTTTTATCTTGGGACTACCTCTTTCCAGTCCAAACAACTCTATTGGTTAATGTAAACCAGTTGGGAAAGGACTATTCTGAATATTTAAACAAGTATAATGAATTCAAGGATCTGTTACATAGGTAATGGAAGAACCAAGAAATCATTAGGGATCAGTGAAAAAGGACCTAAGGTGAGCAATTGCAAGAACCTTTTACTATTGCTAGGTTGGAGAGACAAAGGAAGAATGTATTGATTACAGAGTCCAGCAGCCTGGATCCTCACTGGAACATGGACCCACATAAGGCCAGTGTTTTGGAAGCAGTTCTTGTCAGGGGTGCCACCTGATACTGTTAGCACTTCTCTTTGGTCAAATTCAGCCAGAAACCACTTGACATGGGAATCTGGAAATGCAGCCTGGACAGGTCAGTATTTTTTTGATGCTAAGCAGAGCAGAGGAAAAGGGAGGAATTCATTTGTGTTCAAACAAGCCAGAATGTTAACATTTTATACTGAATTCTGTCTTGCTTAAGAGGGACATAAAGGCTCATTTTCTAACATTTGTCAGACTACTAAGGGACTAGGTCTCAGCCCAAGTATTTGATTTGCTTTTTCTTTCTCAATGAAATTTACTTTTATTGAGAGTCAGTTTGTAGAAAACAAAAGTAATAATCCCAGCCAACTATGTAAATCTAAGATTTATTACTTATAACCAGAAGGTAAAATTGTTAAAACAGTAATAGGGATGTATACCACTTATCCAAAAAAATTCCTAACAGTTCTAAATATATACTAAGGGCCTCCATGAGCTCTTCCACTTCTATTATTTTGCAAGTTCTTGAGAATCCAAATTCCAAACTAAAAATTCAGTCATGAGAAAGAATTCCAAGCTTACTTTCTGTTGGTTAGATGATATATGGACATAAATGAGTTTGTGGGTCATTTTGTAGGCATCTATAAAATGGAAAACCTGCCATTCAAAAGAGCCATAACTCAGTACAAATATGTGATGTTCTTTCAATTAATATCTAATAAAAATAGATGATGTAGGTTCTGGTCTGGATGGCAGCAGAGGTACACGTGGTACTTCAATCCTCCCACAACCACATCAGTATTACAATTAAACTACAGAACAACCATTATTTAGAACTGCCTAAAATCTAGCTGAACAGAAGTCCTACAACTAAGGATATACAGAAAAAGCCTCGAAGAGACAGGTAAGAGGGACTTCAGAGATGTAGGAAGGGCTGTTCTCACACCCACATGTGTAGTGGATGAAAATCAGGAAGGCTATCTTAGCCATGGAGGTCCCTCCCTGAGAAGCAAGGGGTCTCAGCCTCATACCAGGCTCCCCAACCCAGGGTTCCAGTGCCAGGAAGAAAAGTTCCCATAACTAATGTCTGAGAAAACCAGCAGATATTTTGGCTGAGTGAGACAGAGGACTTTTGGAGTCCCTGGAATTCCTCTTCGAGGTCCCTGGCATGAGCTTATTCAGACTCACTTGACTGATCTCTAGTGCTGGGACATCATCTGTAAAGGTACCGGGAACATGATGGGGGAAGGACTGAATTGTCTGTCAGCAGGAGGAGATCTGGAAGGCCAGCTTTCACTCAGAGAGAGGTGCTAGCAGATCCCATTGTTCCTTTGCTGAGACCTACCCCCACAGAGATGGCAGACAGACACTAAATCTGAGTCCCTGAGACCCTACCCCACCCAACTTTAGGATCCACCCAAGCCATTTCCAGTGGCTTTTCCATACAAATGACCTATCTTGGCTCATGCTTTGGACTTTTCTAAAATCCCTTAATGAAGCAACATCTGTCCTTGATGTTCCAATACCTGTCACTATGTGGCCCCAGGTCCAGCATTAGCTGCAGCCAGCATTGGTTCACAGTTTGGCCTCTCCTGGCACCTTCAAGCCAGCACAAGTAGTAGCCATCTTCAGATTGCTTTGTAGCTATGCCAATTGACCTCATACAAGGCATAGGTAATGATTGAACTTGGCCTGTATATCCAGAGACAGCACACCTGGTGGACAGCTTCAAACCACATCAAAGCACCACCCAATCACCTCCACAAATGACACACTCAAGTGGTAAACTTGATGAATACCAGAGTCCTGTTGAAATAAATTCTGTTCCTTGGGGTCAACCCCTACACAAGTAATTCTCCATAGTGGTTGCAGCCAATTGGCCAGGTAATAAATCCCAAGTATTGAGATGCCAGCAGCAATCAAGACTCCAATTACAACAGGAAGGTGTGCAGTCCTCATGGGGTGGTGTGTGTTTGCAGTGCTTAGTGCAGGTGATCTGGGAGGCTGTGTCATTGGACCCTATAGAACACAGGTGGCAACACAAGGCCTGATTTGGCCCTCCACCTTGTTTTATCTGGCCTGGCACCTTGTTTCTACCCAGTGGCAGTGCTGAGCTCTCACTTAACTCTTAAAGAATAGTTACATTTATACGGTCCTAAAATTACATTCAGGCCTTTGAAGGCAACCGCAAGGCTGAAGTGGCCCCTGGAGAAAGTGAGTTTGACACCCCTGCTATAGAACACCTATGCATAAAGCCACTATATGAAATAGCAACTCTATCTAACACCAGATGAGAGTTCAAAACAATGGGTATAAGGATGTTCAATGAACTTATGGGAAGAATAGATGATCTTAGTGAGAACTTCAACAACAACAAAAAAGGAAACATAGGAACTGAAATAGAAAACATAAAAAAGAACAAGTCTGAAATGAAGAATACATTAACTGAAATGAAGAATACATTACAGGCTATCAACAGTGGAGTAGATGAAGCAGAGGACCAAATCAGAGACTTGTAATATAAGGAAGCATAAAACACCAATTAGAAAAGAAAAAAGAACCCCTAAAATGAGGATCACATAAGAAGCCTCTGTGACATTTAAAAGTGTACCAACATTCACATCATGAACATGCTGGAAGTGGAAGGGAGAGAGCAAAAAATTGCAAACCTATATGAAAAAATAATAATGGAAAACTTCCCTAACCCAGAGAAAAAAATAGACATACAAGTCCCTAAAGTGCATAGAGTCTCAAACAAGATGAACCCAAGGATGTCCACACCAAGGTATGTCATAATTAAAATGTCAAAGATTAAAGACAAAGAGAGATTCTTAAAAGCAGCAGGGGAAAAACAGTTAGTAACCTACAAGGGAGTTCCCAGCAGACTCTCAGCTGATTTTTCAAAAGAAACTTTGCAGGCCAAGAGAGATTGGCAAGAAATATTCAAATTGATGAAAAGTAGGAACCTACAGCCAAGATTGCTCTACCCAACAAAGCTATCATTTAGAATGGAAAAACAAATAAAGAGCTTCCTAGAAAAAAAACAAAACAAAACATAAATCATTACATCACCACCAAACCAGTATTACAAGAAATGTTAAAGGATCTTCTTTAAGAAGAAAAATTTAAAAAAAATATGAATAATAAAATGGCAATAAATACATATCTATCAATAATTATTTTAAATACAAATGGATTAAATGCTCCAACCAAGAGGCATATAGAGAATGAATGTATAACAAAAGAAGACCATTAAATACGCTGTCTACAGGAGACTCATTTCCGATCAAAATATACACACAGAGTGAAAGTAAAAGAATGGAAAAAGATATCTCATAAAAATGGAAACAGACAAACAAACAAACAGCTGGAGTAGCAATACGTACACCAGACATAATAAACTTAAAACAAGGCTATACAACAAGAGACAAAGAAGGACCCAGCAATTCCAATTCTGGGTATTTATCTGAAGAAACCCAAAACACTAAATCAAAAAGACATGTACATCCATATATTCACTGCAGCATTATTTACAATGGCTAAGATATGGAAGCAAATTAAGTGTCCATCAATAGATGAGTAGACAAACAAGAATAGATGCATGTATGCAACGAAATACTCAGCCCTAAAAAAGAATGCAATCTTATCATTTGTATCAACATGGATGGACCTAGAAGATATTGTAGTGAATGAAATAAGTCAGATAGATGAAGACAAATGCTGTAAGATTTCACTCATATTTAGAATCTAGAAATCAAAATAGACCAAAAAGCAGAATAGAAACAAATTCATAGATATAGAGATCAGATTGATGGATGCCAGTGGGGACGGGCATTAGGGTGACTGGGTGAAAAATGTGAAGGGAATAAGAGGTAAAATTTGGTATTGCAGAATAGTCATGGGGAGGTAAAGTGCAACAGATGGAATATATTCAGTAATACTGCAATAACTATGTATAGTGTGAGATGGATACTAGATTTGTCAGCATGATCACTGAGTAAGTTATATAAGTGTCTAATTAGGGGTTGTATAACTTAAACTAATATAACATTGCATATCAACTGTAATTAAAAAATAAAAAAATTACAGTTAAAAAAGAATAGATTATGAAAATAATCCTTAGCCAAAAGCTCTGACTTGCTGTCATTGTGGCCTTAGGTTTCAGGGTAAGCACCATCAGAAACAGAGAATGGGATTACGCCTTGTCTCAGAAGAACAGAGTATTTGCTTTTCATTAGTTGTGATGAATGGCTTCTTATTATGTATTTCTTTTTACTAATTATCAAGGCTTTCCCCAGATGAACAAGGCACAGAAAGCTGAAGGTGGCCTTGCTATTCTGTGAATCAGAATGTCAAGTGTCAAACTTAGTGCCTGTTTTTCCTTCAGCTTATAGACTGTTATGTGGGACCACTGACGAAGAGTAAATTTTGAGTATTAGTGCTCAGCCTCAGAGGCATCCTGTAGATACTTAAGCTGCAAGATCTAACTTATTCTCTGTGTGCATAAAGAATTTGCTTTCTTTCTTTAGTAAACAATGTCTGTATTTTAAGTGATAAATGTTCACCAGTTACAATTCCACAAACTTCCTGAATAAACCCCAGTACTATGAAGGTATTCCTTTTAATCTAGAGCCCTAGACTAGATTCATTTTGCACTCTTTTCAGTAAAAAGAAAATTATCACTGTTTTGTTGTAACATTGTCCTTTTTATCTTCGTAATTTCTATTCTACTTCCAATCAAATACATCTTCTATTACTCATATATTAATATATACTTGTATATTACTTAATTACTACTAATAATACTTATGTATTAAGAACTATAAATTCTTACATAGGTTCTTTTTATTTATAACTTTTGTTCTTTATACATATATCTCTACATATTAACTTTTAAAACTAATATCTAAAATGTTCTGTTTTCCTGTTTACTTCTCTTTTTTCCAAAGCACTTTGCTCATACCTTTAACTATAAATTAACTCACTTTTATTTACATATGTACTTTCTCACCACCTTCAGAGGGCTGGGATGAGAATTTCTTATCAATGTTTTGGTTCAGGATACCTCTCAGAGCTGGCAAAGTGAAGAATTCAACTATTGGCCTCAATGGGTGAATGACTGTAAGGATAAATGTAGTATGGTACTTACACATAAGGCAGTATTTGTTAGAAACTGCCAACTTCTACATCTGATCCATATTTAGATTTATATTAAATAATTAGTTGGGAGGTAGACTAATTTTCAATTAAAAATAGGATGGTAACTTTTTATCATAAAATAGAAAATCCCCCTTTCATGGCTATCTAAATCTTTCCATATTGAACTGTGAGGTTCCCATAAACAGGGAACAAATCTATTTTGTTCTGTTATTTCATCAGTGACTAACAACACTGAAAACATAGTAGATGTTCTGTATCTGGTGAATATATTGATTAATCAATATTTTTAAAAGGTAATGACCTATACCTTTCCTATAAATACAATAACAGAGTAAATGGAACTGTAGGTAATAATAGCCAAAATATAACTAAAATATTCTTTAAAATTTTTGTTCATAAAGATAATAAATAAAATAATAGTTAATAGTTTTTGATCACTTATTGTGGGTGAGAGTCAGTAATAATAACTTCATATGAATTGCATATTTAGCCCCCAAGTTGAAGTCAGGAAGGAAGGAGGAAACTCCAGAGGTGCCCCAGGGCTAAGACAAAGGACATCAATACAGGACAGAGACCTTCTTGTAAGACCAATTGTTCCTGTTTTCTAGAAAAGTGCTGAATCATGGTGAATCATGAATGCACATGCACAGAAGATGCTACATGACCCCTGCTTCATTAGAATAGCATTATAATAAATTAACATTGTGCAATCCCCTTCCTTGGTGGCCAATCAAGGAAAATCATGGGAGACCACATAAGCAGTAGCTTTAAAGTGGTATAACTACTTGCACCTGTGTAATAAAAGCTCACCAAAACTGGCCAGAAAATATCTGCCCTGTAAGAATAGAACCCCTCCAGTCCCTGTGGTCAGTCTCTGCTCCGAGTTGGCCTGCTTCCATGTTCTGTGTGGTGTACTATCACTTAATAAATATGCTCTCTCTCTTTCTGCTATAAACCCTGTGTAAAAACCCTCGGTTCAATTCTTTGTCCACGATCACCAAGAGCCTGTTTACCTATGCCCACCTGTGACAGTTTTGGGGGGGAGTCAGCCAGGAGAATATGCCCGAGTAGTAAGCCCCCTTTGCTGCCCTGGCACCCCAGAATGCCCCTTTCCATTGCCATCTATTCTGTTTTGGTGAATCTGATGTTCCCGAATGGAAGGTCGACAGCTAAAATGTGGATATGGGTTGGGCAGTTAAATGCTACAGGGTGCCCACTGCTTGAAAACACCTGTGATAGGATAACGTGGGTGCAGAACAGGGTTAGCTTTAGCCCCCACTCCCAGGTGCAAAAAAATGCACACCAGTCAGGCACACTATGAAAACCACAAGATACTGCCCCACTCTATGGCCGCTCCCTCATAGGCATAGTTTGACTTTCCATTCAGGATATCAGTCAACACCTCACCTGTGCTATGACTTCCTCTTGCAGTCTCCTCACCAGGCCCACAGATAGTCTTTTACACTTGTTCTCTCCAGCTGACTTTTGGCCTTTAGACCTGTACCCATACCCCACTTGCCTTTTGTGTAGGATAGGTTCCTGTTGTCTTTGTGCCCAGAATATCTCTTTCAGGGTCACTAATAGTCCTGTTGCTAAGTGTAGTTGCAGGAATGAGCCACTCCCGTCTTTGGCATGTATATACTATCATTGTAAGCAGCAACATTGCCCAGAGCCACTTAGCAGGTGCCTACTAGTCATTTGTTACCAGAATGGCCACATGGAGCCACTCTTACCCAATTAGTTGAATATGAAATTCTAAAATGGTTTACTTGCCTCTGTAAAGGTATTTTAATTTCCTCTCTCAGACCATCATCCCACTATGAGATCCACCTCCAGTATGAAGGGGTGTGCTTTAGGCACCTCGTGAGGTCTCTTATGGGGAAATTTCAGACTCAGGTACAATTTCTTAAAGCTCTGGAAAAATTAGGTAGAATGCACAAATGTCCTCTTTGTGATTTGGAAGAGAGTCATTTTATAATAAGATCATCTTGGTGCCCCTCTTGGTGGTTTACGGGGCCAGAAACTATTCTGCTAGTAAGACACTAAGACACTTTGCCCCAGACCTGAAGGCTTATAGGAAGATGAGGGTCTCTGTAGATGGAGAATATAGGAAAGGAAATGCACTCAGGCTACCTGGGTAGAGCAGTGGGTCTGGGGTTGTCAGGATTATAGGCAATTGCTCAAGGATGCTGGAATGGTTCCCTCCCTACAGTTCTTTGCAGCCTGGATGCTCAGTAGGACCATGAATTATGCAAATGTTGTCCAGGGAACTCAAAACCTCTGAATTAAACATAGAAAAAGAAACAAAACTAGACTGTGGCGATCTTCTCAAGTCTTTTAGATTTCTGTCAGCCTACACTCACTAGGGTTTCTTTCACCAGAGATGTCTGGCAGGTCAGTGGGATCCCAGGGGACACCCTGTGGCCCACTAGGAAAGCAAAGAGGGATGCCTCTAGATTGCAAATGAATGTCTTTGTGAGTTTTTTTTTCCTTCTCTTTAGGATCACCACAGTAGAGATGGGAACTACACCTTCCATCCCTTCCAAATCCCCATCGGGCTGCATTCTTAGCAACTGGGACAAATTTGACACTAAATGTTTAAAAAGGAAGAGATTAGTTTTCTTTTGTAACACTGTTTGGGTGCGGTGTAAATTAGGGGATGGAAAGATATGGCCTGAAAATGGAAGCAGGAATTATAATACCATACTGCAGTTAGATCTATTCTGCCGGAGGGAAGGCAAATGGTCCGAAATTCCTTATGTACAAGCATTTATGGCTCTGTACCAAGATCTCCGGTTTTGCTCCAGCCTCACCCTGACACAACCTATGGGCACAAATGTTGATCAATTAGAAGATACCCTCCTTAGTTTTCCACCTATCTCTCAAGGGAGATTAAGGGGACCCCAGAGTTGAGGAGTCTCTGCCCCTACCTTAGAGGGATCAGCCTCTCCACCACCTTATGCTATGGACAATCTAAAGCTAAGAGATGAGGAAAAACTCAGCCCAGAAGGACATACTAGGAGTGGTGCTTCTTATCTCCTTACCACTCCTACACTCCTACCCTTGAGGGAGGTAGCAGGCGCCAAAGGTGCTATAAGGGTACAAGTGCTCTTCTCTAAAACTAATTTACAATTTAAAGACAGCCTAGGGAGTTTTTCAGAGGACCATTCACGTTTCACTGGTAATTTCCAGACTCTTACTTTAGACTTTAAGATGTCATGGAGGGAGTTGTACACAATTCTGACCACCTCCTGTTCCCCAGATGAGAAACAGTGGGCCTGGGAGGAGACCCATAAACATGCAGACCAGCTGCATACCCAGAACCCTGGCACTAACTAGCCTGCTGCCCAAGCCATCCAGACCAGAATCCCAATTGTGGATACAATACTCAGGCGGGAATCCAGAGTAGGGATGCAATGATAGATTGCGTACTGGCAGGAATGAGAAACTACATCAAGAAACCTGTAAATTATGAAAAGATGAGGGAAATCACCCAGGGCAAGGATGAGAACCCAGCTCTTGTCAGAAACAGACTAGTAGAAGACTTCCGGAAATATATGAACTTGAATCTTTCCTCCCTGGAGGGTTGAATCTTGTAAAGACAGCATTTTATAAGCCAGTCTGCCCTGATATTTGCAGAAGACTTCACAAATTATAAATGGGCCCACAGACCCCCCTAGACCAGCTCATGGATATGGCCTTTTCAGTCTTTAATAGGGATTTGGAGGAAAGAACACAGGGAAAGAAGGAAAGGGAGAAGCAAGCTGAGCTCCTTGCACTACCTTTAGTAGTGCTATTGGCGGAAACCAGCCCCATCAGGGGAGCTCCAGAAGGCCTCAAAAGAATCTGAGTTAAAAGGATCAGACCTGTTATAAGTGCAAGCACCCCAGACACTGGGCAAAGAATTTCACTCCACCACCTCCGGGACCCTGTCCTTTATGCGAGAATATCAGTTCTGATCCCTGGCACTGGGAGGTAGATTGCCCCCATTCCCAGAATGGAAATGGGTCATCGCCCAAGGCCATGGCTACTCTTGAGGACTGATGGTGCCCAGGAAACAGGTTGGCCCTGGGGAATACTCATATTTCCATCTCTACCGAGGAGCCCCGGGTAACTCTGGATATGGCAGGTAAGAAAATCAACTCTCTTGTTGATACTGGGGCCACTTACTCCATCCTTAACTCTTACTCTGGACTTCTTTCCTCCAAATCAGCTAAGATAATGGGGGTCCAAGGAAATCTTAAGGCCTATTTCTATACATTCCCTATCACTTGCCCATTTGAGAGTCAAATATTCAAGCACTCCTTTTTGACTGTTCCTCAGTGCCCTATTCTTCTGTTAGGCTGGGAAATTTTAGCCCAAATGGGAACCATCTTGTTCCCTGAAGAGCCACTTAAGTTAAGCAGGGTCATGATAATCAGTAGTAGCTGAAACCAGGAGGAAATCCCAAGTTCAGTTCTGGATACAGTGAACATGCTAGTTTGGGAGCCAGGTATTCTGGGAAGAGCAAAGACTGCATTACTGGTTAAAATCCAATTAAAGCCCAGGTCAGATTATCCTCACAGGGAACAGTACCCTATTAGATGAGAGGCTTTGGGGGGGGGGTTACAGCCTACAATAACTAAAATTACATAACATGGGCTCATAATTCCTTGTCAATCTCCTTGCAACACTCCCATCTTACCAGTGATAAAACCTACTGGAGAGTATAGGCTAGTCCAGGATCTAAGGTTAGTCAATGAAGCAGTAGTCCCTCTATATCCGATAGTAGCTAACCCTTATTCCTTGCTCTCAGAGGTACCTGATGATGCTCAGTGGTATTCAGTGTTAGATTTGAAAGATGCCTTGTTTTGCATCCCTTTGCATCCTGAGTCTCAGTATTTGTTTGCTTTTGAGTGGACTGTTACAAAGACAGTGATACATCAGCAGTACACTTGGACTGTATTACTGCAAGGGTTCAGGGACAGTCCCCACCTCTTTGCTAGGGTGTTGGAAAAGGATCTTATAGAGCTACAGTTACAAGGAGGTGCCATTGTATAATATGTAGGTGATATGCTAATCTGCAGCCTCTCCAAAGAGGCTTCTGATCAAAATACCATCCAGACTCTGAATTTCCTAGCTGAAAGAGGATATCGGGTATCAAAGTACACAAAATAAATATTACCAAACACAAAGTAAATTATTTAGGATATATTTTGATTCCTGGGTCCAGGCACTTATCACCAGAGAGATTAAAGCCATTTCTGAGTTGGCTCTGCCTGCTACCAAGCTTTTCTCCTTTTTAGGAATGGCAGGACTCTAATTGCCAAAACTTTGTACGAAGCTACTAAGGGGCCAGACACTGAATCTAGTATATGGGAAAAGGATCATGATCAGGCTTTTAATAAAATCAAGCAGGCCCTAGTTGAGGCCAAGCCTTAGGCATCCGTAACTTAAACATACCTTTGTCTCTATACTTAGTAGAGAAGGAAAGAATAGATTTAGGGGTATTAGTCCAATGACTAGGGAATGAACCTCAAGCAGTTGCATATTTTTCTAAAAAAGCTGGACACTGCAGTGACCGGGTGGCCTCCGTGTCTAAGCACAATTGCAGCCACAGCCATGCTAACCAAGGAAGCTGCTAAACTAACTCGGGCACAAGTTGGAGGTCTTAACTCCACATCAGGCACAAGGTATAAGAAATGAAAGGGCACCACTGGCTAACAGTTCATTCAGAACTTCAAGAAGCTATTGCTTATACACATCTCAGCAACTCTAAACATGGAGGTGTCTGTACCTTAGAGACCTTGGCACCCCAAGGCCTTACCATAATAAACATAACCTAGGGTCCTGGAAGTCCGTGTCT
Organism: Desmodus rotundus; assembly: GCF_022682495.2. NCBI lineage: Eukaryota > Metazoa > Chordata > Mammalia > Chiroptera > Phyllostomidae > Desmodus > Desmodus rotundus. The sequence goes on along the minus strand of NC_071388.1, from coordinate 73,592,485 downwards.
CAGCAAAAGAAAATGAGCTTTTGGCCTAGTAGTGGCTGGAGCTGCTGCCACTCTAGCCCCTGCAGCCCTCTGGGGAGGCTCTGCCTACCATGAAGCCATCTAAGGGAACTCACTAAGATTATAGAAGAAGTCTCCAAAGGTACCCCCAATGCACCGATACTCTAGTTGGCCTATCAAGATCAGTAGACTCACTGGCAAATGTAGTCATGAATAACCACTTCGCCCTTGACTATCTTCTAGCAGAACAAGGTGGGGTATGCATTGTTATCAATAAAACCTGCTGCCCCTATGTAAATAACTCTGGAGTGGTTGAAACTAACATAAGGACAATTTATGAATAGGCAGAGTGGCTACATAAATATAATCAACAGGGCCAAGGAATAAGGGGTACCCTGACCTCCTGGCTCCCTAGCTTAATATGGCCACTACCTTTCCTAGGTCCCTTAATAACATTGCTGCTCTTATTACTTTTAGGACCTTGTTTGTTTAATTTACTCGTTATATTTGTATCTTCTAGATTAAGCAGTTCCACATCAAATTGATGATGCTCCAGGGTTTTCGACCAATCCTTGAGAGTGATGTCGAAGCTGACCAACACACAGCATCTGTGATAGCCTCAGCAGTTCCTCTTCAACCTGCAGATAGAATAGGGTGAGAGTTTTGTGGTTCTCTATAGGTAGGGACTACTGTCCTGCCTAAGCCAGAAGGAGTTACAGAAGAATGATCTTCACCCCTCAACAACCCCAACAAGACTTTTGAGAACCATGTCTCTCAGGGGGGAAGTTGAGGCAGGAGATTGTCAAGAAGGAGGAAACTCTGGAGGTGCCCCAGGGCTAAGATAACAGACATTGATAGAGGACAGAGTCCCTCTTCTAAGACCAGTTGTTTCCACTTTCTACAAAAGCGCTGAATCATGGTGAATCATGAATGCACATGCACAGAAAATGATATATGACCCTGCTTCATTATGATAGCATTAATAACATAATAAATTAACACTGTGTGACCTCCTTCCTCCGTGGCCAATCAAGGAAAGTTGTGGGAGACCAAATGAGCAGTGGCTTTCAAGTAATATAACTCGTTGTGCATGCACAATAAAACCCCACCAAATCTAGCCAGGAAATATCCGCCCTGCAAGAACAGAATCCCTCCAGCCCCAAAGGTCAATCTCTGCTTGGAGTTGGCCCGCTCCCATGTTCTGTGGAGGGTACTATCATTTAATAAATCTGCTCTCTCTCTTTCTGCTATGAACTCTCTGTGTGTTCGGTTCAATTCTTTGCCTGTGATCACCAACAAGCTGGTTACCTGTGCCCACCTGTGACAAAACAGGCCTCTAAAGTAGAGAATCTCTAGTTTATAGATAGGAAATGTGAAACACAGAGGCTGAGTAAATTGCCCCAAATCTTTTACCTTAACTGACATCATCTGTCAGTGTTCAAACCCACATAATTTGACTCAATTGACCCCAATCTTTACTATGATGCTATGCTAACTCTCAAATCATAAAATAACCTTCACAGCTGAGTAAATGCTAATGTGCTACAGGCCAAGCGCAGACCTGTGTATGTGCATTAGCAGAGTCAAGGTGAAGACGTCCTTTTCTTTTATGTGATGTATATCTATTTTGCTTCGCGATAAACTGTACTGTTCCACTACTCAGGAATACCTTCCCCATGAAGGCAGTATGCACTCCAACAAACCTGCTACAGGGAAGTACTGAATACACTGAACTGATTCAGCCAAAATTGGGACACAATGGATCCTCCATTTAAAAGCTTTCTGTCATTTTAAAGACTTTTTTATATTTTCTTTCTTGAGGGAAACTCTATTAGGTCATTTTGCAACTTTAATTTTCCACAAAGAATCAATCAGAGTTCTATTTGAGTTCACAGTTATGCTATACAATTTTAAATTATTAGAAATCATTAATACATATAACTGGTACATATTTTAAGGTGATTTGACTGTAAGAGGCTATTAACTTGACAAGTGGCATTTCATATTTCCTTCAAAAATACTGTTATTGTGTTACATTATTTCTGAAATTATATGCAGCTATATTGATAGCATAAATCTATAAGAAAAAATAGATCAAAATTGGAATTTGCCCCAATGAGAACATAAATTCATCCATTGTGCTAAGTGTTTGTTTTCTTTAATGTTTGGATTTTAAATTATATATTTGATTGTCTTTTTTTTTTCTGTTCTTCTTGTTTATTTTTTATTGTAAAATACTACAGGATTGATTTCTTTTTTAATGCAAGATCAATATATTTTAGCTTGAATATGTTGTCTCTTTATGAAATTCATGCTTTTCTTTAAATTAGGGAGGAAAAGCAGGAACATGCTTTCTATTAACTCAGAAAGTACTACAGAACCAAGTATTTTGGGGAAAAGGTAAAATTTAGGGATATTTCCTAAAATGCACTAAAATCACAGCAGAGAAAAGTAGGTATCCACATTCTCAGTGGGTTGCATATATATCTGAATGACATATATGATGTGTTAAGATACCCTGTGACGGACTTGCCACATTTACCGTGGCATTAATATAAAGAGCTCCTCCAAGGTTCACCTTCTTGCTGACCGACGACTGTGGTATTGCTTCTGTCTCACCTGGGACTGTAATTGGCACTGACCTTCTTCTCAGCCTTTCAGATTGTTCTCATTTCTTGTTAGTAAATTCTTAAGTGCAGGAGGGACTAAATGAAGGCAAAAGATGCTTTTGAATAGGTGAGATCACCCACCAAGTACCAACTCATTCACATTCTCAAGGTTTATTTGAATAGCAAATAGCATGTTTTGTACAACAGAATTATAGAAGTTGTAATAATGTCTTTGCATATTTGTTTCCTGTTTTACCTATAATTGTCAAAGTCTGTTTGCAGCATTTTTCTAAAACAATACTTTCTGCCTAGAAATTCATCTGATAGTAAACTAAATAGTTTTCTCATCCACACATAAACTATATTTGTAGATCACTATAATTATATAAAAACATAGGATTTATTCAAACTGTGATTTCTTAGATATTATAGATAAGGTATTTTTCCCTCAAAACAAACTCTAAAAAAGAAAATTAGTGAACTTGACTTGCTTATGTAAAACAGCAAATCACTAACAATTACTTTGAAGAAAATGATGGAATTTAGAAATAATTATTTTAACAAGTTTATTATTAACCTTCCAAAAAACCAAGAAATATCAAAAAGACATCATCTTATTATAACTATGACACTATAATCTAATTTAAAATAACTGAGTTACTAGGGAAGACTATGTGATTTTTTGTGATAAACTATAATCCATACATCAAAGTTAATTAGTAACTAAGTCAATCATAACTACTTTCAATCAAATGGCCATACTGATGCTCTTAAAAAGAATTTAATAGGAGATCAAAGATATCAGATGAAATTAAGCTTAGAGATGATTCACAATTTCTATATATTTATATAAATATATATGTGTATATATTGTGTATGTGTATATAAATATATGTGTGTGTGTATATATATTTTTATTTGTTTGTTTGTTTCTTGACCCTTGAAGATGGTATGCTGAGTTAAATAAACCAGGCACAAAAGGACAATACTGTAGGATTCCACTCACATCAGGTGCCTGGAGTAGCAAATTCATGGGGACAGAAAGTAGAGTGGTGGGCCCCAGGGACTGGGGAAGAAGGGATAAAAAGTTTCAGCTTTGGGAAATGATAGAAGTTCTGGAGATGGAGGGTTTTGATCACAATTTAATGCCACTAAACTTTAGTTTGATAATGTTCAGAACTAAATTTTGTTTTATATATATAACCACAATTTTAGACAGATAGATAAGATTTAGAAGACATTATCTGTATTTTTAAGAAGTGTGTGATCTGTTCAAGAAAGTGGGCAAGAAGTTTCAATAATGAAGAATGATGCAAATCAGGATCTAGGACAGCACCTGGCATACTGTCAAGGAGTTAATATAGAATTCAGCTCCTTCCTACAGACATGCTTGATTTTCCCTGTACCACATTCTGAATCTTAGCCAGTTTTATTGGATCTGGGGCATTTGGAGTCTCTGTTTAGTTTGCCTCCAATATTGTAAAAAGGCATGCTGGTTTACCACAGCATTGTACAGTTCTATTGATTTTCTATCTTATCATGGCATGAAAAATCTGGGAAGCACTGTTTACTAAACTCTATGAGTTTATATAAAGAATGACCACTGTAGATTGGAATGAATTTGTGAAACTACACAAATAAAAATGTATGTAAGAGATCATAAAATATGAGTATAGTTTTCATAAGCCTAATAGTTGTAGGCTCATGCAGGAAATAAATCAGACTGGTTTTAACAAAAATAATAATATAAGGGAATAGGGGAAGATAAATTTGGAAAGTAGGTTTGAGGGAAGCTTTGAGAAATCCATGAATGATAGGAAAGAGTACATAAAAGGGGGATTTTAGAGATTTAATCTCTGGTTTTGAGTTCTATTTCTTTCATGAATTATCAAATAATGATCATAAATCATATTTATTAACTGATGCTACCTCTCAGGTTTATTATAAACAAAGAGTGAGAGTTTTTATTTTTTAGTGACATTCACTAAAAATCTAAATTCCAAGACTGTAATCCAAATCTAAAAAGAAGATTTTGGAGATGTATGTATGTGAATAGGGTCAACATACACAAATCTTTGGCTAAAAGAAAATTGTGTGTATATTTGAGCTACTTTTGAATGTACTGCTAGGTCCACTATAACAATATGTTCCCAGAATAAAGTTGCAAATAATTGAGGAAAAAGTTTCAGAGCAGAGATCTGATGCAAAATGTTCTGATTCAGTAACCAGTTGATATGATTTCTTCTGCAATTCTGTTAAACTTGATTGGAATCTCAAATTAATAAAATGGGTAGTGTCCAAAATGGCAGTTTCTCTGCTATCCTGACCCAGTGTTTAATCACAATTCGTTAGTAATATATTGCAATCTTAAAAATCCCTGTCCTCCTTTGAGACCACCCTGATTTGGTAATTGGGAGGTCCGTGTACCTTATTATTTTATGTCATTCAAGTGTCACGACTGGAGTAACCTCTGAGTTACATGAAAAATGTTAAGTCTCAAGACATTGTGTATGATTTATGATGATTGTTGTCTTCTCAATTTAACTAGATTCCCTCGGGAACAGAAAAAGAATCAGTCATCCAATCACCCTCAGGGTTCTGAAACAGAGGCAGGAGAACTGCTGAGACCCTTGTGACTGGCAAAGGCCACTTCCTCCCCAGTGAAGAGATTTCAAAACTGGCACTGGCAAAGCATGTCCAAGTGTTTCTGAACTTTGTCAGGTCGCCTGCTTCAGTCATGAACATAAAAAAATAAAATCCATAATGCAGGAGACTTAAGCAAGTGGATTACAATAAAATTATCTCTATAGTGGATATCAAGATTATTATGGTTATTGTCTCAAGACATGGTATTAACAACTTCAAAACATATTCATACTTGCTAGGATTTTTTTCTTTTTATGTCTGCACATTAAGTTCTCACTAATCTCTCCTTCGTCTTAGAAATGTTCTGAGCTTAATCGAGTAGTAAACAAAGTACTAATAACAAATTTAGTCACAATTAATTGAGAATCTGCTAAAGTTACAAGGTACTTTAATACCAGGTACTGCTGCAAAAAATTAAAAAGAAGTTATTTTGAAATGTATAGTTTGAAAATGGTAAAATATATATGGAAAAATGAAGCAACTATTTTAAGATTAAAATATGTTTACTTTCAACGATTTTTTAATAGTAGTTTTACAATGACATTAACTGACCTTGGGAGATTATCATACTTATGCATTTATTCAAAGTTAAATTTCAATACTAAATCTGACATACTTTACCAGATTTTTCCACATGACATTATTTTTATCTTACATATAGGATTTCTGTATTATATACTAATTTATTAATACATCTGCTTATATAAATAAGTTATTCAATGCAGACTTATTCTGCTTTATTCACCTTTCTATCCATAGTTCAAAATATAATATTCTTCATATTTTAAATAATAATTGGATTTTAAGTGAGTGAATGTATCAATGATTCAGTGAATGAAGCAAAGGAGTGTAGGTCATGCATATCATGGAAATATGGACTTTGAAAGCACCTCAAATATAAGCTAAGTTAAAGGCAAAATTATTAGTTTCTTAAGAAATTATTTTGCACATAAAAAATCCAAGGGAAACACATAAAAAGTCACTAATAACAATAATGTCTTTAATAATGTGGCTAGGAATAAAAAGTAATGCATAAAATCAATGTTTAATATGTAAACAACAAGAAATTGTAAGTCCCACTTATATTAGTAACAGAGATGACATGCTGAGCAGTAGAGGTACCGAACATGATTCAGGGGCCGTTTGACGAAATAAATGAATACACTATGCAATGGTCTGATATAACATTTGAATGACTTTTCCAGGCATATAATATTCTTGAATAGGGTAGCTCAATATTCAAAAAGTGTCAGGGCTTCTTACATGAGTCGTATTGGTCACTGGCACTGTGCACTGAGACACTTTTGTCTCTTTTTCCTGCTCCCTTGAAGTTAAATATGGCCATGTGACTTGCTTTGGCCAATAACATATGAGAAGTTACATGTGTTGCTTCCAGGAAGGAGCTTTAAATGACAGTTCATGATTTACCAAGTTTTTATTAGTATATTTTCTACAGGATTTATGGTAGCAAATTTCAAGATAAAATCTGTTAGCCTGGGTCCCTGAGTAGCTATTGTAAGAACTGACCACCCCCCTACACTTGTTGAATCGCTATGAATTAATAATAGACACAAGAAATACAATATTATTGTGTTAAGCCAGTGAGCTCTGGTGATTACTTTGGGAATGTGGAAATATACTGAACTATGGAACATTAATTGAAAACAGAGATCAATAAAATTTTTCTGTGTTGGTTCAGACATTAATTATTTTTGGTTTTATGGTTTATATGGTTTTGGTCACAACTACTTACCTCTTCTGTCACAGAATAAAAATAACCGTACATAGTACCTGAATGAATAGAGGTGGCTGTGTCCCAATTGAATTTTGTTTACTAATACAAATAAAGGCCCGGATTGAGCTCATGGGTTGTAATTTGCTGATGCCTAAACTAAAATTCCAAAATAATTCTCACAAATTCACAAGTGTGCTTTATTTTTAATCTAAGTTGATTTTATAGTTGATATAAGAAAAACATAATAATAGTTACAAGAAATCTAAGAAATAAAAGTAATTGGGCAAAACTAACCTAAACAATTATTAATACGTATTTGAAACGCCATGGTAGATTCTGACACAGGAATGGATGGGCCAACATATATACACAAGAGAATTGATTAGACAATAAAGGTGTCACTACATTTCAATGAGGAAAAGATAAATTAATAACATTTTTAACAACTGAGCAGTTATCTTTGAAAAGTGATTAAACATTAGTCTGTGAGAAATATTTTGTTGTAAGGAGTCAGCTATAGGTTTAAATATTTTGGGAGTGGGTCTAAGTCCAGGGAGGAACAGAGTGGAAAGTAGAGACCGTTATAAATACACATTTTTGTAACTGACACGATTTGTTACTGTAGTCATGCTTTATCTTTTGGAGATGAATTATTTCATTTTATTTTATTTAAAAAAATGTTTTTCATTGTTGTTCAATTATATTTGTCCCCATTCCCACCCCACACCCTGCTACTCTCTCCTGCCCTGTCCACAAGCCCTCCCACATTCAATCCCCACCCCACATTGTCCTTGTCCATGGGTCTTTTACACAGGTTCCTTGACTTGACCCTTCCCCTTCTTTCCCTTGTTGTGCCCCTCCCCCCTCCCATCTAGTCACTGTCAGTTTGTTCTTTATTTCCATGTCTCTGGTTCTATTCTGCTTGCTTGTTTGTTCCGTTAAGTTCCACTACTAGGTGACATCATATGGTATTTGTCTTTCACCTCCTGGTTTATTTCACTTAGCATAATGCTCTCCAGTTCCATCACAGTTTTTTGATCCACTCATTTACTGATGGGCACTTAGGCTGTTTCTAGCACTTGGCTATTGTAAATAGCACTGCTATGAACATAGGGGTGCATAGGTTTTTTTGAATTGGTGTTTCAGGATTCTTAGGCTATAATACCAGCAGTGGAATTGCCAGGTCAAAAAGCAGTTCCATTCTTAGTTTTTTGAGGAAATTCCGTACTGTTTTCCACAGAGGCTGCACCAGTCTGCATTCCCACCAACAGTGCACTAGGGTTCCCTTTTCTCCACAACCTCACCAGCACTTGTTTGTTGATTTGTTTATGATGGCTATTCTGACCGGTGTGAAGTGGTATCTCATTCTGGTTTTAATTTACATCTCTCTGATTTCTAGTGATGCTGAGCATCCTTTTATACATCTCCCGGCCCTCTGTATGTCCTACCCGGAGAAGTGTCTGTTCAGATCCTTTGCCCATTGTTCTTCTAATTCAGGTAATATCTCAAGCTCCAGCCTGATACTCATATGTGGTTTCTTTTGTTCAGGTTTTACAGGTTTCCAATAGTGGATGTGAGCAGAAAAGATATATGTGCTTTTAATGTTAAGTATATATATATATCACATATATACACATATATATGATGTATATGTGTTAATATATTTTATATATATTTTAGATTTAGTCTTGAATCATTTGGAGACATTGCCTCAAACATTAGTATGTCTGATATGAAGCATTATTTCTTGACCAAGCTGAATTACAAGAAAATGCAGGTGGGTTGTCAGTGGTTTCCCTTAGTTATTTTTCTTGCTACACAAAGTGATTTGAAGCAGTTCCTATGTGACAGTTTTAATTAAATTATTTAAATGTTTTGTCTGCTCCCAAATGGACATAGATTGGGTTACTGATGACATATATGACACATTTTGTAGAACAGATACAATGGGTTTGTGAGATTGCAGTTGCTGATTTCTCCCTCCCTCCTTTTTTCACTCTTGATGTCTCTGATGCAGTGACGTGGAAGACTGGAACTGGGACTGCCCTGGAACACACACAGCCAGACAGTTTAACCAGATCAATTATAACTGAAGGGATGTGAGTATTTTAGAAGGTACGTAGTATCTAGAACATAGGAATATTTTTAATGATGAATTTTCAGTTTAGTAATCAGAGAATTACTGGAATTCAAAACATAGTTATGATAAAGGAGATTGGAAGAGCTCTAATCAATTACGAAGAGTATGCTTGCTGCTGACTGTAATGAGTCAGGGATGCCGTTGCTATACACAGACACAAAAGGGTCATAAAAAGAAGGTCATTAGGTGACAGCAGAATGGCAATAACTTTGAACCATCTTTAGTAAGCAAGGAAAAATAGGGAGCAACCCTATAATCTTGTGCAACTGGGGACTGAGCATATAAAGTAGAAATAATTATTGTTTTCATGGATGAGATGAATTAAGAAAGAAAACATTACTTTTTTAAGGTTTTCATGTGCACTGAATAATGAATAAAACTTGAGGCCTTAAGAGAAATTGTTATTGAAAGTGTGGGAGTCCTGAAAAATATTGTGAGGTAGATGAAGTGACAGTAGCTATAGAGAGACTTTGAGGAAGGGGGGACAATTAGGCAAAGATGATCATGGGAAGCTAATGGATGAAAACTGTGTCACTGTTGTCATTTACAAGCTTAATTGTATGTGGACATACAGCTGTTTGCCATGAGACACAGCCAGGGCTCTACTTCTGTCGCCAGTGCACTGGACAGCAGCCCCATCTAGATTTATTCCTGGAATTTAGATCCCCCTTCCCCTTCTCTAGGGTAGTAGTTTCTGGATATTAATTGGAAATCTCACTGTGGAGGGGCATTCTCCATAGTCTGCACTCTCCTTCCCCCCAAGTTCTGGGATGGTTTATTTGCCGCTCTCCTACGACATTGCCACTGAGCTCATTTGACTTTTTCAAGAATCTGAGTTCCTTCACGCTAAAAGGAAAAAAAAAACACCAGAAAGGAAGACATGGCCCCTACCTGTTTTGACTCTCTCTAAGTAGTCTTCCCCCAGGGAACTGCACTTCCCTGTCTAGGAAGTTAGACCAGATTCCCCAAGCGCAAAGCTGTGTGCCACTAAGTAGTGTGTGACCACCTACGCAGGGGTCTTAGCCTTCCTTACCAAAATGGAGTAACATTTTCACATCTTTATTCTATCCCAGAGGGAGATTTCTGGCTTACAAAGCCTTCTTTCCAAGTCTTGGGTCAGTTAAATCCAAGTTTGTTTAAGGATATATTATTACTACTACTACTGCTACTACTACCACCACCACCACCGCCACCAATGTTTTTCAAAGGGCTAGTTCTAATGTTCCCTTTAACTGAGAGCCTAGAGACAACCATATAAATAGCATCAATCTATAGCTAGCCCACGTTTACTGGCAAGGGGCACAGAATAAATTTCTATGTTAATTTTGCTACATTTATTAGAAGGACCAGGTTAAAATAGTATTATTAGTTTTCTTGGATTATCAATGCTTAATATTGACTTTGAACATAATATTAAGATTTACAAATGATCCATCACAGAATTCCGCCCCTCTCAGGTAGATGTGGCAATAATGAGGAAAAACTTGTTATATTTTATATAGTATACAATACCTGTTATTGCTTTCTAAAACACTTTATGATAATAGGGAAAACCATGAATTTAGAAGTTTGTTACATTTTCAAGTATCTGTGTTTTGATGCTTTACCTTATGTAACTGATCATTAACAACAGGAGCTTCTCTGTGAATTACCAGTCCTCTTGATTCAAAATAACTTAATTAAATACCTCATATCAATTTCAAAGTATCATCACCCATGTTAACTACAGGAGAGTCAACATATATGTCTCAATTCTCATTCCAGTTTTAGCTTTGTATCTTATCAGACATTAAAATTGGTTACAATGCATACAGAATTTATAATTTTTAGTTTCCACAAAATGGAACCCTATCATTTCTCTAAGCAATTGCTACCGTGATGTTAGCCACTGAATCCTTGCTCTGCTGAAACAAAAACACAACCGCACAGCTGGTGGAACACACCTCTCCCGCTGAGTCCCCGTCGGTCCAGGTGCTAAAAATTGGACACTTTTTTTTCATGCCCTTGATATATGAAAACAAAACCAGAAGGAAGGTTGTTGAAGAAACTGTGTTTTAAACAGTAGTAGCTCAATCTGTTGATTTACAGGCTACTGATTTACAAGCTGTGAATGAATTGAAGCCTTCAGCAACAGGAAGCTCTGCCATTGGGAAACCCTCTCGCTCCAGCTGGAGCCCAGGGACCTGCTTGAATGCTTACAGGAAAACTCACGCCAGGAGCCCCTGTAATCAGAGTTGTTAACCAGAAGGAAATGTCTTCAGTGCTCTTACATGGCTCTTAATCAGATACTGACAGAGTGCCTTTGATCAACGCATTTGCACCACGAGGTTAACCAGAGGGTTCAGTATGTCCACATAGATTTCACAGTCAGTTCCAAATGTATACAACCAACAGAGAGACTATTCAAACCTGATCCTGTTGCTGGCTCCCACTCTGTCCTCTCGGGCTCTGGGATCTGTTGCGGGGATTAATGAACTACATTTTTCAAGCATCTTGCCATCTCTGAACTAAAACAGAGCGAAACATGAGGCATTGTTGTGGAGGCCTGCTTGTGACTTCTTTGATATCTCCACATGTCTTAATTGAAACCTTAGACAGTGGCACTAGCCCGCAGCCCTGTTTAGGCCTTTAAGAGCACAGTAGTGGAGAGAAAGAAACCTCAGGGAGGAATTATCTCACAGACAGAGATCACTGGTGGGTGAAATGGCCCCGGCTGAGTTATTTTTCATTTGCCAGCTTGGTTGTTATCCAGAATCCGTGACTTGAAATGAAACTACTCTCTGGTTGCAGAGCAGAGAAGCAAAGTTGGCACAGAGGTGCCAGAGAAAGTAATTCATAAGGTGCATCACAAAACGGTTGCGGGGAGAGTTATATATATTTTCTGTCACTTTAATTGCCTGTGAAAGATTTCTTGTACATTGTGTTAGTGGGCAAGAAGGATTAACTTCATCACATCGTAGGGAAAAAGAAATTACCGGGCTTGCACGAGCTTGATGTGCGGGAGATACACATGAAGTGAACCCAACTGATATTGAGTATGTATTAGAACAACACATTACAGAGTAAAAGTGTCTTTCTGCACTCTGACACAGTCATTGAATGATAAAAGAAAAATATTAATCTACACAATCATAAAGTTTTGCAAAACTGGTTTGCAGTTATGTTTAAATAGTCAGAAATAAAATAAGTAATAAAAAATAAAAATAATAGTTTTCTTTCATTTAGATGTTGACAGTATGTATCCAAGAGCTACCAAGAAAAACAAAGACAAGTGTTAGATAGAGTTAACTTTTTAAATCTTCAGTAATACATATATAATTTAAAACAGTAAAAATTAATTTCCAATACACTATTTTTATAGTACTTAAATAACTTGGTTTTTATGCACCTGCCCCCTTCAAAAAACCTCAGGAAATTGAATAATCACCCTTCATGCTCTAGTTACTGACTGGTAAGAGAAAATATGGAAATATTATTGAGGAAAATTGAGAGATAACTATATAAAGTTACTTTTTATTGATTTTTAGAGAGAGAGAGAGAGAGAGAAACATCAATTTGTTCCACTTATTTATGCATTCTTTGGTTGATTCTTGTCCGTGCCCTGACTGGGGATGGAACCTGCAAACTTGGTGTATCGGGACAACACTCTAACCTACGGAACTACTCAACAAGGGCTGGGTATAATTACGTTTTGATATATTACCTTGAAACTTAGGAATTGATTAGAATTTAGTGAATAATTTTTTTCCTTGCCTTCTTTTAAATTAGCTAATATTCTAATTTGGGGAGCAGTTAATATCTTTATCTTCCAGACATCAATATTTGTCTGGAAGTCACAGTCCAATTATTGTTTGAAAACTTGTGTGTTATAATTTTTACAGGTTAATTACAATTTAAAGTAAGTAATTATGAGAGCTTTTTTCCTCTGGAATTCATCTTATATTTCTCAGAAATTCAATATTACAAGAAATAAATTCTAAAATCATAATAAAATATAAAGTTTTCTAAATAATCAAGTGTTATGCTTTAATGAGCTTTGGCAAATCTTAACAGCACTAATATAATGACAATTATGGTTAGTTAGAAATTTATGAAAGGCTTTAAAATATGCAAAGGCACCCTGGGTATATTTTAAATGGAATGCTAGGCATTGTATAACTGACGCTCCGGGATTATTTCACAATGTAGAAGCGTCCACCCATGATGAGCAGAAGTTGACTTGGAGAAAACTGCAGTGGTGCAGCCGCATCCTGGAATTTCACGGCGCAGTAATAAAAATGATTTTTGAAAATCAAGGGGGAGGGTGGAAGTAGGGGAAGGAGGTGGGTTCAGCTGGGGTGGGGTGGAGGGATGAGGAGAAAGGCATACAACTCTAATTGAATAACAATAAAAAAATGATTTTTGCTCATTGCAAAACAAATATATTTTACACAAAATATAAATACCTAGAATTCTCATTGGAATTGATTTTAACAGTTATCACTAATTAGTGAGTTAAATAAAATATTTGAGAAAAGATTCATTTCATATTAGTGTGGGAGTCACAATTTTATTTGCCTTAAAATTATATTCAACAGACATGGAGTAGAAAAAAAGAGCTCTTAAAAAACAGCTACCTTAATGTAGTTTTTCCTTATAAAAATGTTATCACAGTAGTTAATGTTAGGTTTTCTTGTTAAAATATTCAAGAGAAATGTGTGTAAAATTCTAGAATATGCATTGTGGAGGAATGCATTTTTTTCCAGTTTTCATTTTTGTTTAATTTATTAGTGCTTTTTTGAGAACCTGTAACAGTGTTACAGTGTGAGCATTCAGGACTTGTTGCTCCAAGTGGAGCATACCGTAAGGAACTGTCAGAAGTAACACAACTGAAGCTAACAGGAAGGACAATATGCAAATCAAAGGAAAGGGAGGCATTTTGTTCCTCCCTTCCCACACTAAAACTGATTTCAAATGATGTCAAATGCCATAGCACAGTGTACCCCAGGAAGGGTGAAGATCAGACTTTTTTATTATTATCTAATACTATGAGGCAGTTTTTTTCTTCCTTCTTTTGTTTCTACTATTTTTAAATAACCACATGATAAACTGGCTGATTTGGAAATACAAATGAAATCCAGTGGTCTGTTAGTGAAACCGGGAGCAATGATTGTGATGCCCTTCTTAATATTAAGTGTGGGCTTTTATTCTAACATAAACATTTATTTAGCAAAATTAAAATTTCTCCATTACTAATATATTGCAATAGAATTACATCATCTTTTCATTTTACACGAACTGTGAAAAATATATGTGAGCGGGGAGGTCAGCTTATACTATTCCATTTTACAAAAAATTACACTATGGCCAACTTTTCTACTGGTTTAAGGAATTTCATTATCTATGCCTTTGCCTAGTTTTAAAATGTATCTTTTTCTTGAGTTTCATATAATTCTTGGAATTGTAGGTTTAAAGTGTTATCAAAAATTTGAAAATTTTTCAGCCAATTTTTTCAAATATTTCATGTTTTTGATGTGATGTTTTATGAGTACATTTTAGATTTTTTCTATCCTTTTAAATATTCTTATCTTTGTTTTATGACAATTAAGTTACTTGAAGACAATTTGATTCTTCTGTGGCCGGTTGTTTGAATTGTTTCAGGCAGGATCAGTGTGACATTAGTCCAGGCTTGACTGGCCCTGTTACAGAGGCAATGTCTTTCTGAGTCCTCTGCCTGCTGCCCCGTATCTCTCTTTCATTCTTGAAAACATGATCTAATTGAGCCTCAGTGTTTGTTCTGCCTCCTCCTTTCCCCAACCTCACATGTATTTGTCGATCGATACTCAACAGATGATTAAGGAGAATCTGCTTCCCGTTTCCAGAATTCTCCATGCAACTGTTCTCCTGTACTATAGCATTTGAATTCTTCATGGTTTGCCTCCTTCGATGTTTAACTCTATCTCTGAAATTTGGGCAACCATCAGGCTTTAACTGCTTGTTTTTCTTCCTTCTGGGATGACTGACCTGTGCTGCCTATTGTCTAACACCTGAAAATCATTGTTTCATATATTTTGTCCATGCTTTTGATACTATAAGCCTGGAGAATAGATATGATTCCTCTTACTCCATTATGGCTGAAAGCAAAAGTTTGCTCTATAGCTGTAATAAACTGAGTCTTTCCTAGGTTTTGAGCTATTTTTGTTATGTCTCGAAATTTCTATGATTGCTGGTTGTGGAATATAAGGGCTAGGGCACTAAAACGCTATACTTTATGCCAGCCAAGAGCAAAGAGCTCAGCAGGTAGCCACCAGACAACCTGAAGCAGGCCTTAATATTACATGTGTAACCCCATTTCATAAACTGAGTCATGTGGCCCCTGGGAGAATGAGAGCAATAAGTGCAGTGAATTAGACTAGCGAGAAGGTGGTTTCGAAAAGGAGTAGGAAGAATGTGCTTGGTGAAAAGGAGGAATTTTTTTTTTTCCTTCAGAGGTTTAAAGACATTTATAAAAAACATAATAAATAACATGGTTGGAAGTATCCCGAGTGCTGAAGCCTGGAGCACTGTCAACATCTGTGCAGGTTGCACGGTGCATGAGCCAGGGGTCCCTTGCCATCACAGTCTATATAGCCCTTACCTGGCAGCCGAGATATCAATCCCGGGAGCTTGTTAGAAACACAGTTTCCGATCCCTCCCCAGACCTCCTTGCTCAGAATCTGCATTTTAACAAGATCCCAGGTGGCTTGTATGCCCATGAAATTTGGCTATGTCTATGGGAATAGTGACCTGGAGTTGAAAGCACGCAACTTGCCTGGCAGTACACAGCTGTCTGTGCGAACCCCCAGGCTGGTAAAGGTGATTTGCAAAACTCGTTTGAGATCTCTGAGTAGCCAGCCATTTGTGGGGAGTTTTTGTTTGTTGTTTCCAGCTAGTGCAGAAAACCCTGAAAGAATCCCCTTTTGTTCCTTGCTTCTCTTTTCTTTCTCTTCGATACTCTCTTCTGTGTTCTAGCTGCTAACCTGAGATTACAGGGGTAAGCCGCAGCACTGAGGGAAAAATTGTTTTAGCTCTCTCGTGTCAGTAGGAGCACATTCTCCCTCTCTAGCTGCTTGTCCTCTGCAAGTCACAACACAAATCCCTGGCTTAATTTCCGCAAGGCATTTCATGAGAGTGGCCTGATAATTCTCCAGAAAGCAGAATATGCATCAAAGGAATGTGCAGTTTGTAGACTCATGCTAATCATGTCTTTTCTCTTTTAAGTATACATCTCACATTCTGAAATAATTATATTGTGGACAGTTGGCCAGCCTCCATATAGATAAAAACTTGATTGGATATGCTAATCACTAGCTGGATAAAGAGGGGAAACATTCATTCTCTCCTAACACATTTTCCCCAGCTATTTTGTTCCTCTCAGCCTTGCCTGAGAAAAGACTGGTATGTTTCACACTATTGTCAAGCTGCCAGGTTTCTAGGTGGCCAATGAGAACAACGAGCCAAATGAAGATAATAGTCAAACTTTATTCACTTACTGATATAGTGTAAGTAAGACTCAAAAATAGGCATTAGCTCTCTAACATTCCATTTTTTATTCTCCACAGAATAGTGCTAGGCATTGGTCAAGCAGATCAGCACAAGTAGGGGCACGCTCTCACCACTGATGCTCCCTGAACAAAAGTCACTGTCACCTGTTGTTTTGTGGACCCACAGGGCTAGGGGAGGCAGAGGGGATGTGCTAGGAGTAGAGAAGTACTGAGTGAGAAAAGTGTCTTCACCAAGGCCTTTTCATAAAGAGGCCTCCAAAGGGAAGCACCTGGGCTAGGAATGCAGGATATGCATGTGAGCATGAATCCTGGACTGCAGCTCCTTCCAGAAAATTGCAATGCACTGGCCATGCACCAAGTCTATGTGGAGAGGACGGCATCCCCAACCCCATGGCCTGCCAGGCAAAGCCTTGTAATTGCCTATGGTCAGGCAGGAAAGATCACGCAGAGGATTTTGGCCTGGAGCTGGACTCCTCAAATACAGCCCGGAGACATTCTGTGTATAGAAAGAGTAAACGTGGGGCGGAGCTGGTACACCTGTTAAATAAATGCGACTCACAGAGGTTGATGCTGAGGGTGTCACAGCAGACGGCTCTACCAGACAGAATTTTTTTCAACATTTTTTTAATGTTTTTTATTGTTTAATCTCTTACAGTTGTTCCAATTGTTTTTCCCTTTTGTCCCCCTTTGTACAGCCCCCACCCCCACCCCGCTGACCCCATCATGGACCAGACAGGATTTTAGTAAACAAGAGTGAGAAGTCTTTGCAAAAGAGTTTGTACCAGACTGAAAGGGAATAGAAAACATTCATTTCTCAATACAAATTGTATCCTTGAGCAGTTCCACTTACTGGTTTCAACTGTTTGCTTACCTGAGGGTAAATTTTTTTTTAAATTTTTACTCTTTGGAGCAGTGCAGATAAAGTTTTGACAATACAGAATTGAGGTCAACCTATTAGCTGGTTTCCAGGACAGATTTTTCCAGGTCTCTAGGTGGCAGTTCCGATGAATAGTGATATCCTTCAGGGTAATATTTTTTATGCTATTACTTTTTAGCAGTTTTAGATTATAGGTAGCTCATTCTATTATAGAAATGCCTGTAGCAAGACTCCAGGACTCAATCTCATTTCTATGCTTATAGGTATAGACATTTCCTCTATTCTTTTTGTACTCGCTTCCTAAGTTGCAGTGTATGCTCCCCAAATCATGTATTATTCCCCTTCGCTCTCACTCTGCCTTAGGCCTTAGCTGCCTTTGCCAGCAGGCAGGTACTACCTTGGAATCCTAAACACAGCTTCTCATTGGCTATGACTTCCTCCCTTACCCCAAGACAAGGAGACACAGTAATATGGGCTTTGTAGTTCAGGAAACATCTTTGAGTCCCACAAATTTTCTTGAACGTAGTAAGGGGTGTGGGTTTCCCCAAATAACTGGCATTTTCTGTTTCTTTGGTCAGGGAGTAGGGGTGGGGGATTAGGGATATATACTCTACTTTAAAATCACTCCCCTATTCTGGCTGGTGTAGCTCAGTGGATTGAGCGCAGGCTTGTAAACCAAGTGGTCACTGGTTCGATTCCGAGTCAGGGCACATACCTTGGTTGCGGGCTAGGTCCCCAGTTGGGGGAATGTGAGGGGCAAACACATGTTGATGTTTCTCTCCCTCTCTTTCCCTTCCCTCCCCCTCTCTCTAAAAAATAGATAAATAAAATCTTTTAAAAAATCACTCCTCTTATTTTGAGTTGTGTTTTCTATATCCTAGTGTCATGGAACAATTTATAATGGTTATATTTGGAAACTTTCAACAGTACTGAGAATTCTCATGAGGTTCTATGTCTTAGAACTCCCCTAGTACACATGAATACCAAATAAATTACAACTTTCAAAGCTGAAATCAAGTAATTTTGAGACAATAGTCATGACCTTCTCAGTAACCTGATATGTATCAAGGAATATGGACTTTCAATAGTCAACACTAATATATAAATAACATTATGCTGGGATGAGAAAAAGCTTCTAAGTTTTTACTAGAGTTCTATGAAGCCCTGGAACATATAACAGTAGCATGGTCAGCAAATAGTTGAACGTCTTAAATTTTTTACAGTATTTAGATTACTGAAGATAAAGTAATGAATGGCTTTTAAAATCCCTATTTCAATCTCATTGTGTAAAAATACTGAAACTCTTCCTGCAGAAGAAAGACAAGATGGCTCTGCAGGTTCCCAGGTTATCAGAATATCCCTGGGGAACTAAGTCTGGAAATAGGCTGCAAAGTTGGGAACAACCATGAATTAAGTGGAAAATAATGGTACAAAATTGGAACGTAATGAAAAGTAATTCAGCTGCAGTACATTCTGCCATAATCCCAATTGTACCTTATATTCCTAGGTGGTAAACATAGCTCAGCTTTGCTGAAAGAACTTTAGAACTCATGCTACCAGGAGTAAATTAAGTAAACTGGGACTAGGTGGAAGCACATAGTGGGAAGGAAATCTTTCAGAGCAGTAGCCCAAGAAATATAATTTTATTAACCAATGTCACACAATAAATTCAATAAAAAATCAAAAATGCCGATTTAGAACGAAGGCAAAATACTCCCCAAAAAACTACAAGAGAACATGCACACACAACTTTGTCACATTATTCTAAAAGCATGAACCATTATTTATTTAAAAATATGGATTTCTAGGCAAAATTCCATATCTACTGAATCAGAACCTCTAGGAACAAACACTATGAATCTGTATTTTTACAAGTTCTACGTATGATCATTTCATATACTAGAGTTAGAGGACCATTGCTATTTCTATAATACCTTCCCAAGATGAAGGTCAGTGGCTTATTTATAAATGTCAAATGTTGAAAATGGACGAGGAATAAAAATAAATCTAATGGTAAGTGTTATAAGATAGCTATTTTCCTTTGGTTAGACTAATGTAAACAAAAAAAGCATTAGTGAACAAACAATGAGACCAACATTCTAAGGTCTTAGTTTCCTAAAATTAGGCAAGGTCACCATGGTGAAAATGGTGAGCTAACAAATACAAAGTTTCAATGTTTCTGTTTTCAAATAATGGAAATAAAATATATAAAATTTGAGTATTGACATAATATAAAAAGTAAAGCAATTTATGATTATCAAGTAAGGTCTAAGTTTACACACAGATGTAGGTAGATGGATAGCTAGCTAGCAAGCCGAGTATAGAGGAGAGGGAAAGAGAGAAATTCATGTTTTTCCTAATATAATATGAATGAGGAAAAACACAAACTTTTATTTAAAAAAGAAAAGGGACTCCATAATGAAAGCAAATTAGTTAACAAGTTTTTACTGTTTAAATCTTCAAGTCCAAAACTCTTCTGGTGAAGATCAAATATCCATTCTTCATAAAGACCAAAATCTCTTCCTGTGTGCTAACCCAACCATCTGACAGATGTCAGATATTAGAACATTATTGTTATTGTGCGTGTTTACATAAAATTCAAGGACCAAAACATAAATAAACAACTCGCTATAAGAATAATTCTGTGTTCTGGTTTCAAGATTAGAAACAGATGTAAACATGTGTAATTATGCATGTTTCAGGCCACCTTTCATGCACAAAAACAGTTGCTTCAGAAATTGTGGGTGGAGTTGGCTTAACATAAACATCGTTTGCCTTTCTGAAGTGTAGAGTGAGAGATTAGAGTACATGCAATCACATTAATCATGCAATGAAATTTTTAGAGAGGCCATTTACTTGTTAACTCTGGTGTCACTCAAATACAAAAGTTTTGAAACTGCTGGAGTCATTTCCCTATGCTTATGAACTAATGTAATCATAAGGTGGAAGGAATATTATGAAGATATTATGAATATTTTCTCCTTACCACGGCCACATTTCAGCCATTTCCAGTGGGCAGTATTTGGGATTTGTTTTCTGACATAGACACAACATTGGAACAGAATACCAAGCAAACCTCAATAACAGGTATTAACATGCATGCAGAATGCCAACATCCATTTCCCATTCTACCTTTGTAATTGGACTCTCCCATTGTTAGCCAATCTTAGTACCCCTTGATAGACAGCCGCATTTCCCATCCTCTCTTATAGTCAAATGTGCCGAAGTTCTGGACAATTTATGTGAATATACAGCATTCACTATTAAGTGAATATATAGCAGACTTTCAAGAGGTCTCCTTAATGAACTTCCTACTTTCTCCATCCATGCATAAATGAAGTCCCTTTGAGAATAAAAGCCACATGACTAGGATGGTGGAGTATATACCTGGGAACCAGTGACTTAAAACACTAAGAAAGTGAAGCTGTCATACCACTTTTGAATGGCCTACCTCCAGAATTTCGTTGCCTTATTTAAACCATTGATTACATATTTTTCGTTTGTTTACTGGAGACTGAACCAAATTCTATACAGAATACAGATTAAATTCAGCCTATTTATGTGACATACTTCTCATTGGCCAGGGGCTGCTCCACAATTTGAGACTACAAAGGTGAATAAGAATGGACATGTTTAGCTAACCATCTGGTTCAGGGGTCAGCAAATTACAACTCATGAGCCAAGTCTCCCCACTGACTGTTTTGGTAAATAAAATTTTATTCTAACAGCCATTCTTATTGTCTGTTGCTGCTTTCATGCTATATTGACAGAGTTGAGTAATTGTGGCAGAGACCTCATGACCTGTAAAGCCTAAAATAATTACCATCTAGCACTTTACAGAAAAAAATCTTTGACAAACCTGATCTATTTGGGAACGAAGACATATAAATAAATACTTAAAGTAGTGTGTTGTATATATAATAGGAAGGGTCCTGGATGCTATCTATAGTCAGTGAATAGCCTGGACTTCAGAAACCAGAAAATATTAACAGAGATGGTGATGTTTAAGATGAATTTAGAAGGATAAGTAGATGTTAACCAAATAAATGAGTCAGTGAGAGCATTCTAAGTTGAAGAAACCATATAAACCCCAAACCCAAGAGTGACAAATGTTGTCAAGCAAAATGAATACTGAAAATTTCTCCATGAAAAGTGAAAGACAAACATCAGCCTTAGAATAGGCTACAGAAGAGGTCAAGAAGAAGCAGAACTGAGCTCAGGAAAGATTAGAAAAATCTAAGTCATGATTTACTTTTAAGTGAACTTTACCAGGTATTTGCATTTTAAACTTCATTGTTTTTAACGATAGTTTAAAACAGAGTTAAAATTTATTTTAGGAATGCAGTGAAATTAGATACACAGTGGGTAAGAGTGCATCAGGTGTGAGAGAGCAGGTGCAGTACTTGCCTTTGAACCAAACTTGCCCACTAGTCCTCATTGCCAAAATGAGTTATGAGCAACAGTCACTAAGTCACTTGCTGAATTGCATACCTCATGTTTCACAATCTAAGATGATGATTCAATGGTCTGGGCTTGGGCTCAGAAATTGGGAATTTATACAAGTGAAACAAAAAGTAATTTTAATTAAATTTATCCAGAAGTTGTTTTGGGTAATGTTACTTTGCTGAAGAACCATACATGAGACACACAAAAAATTCAGAATCTTGGCTGACATCCTGAAGTATTGAAAAAAATACGAGGATGGTGCACTTGTATCTGCATTTCACTAATCTTTCCAGATGATTCTGGTGTGCAATAAAGTTTCTAAAAAACATTTGTATATCCCTGGTTTTGGTGCACAGACCTATAAGCATGCATGGCTCTCAGTGCACAGGGCAGGGAAGCAAGGAGCAGCCTCTAAGCCCACGGCTGAGTGTGAGGAGGACAGTGACGGTGTGAATGTGTAACCACTGCCAACTCGCGTCTCTTGACCCTGCTTTCTGCTCTTTCCCACCTTATGTTTAAGGGACTTTTCCCCTGTTCCTGAGCCATTCCTGACTTCACAGTTCCACATACACAGAAAACTAGTGTATTCACAGAGAATGTGAACAGAGTCACTGTTTGATTCAGGAATTACTCTCCTTGCTATCATTTCTAGAGTCAGGGGCCTTCTGTTCAGAGCTCTTAACTAATCTCTAACAACTCCTGACATGCATGTAGAATTTGGCTTCCTAAAAATACCTTACCCTGCTTGATCCTGCAAAATGATATATATCTGCATATTACATTATGTCTCCAGAAAGTAATAATTCAGAATTTCAGTTTCAGCCAAATACTTTTACTTTTATTGGCCCAGTGGAAGACATATTTTCAAGATACACAGTATAAGTACATATAGGATTCTGGATATCCATTTCATAGTTTAATTTTCAGAGTGTATAAAATTTGAAAGTGCTTCAAATCTAACTTACACAAACATAAAGGAAACATTTTGCACTCTCAATTTGAGATGAGAAAACTCTTTCAAGTAGACTATACACACCTTAATCTCCAGTTAGATTTACCTAAGTGATTTCTGCCTGCATTTTCTATGTAACTGAGGTTTGTAGTTTAGCAATGACTTGCATTACTTACTTGTACTCTATAAACTTGACCAGAAGGTAATTTTTGAAATGTCATTTTACTCAGTTCCCATCACATCTTTGGCTTTGTTGGTTGTTCTTTTTCAAACTCCTTTAAGTATGAAGTTAGATTGTTTATTTGAGCTCCTTCTTGCTTTTTCTGTTTATATGTTTGTTTGTTTGTTTTTGAGATAGGCCTGTAATGTTATGAATTTCCCTCTAGGATTACTTTCCCAGTACCCCACAGATTTTGGATTCTTTTGTCCCCATTTTCATTTACATACTTCTATTGTTATTCTATCTGTCTTAATGGATTACCCCAGTGAAAGAAAATGGCTCCATACACTAATACTATAAGGTAAACAAAACAAAACAAAACAAAAAAACTCTGTTAGTGTGGCTCACTGTCATCTACATAGAATTACCCAGGTGAGACAGCCAATCATCTTTCTCCAATTTCTCAAGTATAGAAGAACGGTTAATTCTTCTGGTTTTCCCAGAAGCCCCTTAAACTATCCACATTTCTTTAGATACTTTTTCTTAGCTGTTCTGACTGGGTGTTTTCTGCTCTCTTATCTCCCAAATCCTTGCTTCAATATTCTGCTTCATCTAATCTTTTGATGATTCTCTCTAATGTATTCTTCATTCATTTCTGAGTGTTTTTTTAAAATGTTTTCTATCTTCATTTTTATTTTCCTAGCTCTTTGTTGGAGTTCTCGTTGAGATCATCGAGCATCCTTATTATCAGTGTTTCGAACTCTGCATCTGCGAGATCGCTTGTCTCCATTTTGTTTAGTTCTTTTACTGAAGTTCTGTTCTGTTCTTTCATTTAGGACATGTTTTCTTTTCTTTTCATTTTGGCTGCTGCCCTGTGTTTGTTTCTATGTATTAGGTGGAGCTGCTATGTCTCCTGGTCTTTGTAGAGTGGCCTTATGTAGTAGGTGTCTTACAGGGCTGAGTGGTGCAGTGTACCTAATCAACTGACCTAGATGCTCTAGATGTGTCCCTTATGTAAGTTGTGTGTGTCCTCCTGTTGAAGTTGAGCCTTGATTGCTGTTGGCACATCAATGTGATGAATTGCCCCTCAGGCAATGATTGTGAGAACTGACCGTGACTCCAATGGTGACGCTGTTGCACAGGGGCTGACCTATAAAGCAGAATTTATGTTAGGAGCCTCTGGTGTCTGCTGAGTCTGCCTTTTGAGTGTGTCCTTTGTGGATGTGTTTGGGTCATCCTCTAGTGTGTTCTGAAGCTGGCCACTGTGTTTGTTGGTTCTTGGGCCCTTTGGGAGGTGCAGACCAAGTTCAGCCACTGCCTGTGCCTTTCCTAAGGCCACCTGTTATGAGATACAAAGTGATCTGCAGATTGTTTCCACTTGTGCTGGATGTAGAGGTGCCTGTGAACTTAGGCTGGCTACCACTAAGACTGGGCTTGAGGCTGCTCAGCAAGAGCTATGGAGCATGCTGAGGCCAGACACTACTTGTTTGGAGTTTATGAACCTTTCAGAAATTTTAGGAAAGTCTGAAGCATGATCTAAGGTAGGCCATTTGTATAGAAAATCCCCTGAAAATAGCTTGGGTAGGGCTGTTAGTTGGGAGCAGCAAGGCTCCTGGAATCACCAGGGCAAGGCAAACAGTGATAGTGAATTTGATGGAGATTTAGATATAGAGCCCACCAATGCCTTTAGGGAGAAAGCTCAGCAAAGGAACAATGGTTTCAGCCAGCATTTCTATCTGGGAGATGCCCCTTCAGCCCTTGCTCTGATGCCAGACAATTCAGTAACTTCTATAACATGACCCTGACACTTTTCAAGCTGCTGCCCCTTGCTGGAGTTTAAAGTGAGTGAGTCCATCAGCAAGTAAGTCCATGCATGGATCCTTTAAGAGCAATGCCTAGGATCCTAGAAGCACTCTGTATTTCTCAGCCACAAGCTCCACCAGTTTTCACAACCAGAAGTTATGAGGACTTCTTTTTCTGTCACTGGAACAGTTGCTGGGGAGCTCAGTGTGGGGCTGGGACACCGCCCTCCTCAGGGTTGACCTATGCAGCTGATTTTTAACCACAGCACAGACATGGTCATGTTTCCACTTCTCTTACAGTCTTGAAGTGGTTTCTTCTGTATATCTTTGGTAATAAGATTTCTATTCAGCTAAACCTGACGTGGTTCTCAGCAATTGTCCTTCTGTAGTTTGGTTGTAATTTCGATATGGTCATGGGAGGAGACAAGTACAACATTTATGTACTCTGCCATTTTGATTGAAGCTGTATTTGATTTTTTTATATTCCCTACATAAGTGAGATCATGCAGTGTTTGTCTTTCTGTGATCAATTGACTCTAATACATAGATTTATTTGGGGGCTATCTATTCTGTTACATTGGTCTGCATGTCTCTTTTCATGGCAGTTTGATTACTATAGCTTTAGCATACATTTTGAAATAAGATAGTGTGATGCTTTATTTATCTGGAGTCTTTTGTGGTTGTATAAGAATTTTGAGACTGTTTTTCTACTTCTATTGGAAATGCCACTGGAATTTTGATGGGGATTGCACTGAATCTGTAGATCACGATGGGGACCTTTTTTGTTTCTTTTTTCACGAGTCTATGGCTGGTTCTGTAACATGGGCCAGACTCAGCTGATCTTTGGGATTACTAGGTTGCTATTGTTGAACAACTCTGCTCTCCTCTATTTTGTCTCTCATCTTTCAGGTGGATATTTGGGCCTTGTTCTCATGATGAGTCAGGATTCTAAGAAACAGTGAAAATTCTTCAGTCTTCTTAAGCTCTTAAACCGGATCTCTTATATGGATACTTTCATCATATTCTATTGGCAAAATCAAGTCACTGGGTCAGGCCAGTCTCAGAGGTGGGAAGGAGACTAGGGTCTCCTTCTTGACTGAAGAAGCTGTAAAGTTACAATGAAAAGGTTTGCAATAAATTTATTACAGTAATTTTCTCCAAAGACAGACACAGTCTCAAACATAATTCCAAAAAATAATATTAATGGGATTCTGAAAGAGATGAGGCATACCTGAATTTCAAAATGACATTATACCATGTTATTTTTTAACATATGTGGAAAAGATGGCTGCATGTAGCTTTGGGCTAAGGCAATAGCTAGGAAGATTTATAATAAATTAAATGGCCATATCCAAACATATTTATAGAAAATTGTCAACTTAAAGGACATTTTCAGTAGTAAAACATAATGCTTATTGTCTCAGTACTGTTCTGTGTAACACATATCATCATTCATTAATGACTGTTATGAAAACATCATTATTGAAATAGAAGATGACATGAATCTGGAAGGAATAGATAACATTTTGGATGATAGTATTAGAGTCACAGGCAGCCTTGGCAGGATGAAGCAAGAGCTTAAATATAGAAATTTTAACATAGATAAATTTAAGGCACATTAATAAAACCAAAATGCCAAAATGCTCAATTATATATTGGTTTGGCTGGATAAGCACCTTACAAGTTTTAGAAAACAGTAGCTGTAATAATCAAGAGTGTACACAATTGACATGAAACACCTGTGATTATACATCACATTAATATGTAGTATAGATTCTGGAATAAAAAATAATCTTTTTTCCCTAAACCTTAAGGCTCATTGTGACTTTGACCTACAAATAAGTTGTTATATAATAATGATAATTACTTTCAGCAATATTTTTAATATTTAATTTCAGTTGACTTTTCAGTGCCATTTAAAAATCACTTTCTTTGGACATCCATATTCTCTTCTACTACTGAAGGAACATTTAAAAAATTGGTAATATTCTGAAAGTCAAATAGAAGATATTATAAGTATTAAATCCTCTGATTATAATGCAATAAAATTAGAAATTAATAATAAAGTTAATACATACTACCAGAAATAAAAATAGGAAAAAATGATATCTAAGTTTGATACCATTGAGATTAAATTTTAAAAGATTCATTGACTCAATAATAATTGCCATTATATTTTAAATAAATAGTGATGATGAATGATCAAATGCACACTCAGAGGATAATATATAAAGTCTTATTTTTTATTTAAAAGAAAGAGACTTCTGGTTTTAGTTTAAGATATAGATAACTAGAAATAACTTTAACTCCCAAACTGACAGAAGGAAAAATCATTATAAAATCCTTGCTTTTTCTAAAACATCAGATTAATGACATTTTATGGCAACCATTTCTAAAAATTTGGGGAGCAATAGGATCATTGAGAAATTAACCCTTGAGTGAGAATGTTTTCAGCTTCTAAGATGCAGGGACACAGGACCTGCTAACATTGAGGCCAGAGTAGGACAACAGAAAACCCACCGGCTCGCACCAGTAGGTTTCAAACACCAAGGATCAAGCACTATCAGCCTGTTGCCTGGTAAAAGACAAAAATGTAAGCAGGTCTTCTATGTGTTACACACACTAAGTGTCGACCAAAAGTTAAGGGTGAAAGAGATTTTGAGGAATACCTTCTGGCCAAGCACACAAGTATAAGAAATTCCAGATGATTCTGAAGCCAATTGTGAACTGAAGGTAACCATTACAACAACAAAACACAAACCCAACTTTATTCTGAATAAGATTGGCCCAATCTTAAAATTAAAAGTTGAGAGAATGAGGTCCAGAATATGATTTACCATAGTGAATGTCATATATGCTCTTAAAATAATTTGTATCCTGATTATGGAACATTCACTGTATTCCATATGTGGTAAATCATATTATGGGTCTAAAAATACTAAATCTCAACAAGTTAAAACAATTTAAATCAAAATGTAATTTTATGGATGAAAGTGGAATTAAATTAAAATTCAGTAACCAAGATATATGAAACCCCTTCAAATATTTCTGCATAAACTAGCACACTTCTATACATCATGTTGGTTAACAAAGATAAAAAAACTGAAAATATTTTGTATTGAATAAAATAAAACAATACATCAAAATTGTGATGTTCTACCACACAAACACTTAAAGAAAAATTTATAGCAATAAGACTAACATTAGAAGGAAATAATTGTCTGAAGTCCATGAACTAAAATCTCATTTTAAGAGACAAATATAACAATATAAATGAACAAACAAAACAAACAGACTCATAGATACAAAGAACAGAATGATGGTCAACAATAAGATTGCTACTTTTCATACTTTATTTAACCTCTCATGACTTGATTCTTAATCAGATAGTTTAAAACACATGTCATTCAATTACTCTTCTATTCAGAATTTATTCTGTGTGCCATGGTGAATGACAAAGAATGCACATATGTACATTATTAAAGTATTCTACATCCTCAGGTTTTAGCTAAGATTAATGCAAAAATTAAAAAAAAACAACTCTATGAATATCAACTTGTATTTTCAGTAAAAAATATCAGTTAAATTATTTCTAAAAGTTGTCATCCAAAGTGCTATTAAATGATCCACCATAAAACAAATCCATTAAAATTTAGGTTTTTGCTGAATTTCATTTTGACATTAATATCTTAGCTACTACATGTTCAAAACATTAGACATTTCTTGCCACTCTAAGCCTTCTCAGAACTCCTAACCTACTGTAAGGCAGGGAAGGAGTGCTTTTGGGTTTTTTCTGCTATGATCTTATTTAATTTTAAACATTTTAAAATTAGTGCTCAAATATGAACTCATAAACCTGTTTCATAATCACTACGGATAATATTAATTATTTTATAAGTTCTTCAGTGTCAGTTTACTTTACTCAGTGTTTAAAATATTTTCCAAAATTTCAAAAAAAGATTAAACACTTATATTGTAATTATTGATAAGTAAATTATTACCAATAAAGTCATATAAAATAAACATGAATTAAAAGTTACCAGTTTTATCATTGAGAGATGACTGAGTTTAGGGCATTTGCAAGTAATCTTCCAGTTGTATCATATACATTCATGGATACATAAACACAAAACTAATACACTTACATTCTCTGTCAATCATTTGTACACTTTAACCCATTTTGACTTTCATACCATTCTACAACCATAATATAACATTCTTTTTGCATAATGTCATAGCTTTATGTTAAGCACTATGTAGCATAAGACAATTTTATTCACTGGGGAAAACTACTTGTTGCACGTTTCATACATAACATAATGTTAAAAGACCAATTTGCTACGAAAAGTTTGAAGGTACTACATACAGGTTTATACTGTTTATTCTTTCTGTCCAACTAGATTAATGTTTTTCTGATAAATTCAACACCTTTATTAATCTATAATTATTTCAGAAAAAAGATTTAGTTAGATCAACATGAGGAATTTTATATATTTAGATTATTTTCTAAAGTCATCAGTTCTAAATAGGATCATAGGTTAGCCCTTTCTTGGTTTAGGGAAGAATTTTACTTTAATGATTGTGCCATCATGAAAACAAATTTTGCTCAATATTCTAATTCAAAAACATTAAAAATTCTATTTTGTAATTCTTCTATCCCTGCTCTTTCTCTTTAAATATCTTTTGCATAAACTAATATATGACACCTATGTTTCTCAGAATGGACTTATAAAAATGCTTGCCCTCCTAATTAGTGCATGACCAGCCTCCTGTTCTTCTGTCCAGTGTGCAGCTGACAAGAAGCAGAACAATTTGACAGCGCTGTGTGTGGTGGCCAATGGTTCCGTGGAAGACTGGAGGAGAGGGGAGCTGAGTCTGCACCGTCTAGTCTGTGATTTTACATCGGCCAGTTTTTCTCAATAAAGGGAAACTTAAACCACAAATTGGAGGCAGCAAACATAGTGATCAAAAATGTGATTTTCATAATAAGTGCTATTGTCATTATCTCACTGTTTTGCTTCCTAAGAAGGACCACACAAGTTTCATAGAAAGACTATTGTGAGAATCAATGTCCAATTGTGTGCAGCAGAGCAGAGATATCATGCAAGGTTTTGAATTAGACCACTTTAAAAATTTTTTCCCGGTTGAAAAAGTATGCTAAATTTGCATGATTAAGGCCAAATGCCACTCGACTAGATGCTGCTTCTCTCACTACTTTTTCTGAATGCCCGAAGTGGCTCTAAATTAATAGTAAAAGGAAAAGGATAGCATTTTCACTATTTCACTCAAATAAAGATTTTTTTCAAGGAGTGATAAGAAAAATGTTTCACAAACTTTTAGCAGGTGTGTGGATTATTATTACGCCATTATATATAGTCACCAGCCTATCTTATTAGATAAGATAGGCTTTTTGGATAAGATACACTTTTCCTTCCTCTCCCTTAACTAAATACACAGCTGGAGTTGTGTCTTTGTTACTGTGAGCTTTTTGAAAAAAAAAATTAGTCATATTTAGAAATTTAGAGAACTGTTATAATATTTTCTATAAGTAGGAAGTCATGTCTTCATTGATATGTCTTATTATTTGGAATTACATTTTAGAATTACACTGGAGAGACTTTCAATAAAATATTTTATTTCTCAAATATAACTATGATTAATATTCAGTTGTTACTTGAATAAGTCAAAGTATATTTATACTTGTGTTGTAGGATAAATGTCTGTGTCTATCCATTTTGCCTTAGTTCTGTGTTAGTGTTTAATCAGAAGTTGTATGATATGTTTACATTTTGTTCAATAAAAAACTAAATTAGCCTTATGTAAGCTAACTAACTATCTATGTGAAGTGGTTTTATGGGTGTTCGGAAGGCCTTGCAATCAAAAACTAAACTTTATTCCCTATAACATACTTTAATATTATTAATTTAAGTTAAATACAACCCTTAATGAATAGAAAACTATGGTGTTACAGAATTGTCAGACTTATATGACTGCCAAACTTGGTAGTCATCGAAACGGGAGTATGAGGATTCTCACCCGCCTCACCACAGCTGACAGAAGCAAATGGTGTCCCCACGTGTGGTGCACTTGAGTGTGAAGAATGAGGACTATTTTAGAAATCTGTTTGAGAGTTATCAATGGATATGATGCTTTTTAAAATGAAATATAAAAAATAAGGGGAAGGCAGCAAGAAAACAAGTACATCAAAACCCATAGTAACGTCATTGCTTTTTAAATTTGTTATTCAACATAGGCAGATTTAAGTAATAAACTTGCTGATTTCATAAAACAAAATTAAGGAACAGATGAGAGCACTCCCCTGATTGAATGTCCCTGCAATACTTTTGCTCTTACGATTAAGTCATTTTTCATTGTTCACTCCAATCAATTTTAGCCAAAGGATTTTATGGTCTTACTGAACATTTTAGTATTCAAAATAGCATTAAAGTCTAATATTTTCTAAATTATTTAGTGAAGTAAAATGGTAGATTTATTTGTTTTAAAGTGAACTTTAATGCATATGAATGTGTTTTCACCATGTTAAATTAACTCAGTCCATAATAGCACACCATGACAACTGCAAGTTCTACTGAAACTTGTTTATACTAAAAATAAATAAATAAATTAAAAACACGTTTGCAAACAATTCCAAGATACAAAGGAAAATAGACTTTTGACTTAATTGTGGTATTGTGTCTCCCCAATGGAAGAGTACATACTGAAAAGGGGATTGTAAGTCCAATTAATATAATTAATTTGTATATAATTTTAGTAATTATTAACTTTTTAAGACAAATGATTCCTTAAACAAACAAATTAGGAAAGTAGACTTCAATTCTTCTCTCTCAAAATGCCCTAAATCATTGTTCCTTTTTCCTTCTCTACAAATTTTCAGAAGAGTTTATAGTCTGTTCATTATAGGATTTAGCATAGCGTGATCTTGCCCTGACCACTCCAGTGTTCGGTATTCTCACCTTGTTATTAATCCTTTTACATGTACCATAAGTTTTCTTATATCATTTATCAAATCCAGTAAGATTTATGCCTTTAATTATTGAATTGTGCTGAGGGACTCTTAAGATCAGGAATACTGCTATGACCTCTCTC
Organism: Desmodus rotundus; assembly: GCF_022682495.2. Taxonomy (NCBI): domain Eukaryota; kingdom Metazoa; phylum Chordata; class Mammalia; order Chiroptera; family Phyllostomidae; genus Desmodus; species Desmodus rotundus. Next base: position 73,560,491 of record NC_071388.1, on the reverse strand, counting down.
CACAACAATGACAGGCTCCCCCCCAGCCCCCACCATGGCTGATATTTAAGAATGATTATTATTGAAAATAGAAGAGAGAATATTAACAAAGTTGAGAATTTAAGGAAGTTTGTACATGGAGCAAATCATCACTAATGGGTCTGTTTAAAAGCTGGATTTAACACTGATAGAAAAATATCTGGGACTAGATACAGAACGCTTACCAATTTGTTTACTATTAGTTGTGGGCAATTTATTTTCTCCTGATATTATTACTTTCATTATGATTAAAAATGTTAATCACATGTGTTTTATTTAATTAGTGGTGTAATGAGTCTGCCAAGCTAAGTAAGTTTGGCAGAGTACCACTGATATCATGGGCCAGGCAGTAAAAGAAGAAATTAAGTATAAATAGGTGGCTACACAATGGGACTAATTGCATGTAGAAATAAGCTAGTCAGTAAACAACGTCTGTCTCTGCAGAAATGTCTGCATACCAAGGAAATGTGTTTCTTCTGAACTGGAAAAGGGACACATTTAAAAAAAGTGGTCATACTGGCAAATTTGTGATAAATAAGAGATGTGGACTGCATTCTGGTAGTTGTGGTAGAGAACAAAATGAAGAGGTCTGCAGCCCACAAAGAACTGCTGAGGTAGTACAGTGAAAGTAAGCAAACATCTATTCAGAACTGTGAAAATAATTCCTTCATTAGCAGAGTTATAACTAAAGTTTGTATATTTGAGAAAAGTGTTGCTGAATGGCTGTACGTTATAGACCAATGGTCCCCATTCTCCCTCCTCCCTGTGTACGGAAACTGCCTGAACTCTGCCTCCTGTTTCTACTCAACCCCACCCTGGTCCGTGGAAAAATTGTCTTCCACGAAACTGGTCCCTGGTGCAAAAAGGGCTGGGGTCCGCTGTAGACAGCCTTGCAGCTACGAAAACAACAATGGTGAGTTACGGTAGGGTGTGCAAGGTGCAGCTCTAATCTCAGGAGACGCTCCCTGAAAGAGGGGTTTCTCTACCCAGTTACCGGAGAGGGGCTTCCTTTGTTTTCCCATTGTGGAAATAGCTGTACATCAGCATATAAAAATCCGAGAATTACAGCAGAAAGATAAATTCAAACACGATCACACAACCTTGGTTAATTGTATTCAACTACAAATAAACCTTTGGGCAACCTAATATCCACTACAAATTTAATAGTTTTAATAGAAAGCTTTAAAACAATGAATACTTTTTCTATTAATTTTATTTTATATGAAGATCTATGTTTTTGATTACCATAGATATTCATCTTTAGGAAAATAAGTTAAAAGCACTACTTGCAGCTGGACAGGTATCATGATAATATGTACTTTTTCTGGAGAGATTACTACTTCCCAAGCTGTGAGAATTTCCTCTTCACTCACAACTGACATTCCAAGAATTCTATTTTACATCAGTGGCAGAATCACTAAATTTAAAGCTGTTGATATCAAACTCTAAAAGGTATGTAAATTTCAAGCTTATTACTTAGAAGGAAAACAGCAATCTCTACAATGGTCATTTGCAAGATGTCATTTGCCTTTTAAATGTGAACATAAAAAGTGTCTTGAAATGTTACAGTAGGATTTACATACAGGGAGGACAAAAGGAGGTAATTTCAAAGAGAGTAAGATCGGGTAGTACTCAAGATGTGATTGTCATAAATTTTCTGATAGGAAATCTAAACTTTTAAAAAAATATGTAGGATGATATAAAGTGTGCTTTCCTTGCTTTAATTTATAAAAGAAATACAGCTTAAATTTGTACAGCATAGTTACCACTACGTCTTTCTGGTGTTTTTCAGGTGTGCATCATTCCCCCATTTCCTGCTGTTCCCAAAGCTCTGACTTAGACATGGGAAAAGGGAACTAGAAGGAAACGAACTCTTTAGTGGACCCTAATTGCCACAGCATCACCGCTTTTCCAAATATCTGTTTCTGTCCCACTGAAGACTAGGAACTAGCAAACTGGGAAGGTGATCAGATCACACCATCAGCCATGGATGGAATTATCTGTAATAAAGAGAGAAAAAGACACCAGGGAATGAAATGCAGACCACTTATATCATAGGACTCCAGGGCTGAAAATAGAATTCCATGTAAAACTTAGGAAAAGAATAGTCTTCAGAGAGTCAGAGAGCCATCAATGAAAGCAGCCTGTTGATAGGTGAACAAAGGAAGCCTTTGTGTGAACACTGGTTAATTAAGTCTTGCAGTTATGGAAAGAGCTTTCTTTTATGTGGAGGAGAGAGACACATAAGAGTGATGCACAAGTTCAGACTGAAAATACTTATTCATATTCGTTGGGGAACAGACCATTTGCCTAATAAACAAAGCCAATGTCGCCCATTTTCCGCTTTGAGTAGACATGGGGAGAGTGGGGAGAGACCCGCTTCTAAAGTAGGTGAAATTGTTGGCCATGAAAAGTGCCTTTGACTCACAGTTTCAATGGATTTAACCTTTATTAAATATAGAACTCCTATCAAAATAGCTATAAGCTGAGAGAATTGCTTCCAATACACTCTCCTTTTCTTAGCCGTCAGAAAAAACAAAGCTTGATAAGCTTATGGGGCTGAAGTATTCTTCTCCCATATGGGAGTTATTATTTCCAGTTCAATGTGTCTCAAAGTAGGGGTCAGGTCTCCCAGAGGCCATGGGGGTCTGAGAGGGTTAATACAGAACAGAACTACAGAACTCTGAAGTGATCAGTGTTGATGATGATGGTGAACTCTGAGCTGCATAAACCAGATGAAAAGGCCTCTGCTCACCAGCCCTAGCCTTCATTTGTGTCCTTGCAAATGTTCGAATGTGCTCCATCTCCAAGAGGGGGCTCCAAACTGCTGTTTGATGACAATGGCTACAAGGAAAAGCTTATGAAATGCAGGGTGTGTTTGTTTTTTGTTTTGTGTTTCCTGAGAATAACATGTAGCCAGCATGAAATACTGAAGCGAGTGGAGCAAGGAGAGAAGGTACAGCTTTAAAGCAGCTTCAGATCTGTGAGGGAAGTTGGCACACCTCTATGGAGGCAGCAACCCAAGCTGCAGATGCTCCAAATACTTGAACCCCAGAAAATGTGGACTCTGATTCCTTTCTTTTCTTGGTAAATTCTTGTCCAGTTATTTTCTAATGATTCTTGTTTTTCTCCCTCCCTCTATGGACTCTGGAAATCTACCCAGTAACATTATAGTTCTGAAGAGTAACCTCATATTAGAAATGTCTCAGGAATCCATGGAAAAGTAACAGGGGAGTTTGTTCTTAATTGCCTAATTACTGTCTGCTTTCTGAGCCCTTTCTCATGCTCTTATAATCGGTGACAAACAAGTAAGATGAGAGGTGGGATAGAGATGTTGATGACTGTCAGAACGGGCCCTTTCATCCTTTACAACGTTTGCTCATAGAACAGCAAAGAGACCCCCTTCTTTCCCCAGCCTTGTTGACACCCGTAGTAATTACTCCCAAGAAAGTAGCTCTCTGAGGCAATATTTCACCTCTCCTTAATTGCGCAAGTACCAGCTTGCAGACTATCAGCGCTGATGAGCAGTGACACTCTCCTGTCAGCCAGGTCATTTGTTGGCAGAAAGCCCCACAGACACTTTAGTTTCCATCTTTCAAAGTATTTCATGCAAATTTGGCACAGTAATTAACACTGACCTTCCACTGTTACCAGTTGTCAGTCAGCTGTGTGTCCTGCTCAAAGACTGTCTCCCTTATTCCATGCAAAGGCATGAGCATATGAAGAATTATGGGAATAACAGGTGGTGTAAGAGGGCATTGCCCTAAAAATTGGCTCCTTATTAAATCCAGTGATGGAATCATGGAACCCAACATGCTGTATCTGTTAAGAAGCAGTAATTTTTCAAATATCATTCCTGAAACACCTGTGCCAGTATCATTAGGATGCTTGTTACAAATTCAGATTCTGATGTCACACTCAGGTCTTCTAAACAAGATTACCAGCATACCTGGTGCCTGAAAATAAATTTTATGCAAGCACCTTACAATATTCGCTCACATGGAAGTGTTGGAGTGACTTCATGTTTAAAGTTAGCATGCGTGCATTCACAAAGATGAGGCAAGAGAGCACACTTTCCGTAACTGAACTGAGGACGTATGGTTGCATCTTGCTTGTGAAAGATGTCATGACTTTTCTACACATATGAACAGCAAATTGCACGTGCCCTCAAGAATTTTGAAGTTTATCATCCTAAGAAAAATATTTGATCAAGAACTCTAGAAGGGATATTGTAATCACCTCTTTTTAATAGTGGAAAACCTGGCATACACTGATAAAAATGTCATAAATTTGAATGTATCTGTTGCTTTGCACCATCTATGTCATGTATTTTTAAGGTTATGTACCTTTAATATTGAGTAATTCTTTGTAATCAAAACTGTAGCACTGATTTTAAAGGATGCAGCTTTAAGCTCAGGATCAGTTAAAATGCTTATTCGTTGGCAATCTGAAAAAAAAAGCATGTACTTAGAAAACTCTGTTGTTTTCAGATATGTGAAAATATAAGTGAAATATCTGGAGTTTAGCTTAACTAGAAAATGGTAACTTTTAAAAATGTATGTGTTTTTTTTTTAGCAAGATATAATAGGTAATTTATCATGATCTTTTATTTCTGCATAAAGTCAAAAGATCACCCGAAAGGCTGTTGAGATTTCTCCATCCATGAAAAAGATGCCTTCAAGAGATAAAAAATATTATTAGTTGAAATAGAATAAGTGTCCTCAAATATTCAAAATACCTGAAACTCAAGGTGCTTACATAGCTTGGGAGAGTTTATTTAGTAAGAATATAATAGATGGACAGTGTTATTTGTGGATTTTTTGAGACATTAAATTTTTAATTTTCCTGGAGAAATGTTCATAACATTCTCACTATCAAGATCATCTATCCAAAGAAGTCTATTTTATTTTTGCCAAAATTATTAATGTTTTTTGAACCATAAATGTACTAGGCCTCATCATTTCCCACTGTGCCGCTTATTCCCCTTGAGCCAGATCTGACGACGACAGTCATTTGCTTGTTGGGGAGACAAAGTGCGGAATCTGGGAGTGCTGATTCAGCCAGGCAGAGGATGGTAAGATTAATGGCCACCAACCTGCAGGGAAACGCACTCCGTGAGCCTTAAGGGCCTGGCGGGAGAGGCATTCCGCAGTGAAGACAGAACACATTCTTTGCCCTTCCATTACCCCCTGGCCAGACAGCCTGTTGCCTATGTCAGGGCCCCGTGCAGTAGTCCTATTGGAAGTTCATATCTCTCTTCATTGTTGATTGGATCAAGGCCACATCATCACCCATTTTAACGTAAACTTCAACTACGATGATACTTTTAAAGGAGATCAGTTTTACTTTCATTAATAACATATGCATTATACTTGAATTAACAAGCATAAATGTAACAAAGAGTCTATTAAACTACACATGAAAACAAGATATACTCAAGGTATTTGTTAAGTACAGCTTATACTACAAGATATTGAGGAATACAATGGAAGGAGCAATAGATTACAGGAAAATAAATGGAATACCACCTACCTACCTACCTTATGTTCTTTAATATTTATTTAAAATGTGCCTGGTGTGAGAGAGTGGGCAAGCAAGTGTTTTCCTGTGTTAAGCAAAATGTGTTCCATTGTTAACACAAGTATTTAATTGTAGTGAAGCCAGAAAAAATTCACATCTTGCAGTTTCATATTTATAGTGTATCCAGAATGTTTGACACTCTAATATGTCCCATTAATAGACTTCCAAAGAGTGACAGTAATAGAGAAGCACTAAAGTGATTTAAACTGTGTTTTTTGCTAACACATAATTTGTCAATATGTGTGGTTCAATTTCAAGGTTGGACTTAATTCAGTTGGTGTGTTAAAAATATGAGAGTTTTTCAGACACAAAATACAATTTATTTATTCTGTAAATATTTACTGAGCATCTACCATGTACCAGGTGTTATTTGCAGCCACTGGGGATCTAGTAATAAATAAATGACTAATAAATAATGAAGTGTAGAATAGTGCTAATGTCTAGAGGGGGAGAAAATGGAGAGTTATACAATTCAAGGTCAAGTTTGATGCAATCCAGAATATGCCATTATTTTCTATTCTTTCAGAAGACAAATAACATTTCACTTTTTGGTTCTTTTATCTAGCTTCGCTTTTGCTTTTGCTTTTTTCCTTTATAAACTCAGTTTTCCATGGACAGTATAATGGAGGGTGAGAGGAATGGGTCAGAAGACCTAGAAATTTGGTTTCCTCTTTGATACTAATTAACCCTGTGAACATAAATAAATTAAATTTCTCTGAGCTTAAGTTTCCTGGCATAATTTATGGAGTTTTACTTAAGAGATAAAATGAAGCTTCATTTATGGAAGGATATATTGTAAACGTTATGAAAACAAAACAGTCGTAGCCTGTTTATGGGCTTGCATGCAGACCGTATCCACTCAGGAGAAGATGTTTCATTTGCAATTTGCAGACAGCAGTCATCGCTGTGCATATTGGTCAGTTTCCCTGTATGTCACTTCTCATTTCTTGTCATGTCAGATCTGACTTTCTAAGCAGGGAGTAAGTATACGTTGTAAAGGGAGAAAACAACAAATATGTTTTTTTTTCAGATGTAAAGCTTATACTCAAAATATATGCAGATGTACAATAACTGAAAATACCTACAGGACCTGATGTTTTACAATCGCAAAGTCTCCCTTTTGTGTTGTCTCAAAGGGACAAGTCAAGAATTTAGTGCAAGGGAACCTGTTGTGAACTCGAGTAGAGTTATCACTAATTGTAATATGAACAGTTTGTTTTTTGGAGAACAGTGCAAAGTCTGAGATTTTCTCCATTTCCACAAAATGTTTTCATTTGTAATAATTTATCAACAGATATCAATACATACATGCATGTCAGGACATATAAAACTTCCTCTATCAACCTGAATCAATTTGTAGAAAGAGTTGGGTAGAACATCCTGATGATATCCTTTTTTAAAAATTGTTCAGTTACAGTTGTTGCCATCTTTCCCATGCCCTCCCCTGCCCTACCCCCCCACACACGTTCAATTGATGATATCCTTTTTAATTCTTTCTTGTTTGAGTGCTTATATTGGCAATAAAAGGGAGGGAAGATAAATTCATTCCAACTGGGAAAACATTCAAAAGTTCCTGGTTAGAAAATAACAGTTATAAATAGTGCTATTGCCTTTTATAATACTTAATAACAGATTTTTCCTCCAAAAATTGATCAGTGCTAGCTATTTTGAAAGTGTCTCCTAGTTAACACTTTTAACTTTAATCTTTACAACACCATCTTCTTCCTGGCTCAGCGGGAAATTCTGCCTGTCGTTAAATCAGTAACCATTTTGTTTATGACTAGGAAGAACTGCAAGAGCCAGAGTGATGTATGGAGTAAAACTTGTCTAATTAGCATCAGGGCACACATTACCATAAGCTAACAGTAGCCTGTCATATGTTATATTATCTTGACATCTGTGGTGGACGACACAACATAGAATAATTCTTCATTATTCTTTTATCTTCTTGCTATAACTTCTCAAACATTTATTTTCTTTTCTTGTCTTTATTTTTCTTAGTTTTTCTTTTTTTTTTTTTGTTTCTTGAATTCTTCCCAGGATTGTGATCTTTAGGTGCCTCATTCTGGCTTCCTGAAGAGGAATCGCGGACAGAACTAAGTTCAAATATGTTAACATGTTTTTATCGTCAAACCCCTTCCCTGCTTTAAAATTCTGTCTGTTGCTTTAGATCTGCTTTAGGATCCATAATTCATTGCTCCAGATAACAGAAACTGACAGAGATTTTATGAAATACAACTAGTGTAGATATAAAGAAAATAGATTTAAAAAAATGAAAGATTGTAAAGAAATTAGCTATTCCTATGAAAATTATCTAATGGTTATTTAAACAAAGTCAACTCAACTTAAAATCCACAAGGATATTTTTTGGACTCAAATTTCTGAAAAATTTTATCCTGTTGTTTCAAGAATGAAAACACAATTTGGGGCTTTTATTAATACAATAAGGTGAGAAATGTGTGATAATATACCTCCTTTTATGCAATTAAATATAACTTTTACATGTTTTGTAAATACCAACCTGTATAAATATTTTTAGCAGTTGTCTTATATGTTGCTAAGATAATGTAGAATGCAGGTGAACTTATATTGTAATCTCTTGATTAAGTTAATTAATTTTTAACAATAATTTTAGACAAATATATAAATAATTGTTATGTGTTAATGGCACAAATAATTTTTAATAAATGGGATTGATTGATTTAAAAATAATCATTGTGTTGGCAAGCCTGTCATATCCAGAATTCTCTCTTACATATATTTATCATTTATTCTTTTTCATTTTATTGTATTTTTTCCATCACCATTTATTCCCCTTGTACCCTCCCTCTTCTACCTTTACCCACCCCATCCCCACTGCAACCACAACCCGTTGTCCATTTTTGTCTTAGTATGTTATAGATTTCAATTCATCTTATTTGCCAAATATATTTTATTTCCTTTTGTATTTAGATCTTTTAAATTTTTATGACATTTTCAGTTTGTATCAAGTTTAGAGTGTGTCACTGATTTGCTTTGTAGGCTTGACTTAATATTGTGCAACATTTCATAACATATTTAATCTGTGCATCCATTTCCGTCTCTGTCATCGTTCCAGTGGAACTTGTGGCTGAAGAAGACAAAAACTAATAGCGTTTAATGAGACAAAAAATATAAACATATACATTTTCTAAATGATGATAGGTAACAGTGTTGAAAATGCTAAATACATCATCTAAAAGTTTATTTTAAAATAATCACTCGTAAGTGAATTTTGATTAGAACCATTGGTATGGTTTGAGAACAAAACTAAGATCCTAGATTATATACTAATCAAAAGTCAGGATAAAAAAAAGAAATAAAGTATTTCACCTTATCATTTACAACTTCATTTATTGACAAAAGACCTCATTCAGTAGTGTTTTACCTTTGAAATGTTCAGGGGCTCCTTTCTGGAGGCTCTAAACCCCCCAAAACATATATTTTCCCTAGATAGTTCCTGTTCTCTGGATAGAGTTTATTGGCTGTTAAGTGCAAAGTACAAAACACTTTCAAGTCGTTTGTTTTGCTTGCCTCTTTTTTAAGCTTCGGGAAGTACGGCCTGAACATAGATGGGTGACGACAGTATAAAGAATAGTCATAGAGACCAGATATGTCAATGGTCAAATTTAGGTGATGAGTTACATAGTTAATGTCTGGTTCTGCATTGCTTTTTCAATGTCTATTTCTGAACCAAATTGTTTTCTTAAAGATAAGAGAAATGTATTCTAATGTTGTACTATTTCTAACCCTACACCCAAATAGGGGCTTGTATAAGTTTTCTTCCATCACAAAATTCTCAAGAACACTCCCCTCTTGGTTTGCCCTCATTTCCTAAGCTCATGACTTAATTTCATGACGTAGTCTCTGACCTCTTCTGAGTGCCTTGGTTGAAGTTGACCAGTGATCTCTTCATGTAAATTAAAAAACTTTGGGGGGATCATTACTCCTAATTTTTTTCTAACTATGTGACACTTGGAATGTCTTGTTATCATTCCTTTGATTTCATAGTCACCTGAGTTCTAATTCTATCCCTTACTCTCCATTTATTGCTTCTCTTTCTTAGTTCCTCTCACTTTGACAATTGTTTAAAATGTGCCACATGACTCATACTTTTTATCTGATTATTATTTATTTTCTGTTTTGGAAAATAAATTATAATCATTTTAGAGTTTTTATATCTAATGACATCAACTATAAACTACAGTAAAATGATTTCTAAATTTATCTAAGCTTCTCTGGTTAGCACATACAAAGGTTGTGTCTGATGGAATGTGTGATCATTTTTTGAAACCCCCAATGTTGATCAAATATCAGATATATATCAAGATTTTTCGTAGACTTTGTTCTCCCCCAAACAGCCTTATTTTCTCCTAGTAGAGCCAGCATTTACCAAGTTCTCATGCTCATATTGTGTCAGTGCTTCTTGACTCTTCCTTTCCAATCTACTTAATATTGCATCTTGTAAATTCCTCCACTTTATGTTGCTTTCATTCTCTTTCTTTCCATTTCCACTGCTATTAATGCCTTCCAGTCCCAGGTACCAAGACTCACACACATATAGCTAACTTAATTACCTCTTCAGCTGTCTTCTTGCCTCCTTAAATCCATGTTACACACTACTGCCGGATGAGCTTTTCTACCGTATTTGTTTTGCACAAGTCACTTTGGGCTAAAAGTTCATCAGAGATTCCACCATTCTTATTACACAAAATGAGACTGAATTTATTCATTTTTTGTAAATTTGTCTCTTTTCAACTTCATTTCTTCCTACTAAAATATGCAAAACTGGATTCAAGAAAATTGTTCTAATACTACTACTTTTCTTAAAATTTAAAAAGTACATCATTTCAAAATATATATATTTCTACTTACAGGAAATATCTATCGTTTTCTCATTAACATCTAATTATGGTATAGCATAATTGTATCTATATTCATTTTTGTGCTTTGCACTATAAGAGGAATGTGTACATTCCCTTTTTATCTTTTTTCTGTATACTATTCTCAAGGGGCAATTTGAATTCCTATTAGTGTCTATGAGGTCAGCAGCAAGACTATTTTTCACTCATCTTAGTTCCCAGCTTTTATAATAGGAAAAGTCAAGTTGGCACTTACAACTAACTAATTAGAGCCAGTTTTTTTTCTTTTTCTTTCTCCTTCCTTCCTTCCTTCCCTACTTTCTCCCTCCCTCCTTTCCTTTCTTTCTGTATTCTGAGTTTCCAAGTGGATCTTAAACACCTTGGAGGCAGGAACCCAGTAGTATAGTTCTTTGTCACATCAACTTCTTAAGACTCTCTTTATTGTTAAAGAAGAAAATAAAAATAATGACAAACAAAATTGACAAATAAGTAGGAGAAAAGAGAATACATCAGTTAATGTAACAAATATTTTGACAAATTCCTCTATACACTAAATTAGGCCGAAGTACAATTTAGAAAGTTAGCACAATACATATATATATAAGATTAAATATATATATTTAATTTTAAAGTTTGCCTGTCAATTTTATCACTATTTGGATCACACATCTCATTTATATTGAGTAAAACAGATACAGGGCATGGAACCACCATTTTAAACAACCTTCAAAAATTTTACAGCAAGTAAATTTTTTCAACTGGTTATTTGGTATGTTCCTTTTTTTAAATTTGACTGAAATTAAGTGTAAAATGTAAACAGTTTGTATACACACCTACAGAAATTTAGTAAAAGAAAAATAAATCAAAATATAAGCCAGTATGAAACTTGTCACTCTAATGCAGATTAACAAAACAAAAGAATATAATCCACATTAAAATTAAATTTAATTTCGGTCAATTAACTTTGCATTTATTTTAATTTCTATAGTAATGTTAAAGAAAGATTGTTTTAGAGTATGTTTTTATCCTGTCATAATTAAACTAAAAATTTTAAAGTTGATTTGAAATCATTTAAATAAGTGTTTAATAATATGTTATAATAAATATTAAGAAGTACATTGACCTGGCTGGTGTGGCTCAGCAGGTTGAGCACCGTGCTGTGGACTGAAAGCTTGATGGTCTGATTTCCAGTCAGGGCACATGCCTGGGTTGTGGACCAGATCCCCAGTTGGGAGCTTTCCAGAAGCAACTGATCTGTGTTTCTTTCCTTCCTTTCCCTTCGCTCTAAAATAAATAAAGAAAATCTTTTTAAAAAGCATATATTTGTAATACATTAAAACAACATATTAATTATACTCTTACAACTATTAGTTGAAGTTCTGTTTTAAAGGCTCTTTTGGAAAAAAAGCAAGCAAACAAAAAATGGTAGTCTACATTTTGTAAGAACTTTACCTGACTCTCTTGCTACTCGAAGATAAAATTGCAAAACAAGTCTTTTAAAAAAAAATTGGTTCTAACAATAATTCTCTCTTCAGACTGGGACTTTATGTTTAAATTGTGTTTAAAGAAATCATAATGTTCTGAGTTTATTCATTAGATCAAAGCTAAACCCTTTCTAAATAAATTAGCCAATTTCAACATCAGTGGGTTTCTAGGATGAAGGTTAAACTTCCCATTTTATGGTATCAAGAAACACTTGAATATTATGTCTCTAATCAACATAGTACCATGTAACTCTACATGTGGAGTGGACCTTAAAGTTATCTATTAAACTCCTTTATTTTACTTGGAAGCAGTATTTGCAGAGATTAAAATGCAGCTTGCCCAATATCTCACAACATTCATGATAAAGATAAGAGGCTAATCAGGTGTCTTGGCTCCTAGTTTAATTCTCTTTCCATCACAATCTTTTTTTAGTATTGGACAGCAATAATCACTTTTATATTTTGTAGTAATAAAATGGAAGCCTCTTTGGAAGTTCCTTGTACCATAGCTGAACTGAGGACAGAGCTAGTAGTTAAAGTTTGAAATGTAAACCACTAATGTCATACCTATAAAAAAATACCTTAAATAAATGTCTTACTGTTTGTGAGTTATTTTCTGGAGGTGTTAAGTGAACATTCTTGTGTTTCCTTTTTTGGACGGGAAGAAAGTGATTTAGCTGAATAGTTAGAAATTCTGTGCTATAAATCACATTTTGTTTATCTTCTCTTTTAAAGAATGTAAGTTTTATAAACTAGCTATCTAAGTGGGTGAACTTGTCAGAGCAATGGAAACTGAACACATACAGAAATAAAATTTGTCTTTGAATTTAAAAAAACAGAAGAGAAAGGATAAGGTAGTTATTTCCTTTTTCATATCCTGTGTGTTATCATACAAGTTGAGATAAAAGTTATGTTTTTATGGCTCAAAGAAGAGGTCTCAATTTAATGTCACATGGCACATTTATGAAAGGTGAGTATGTCTTTAAAAATGAAAGAGTATACAGCTGAATGTATATTAAAACAATAGAAATGTGTTTCTAAGTTAAGGTAAATTATATTAATTGTGAATTCAATTAATATAATTGTGAATTCAAGATGAATTTGTTAATGTATATAAGTAAATTTAAAAAGCACAATTTAGATCTCTTAGTTTAATATAATGACATTTTCTAAGACCCACAATTTAGAAGAGGATGATTGAGAAATCTAGAGTTTATAATTGAAAGGTGAATAAATGGAAAATTAGAATTCTAATAGATGTTAATCAACACTAAAATGAGAAAAATACAGTGCAAAAATCATTCTAGACCTATCTAAATTTAAGTAAAAAATGTAAAAATTATTTTAATGTTAATAAATAATTTCCAGCAGTGTATATAAGAAAAAATACAAACAAAAATTTCCTTGGAATTCAAAGATTAGGAAATAATGGAATATCGGAAAAATATCAATATAACCAAATAGTAACCTAATTAATGACACTACAAAATTAAAAAAGTATCTTCAAAGGTGCTAAAAAAAAGGCAGAAAAAATCCAGAGCTAATAAACATGTCCAGCAAGATTTCATGATACAGAAAATAAAATCCAGAAAACAAATTAATTTACAATTGCATTGAAAAAAGTAAATTACTTCAGAATAAATTTAACAAAGAGAGCAAGTCTACATGGAAAAACATATAGAAAAACTAAAGAAAGAAAAGATCTAAATAAATGAAAACAGATCCAATATTCATTGATAGATGGCATGGAAAATGTTTATTTGAAGGTGGCAATACTACATACATTGATCTTGCAATTATGCACAATTTCTGTCAGAATTATTTTTTATTTAATCTTTATTGTATTTTTTCCATTAATTATTGTCAAAATTTTGTTGGCTTTGCTGAAGAAATTGACAAACTAAATCTAAAACTCATATGGAAATGTAAGGGACCCACAATAGCTATATCAATCTGGAAAAAGAACAACACTTTCTTAATTTCAAAACATAAGAAATATACATAGTAATTAATGCTGTATGGTACTGCTATAAGGATAGACGTAAAAGCTAATGAAATAGAGTTAAGAGGCCAAAAATTAACCTTTAATTGATTTTTGACAATATGCCTCAATAATCCATTCACAGAATAATCTTCTTAACAAAGGGTGCTGAGACCAGTGGACATCCACATGCAGAAAAGTGAATTAGCATCTTAAGTTACCCCATCTATAAAAAATAGCTCCAAAGGAAACACATTAGTGCTGGGAACATTAAACATGTCCATGTGACTCCATGTGACCAGGCAGAGGACATCTGAACATTCGTGTATTTGGTTCTCCTGGATATCACCTCATGCAACTTACCCCTTACCTGATTCTATTTTGTATCCTTTCATTGTAATAAACCATAACCCTGAGCGAGACAGCTTTTCTATCCCCTGAGGCTTTCTAGAGAAGTCAAATGCAAAACAGGCAGCGCAATAATTAAACAAACTTTACAATGAAGAAATAGGAAAAACAAACTTTATAGTGATATATGTGACTGATTTTAGGGAGAGAAAGTGAAAAAGGAAGGGGGGAGGAGAAAGAGATAGAGAGAGAGAGAGAGAGAGCTTTGCTGTTCCACTTATTCATGCATTGCTTGTTTATTGTATATGCCCTGACCTGGAATCGAACCCGCAACCTTGTCTATCAGGACAAAGCTCTAAGATATTGTTTTTAAATTGAAGATTAAAAGCCCATTCAAGTTCTTCATCCTTTCCCAAATAGTGTTTTGATCAAGCCCAGTGATATTTCCCTTTCTACTTGAGTACAGCTGTAAACAGATTTCCACATCCAGAGAAAGGCCTGTTTCCAGAAACCCACCCATACAGTTTTGTAAACATTCAGGATTCTACATGTGGTATCACTCAGTTATTAATGGATGTCTGTGCTTTCCCTGTGTGCTGTCCCTGTGTGGACTTCTCTAGTCCTATCTAATACATTGTCTTGTGTTGGACAAGCAACAAACTCTTCTGATTTGAACTGAAAAATTAAAGTAGATGAAATAATTTACTAAAATAAGAATTTTGGGGCCTGAAACCCCTCTTTTCACAATATCCTATGGGATACACTACCAAACAGCAGCATGTGGCGTCGTTTTTGATAGACGACCATACTTCAATTTCAGAAGCAACTATGTCCCAGGGAACTAAGAACAGCTGCGGCGCAGAAGGGAGAAGCTCACACACATAAACCGATCCTGATGCCATATTACTTAGTCAATGGAAGTAAAGGAAGTCTAGGAAGGAGAAAAATTTTTCTTGGTGTGTGACTACAAATTCTAAAAAATGTCTGTGCTGCTTGTGAGCAAAAAAACCTTGTAAGGCTATAAAAGCTTATTTCTAAACTTGAAGCATTTTCGTCAACTATCATTCCAAATGGGAGCACCTGTGGCACTGTCATCTCTTGCTCTTGGTAGGCGCCCTTCCTCTGGGACTTCACTTCTCATGACTTTGGTAATTCTCCAACATAATCAGGATGTCATCTGAGTTTCAGCACTCAAGTCGGATAGCGAGAGCTCCCAAAAGATAAAGTATGAATAGTTTTATCAAATCCTTCATGAACCTGAAGGTCTAGCTCTAGGGACCCAAGAAATCGTTATTTCTGGTAGAAATGAGTGAAGGTGGCATCTTGTAAGAATGCTGTAGCTCATATCATCGTTTTCATACTTTCATACCTGGGAAATCTTCCATCTCCTACACGTGCATCAGAGAAAATTTATACTTGATAGAGTTTAAAGACTTTTGAAAGGTTAATTTTATTTGGAAGCAGAGTGATAAATTTCCTCCTGCACTGTTTTATTCTAGGATGACTGGAATCACTTACATCTCCATGATGTAAGATAAAAATGATATGTGGAAGCATCCTATTATCCATGAACAGCTTCATGTCTGTATAGCAGCAAGTTCTGCTTTGACTGATTTGTGTTTGGCTTGATGCTACTTGAAAATAAAAGTTCGGCTCCTGCCTGCACATACCTATTGCCTGTTAAAACCATCAATCAGGTTTTTGCTAGCAGAAGTTCAGGAAGTCATTGAATTTATAATGTTGACCTCAACGCAAAGGTACCAAAAAGAGTGGCTACAGATAAAACTGAGATAACTGTTACACAGGGTAGAAGTACTAAATACTTTTGAAAGATTCTACATATGGTATCACTCAGTTATTAGATGCTTTATCTTTTCCTGTCATGATGATAAATTTTCTTTAGTCCTGTGTTAAACACTATATCTTATATTAGATAAATGAAGAAATCTGCTCAGTATTTCTGCAAGAGGTCACTAGCCAGCTGTACCCCATTGCCTGAAAATATACATTTAAAATGAGATAGAATTAGTTGCAGTGAAAAACAAACACTGGTCTTCACTTTATGCCATGTGCTATTCTTGATAAAATATCTTGCCTGAAAATATTTTCATGACCAATTCTGATAATATAGCCATATATTAACATCCTCACATCTTTCCTTCATTCATGCAATTTTACTTCTTCCACTAGCCATGCTTCTGGTTAGATACTAATTGTAATCACTAAAATCTCTTTGAAGATGTTCAGTAGTAATTTTGCCAAACATTGTGACAAAATTAGACATATTTCAGTTTGACTTTATAAGTACCATGTGCCATTTTTTAGGCCGTAAAGAGACCTAATATGGCATTTCTGTTATATACCTCGGGTGACTGGCTTGTCTGGCTGAAGCAACCTGGCGAAACATGCAGAACTATTTAAAGATCTAAACTATTAGCAGGAAGCTGTCAAGAAAGAGTTGAGGTAATTTCATTGCTTTAGTTTGTGACAACAGGATTCTAAAAAGAGATCAGACCAAGGTCAAAAGTCATAGAAAAAGAGTCATAATCTTAGGGGAGAATTTTTGTACATGAAAATGCTTTTCCCTCAACACAATTGTGATACACGTCACTGCTTTCAATTTTACGTCACATCTTTTATTTCCATTATCTGTCAAAAAGCATTATTCTAAACATACTAGTATACATTGGCAACCGATGAACCAGCACTGATTGTCTGTACTTAAACAGTACTCACAAACCTCTGATTCCATTCCCTCTGTGTCTCACACCCTGGGACACAGCCCTGGTTGCCCAAAGAGATTTAGGTGGCAGTTATAGCCACCGGCCTTTTTTTTATTCTTTTAAAAAAAATGTCTATTGTTGTTCAATTACAGTTGTCCCACCTCTTTCCCCATTGCCCTTCCCTGCCTCATCCCCTCACTCCTACAGTCAATTCTCCGCATTGTCTATGCCCATGAGTCCTCTATTTGTGTTCCTTGGCTTGCCCCTTCCTCTTCTTTCCCCTGTTACCCCCTCCTCCTTCCCCTCTGGTCAGTGTCAGTTTGTTCTTTATTTCCAAGTCTCTGGTTCCATTTTGCTCATTTAAAAAAAAATTAAGTTCCACTTATAGGTGAGATCATATGGTATTTGTCTTTTGCCTCCTGGCTTATTTCACTTAACAAAATGCTTTCCGGTTCCATCAGTGCTTTCGTGGAGGGTGGGAGTTCTTTCTTGCTGCTGTGTAGTATTTCACTGAGCAGGAAAGCACTATTATCTGCTGATGGTTCCAAAAGAAACTTTGCTAAACTTCTTTCTGCCATCCTGTGGTCAAACTGAGGCAGATATTGGCCCAAACAGCATCGATTCCTATTCTCTTTCCATTCCCTCAGACTTCCCTCCTCAGATGTCACGTCATTTACCATTCACATGTTTAGCGATGCCAAACTAAGACCTCAAGGAGACATCAGATTACTACTGCAGCAATGCAGAGAAAGGTAAGCAAG
The DNA here is from genome assembly GCF_022682495.2 of Desmodus rotundus. Classification (NCBI taxonomy): domain Eukaryota; kingdom Metazoa; phylum Chordata; class Mammalia; order Chiroptera; family Phyllostomidae; genus Desmodus; species Desmodus rotundus. The sequence continues at coordinate 73,542,716 of NC_071388.1, read as the reverse complement.
TCAACATTTCAGTGACATACAAGGAGTATCACATTTCCTGTTTTATCACAATGCATGATAAGCTTTATGTTATCAAAGAAACTTCATCCTGACACAATTACTAGGTCAGTTCTGTCCCGTGGTGATTTCTATTTCAAGGCCTTTGCAAACCCTTCTGTTTGGGTCCGGCTGGTTCCTAATGTCTTTGGGCATTACTAAAGAATAAAGTGGGTGTTAAAGAAAACTATTTCTCTGTTTCAACAATGTTCAACCAGTGTGCTGCAAGAGTTTTTAAAATATGCAATTTCTGACTATCTGGTCAGGGTCACTGCCCTCTTTATGCTTAGATTGTCAAATGAAAAAATGACATCAGTCAGCACCACAATAGCCATCCGGTGTGAATGAATCGAAATTATACCTCCCTTTTTTTTTGTCAGATAAGCCAAAAATGTATTTTTTGGTGTCACAGAATTTTAGTATTAGTTTATGTGTGTGATGAGATGGAAAAGGTTGAAAATTGCTGCTCTGTTTGAAAAGAGTTATTTCCTTAACTTCAATAATGTTACATTTTCATCAAACGAGAGCTTAATATTTGTTTTCAAATGTTTGCAAGGCGTGGCCTCATCCTTTTGTGGTATAAAGCTATAACACATCTCATAATAGTGTTCCAGCCTGAGATAATTTATATTTATTTACTCAGTGAAGTTTATTGTCTTATATGAAGAATATAAAAGAGACACATATGACACCAAATTGATTTAGGTATGAGGAAATACAAGTTGTGCTCTATAACAGCTGAATCCTGGAAATATGTGTATTTAATTCTATCCTCATGGAATAAGACACGTCCAAGAAATCTTAACTTTCTTGACACTTGAATATAATTTTAAAAAATAACCATAAAATTTCCTGCTGAATCAAAGTTTTGAGGAGGCGTCAGCAGCATCCTTGAACAGAAGTCACAGCCTACATACATTATAGTGGGTGGCAAGTCTCTTGATAATCAGGGTGCCTTTTATATTTTGCCATAAAATTTCTAAGCTTAAAAAATCACAAAACAAATATAAAAGCATTTTAGCCTTTGACCATCATGTCAGTACAAATTGTTGCCTGTGATTGAGTACAGAACAGCATTTCCCAGCGTGTTTTCTGCAAAACAGATACCTAGTGAAAAGCTTTCTGTGGTCAAATAAATTTTAATAATATAGAATGAACAGTTAAACAGATGTTTTAGTGCTGCACTTTGTAGAGACTTTAACAAAGAACAAACATAAAGATTCACCTATATGAAGTATAGAGCACATAATGTTTCCCAAACTGAATTAGTCACCATACCACTATTGCTTTTTCCCCTGCAGAGCGTTCTGTGTAAACCTATATCTTCTCCTTACCCTAGGAGCTCTTTGCGTTTTCATTCAAATGAACACAATTTATAGGAATAATTATTAGCAGTGCACATTCATTTTAATCCTTGGAAATGAATCAATTATAACTTAAATTGGTGTGTTAACTGGTATTTCTCTACAGTATGGAAATAAAACAAGAAAGAAAGCACAAATTTTTACGTAAAAACATTTACCATTGGCAGCACAGACACATGACTGACTATGAGTTCAATTTTCTTATTTTTATAGGTACTTCCTAAGGACCCTGATTTGATGTCCAATGCACTTAGATTACAAAAATGTCTAGATACCCCAGAACAATATTAACAAAACATATAAACTAGAAGCTCTTATCATAAGCAGTTGTTCAGATACCAGTTCTGTTTTTAACAGAACAGTACGTGATGTCATGGACTTGCTGTATTAGGAGGAAAATCAATGCCAAATAAAATATCATTAACCATCTATAGGGCTATCAGAAAGCTTTGCAAACATTTGTATCCTCAGGGAGCAGGAAAAAATGGGAACAGATAATTTTGGAATTATGTATAATTTGAAATTTATTTCCCCTCAATAATATTTCTGACTCCCCCTAATTTTGTTCATACCAAATACACAGTCAACAGTTCCCTTTTGGTGTTTCACAACACCCGAAAGTTTAAAATATCCACACAATCTAGTATGACATCATTTCGGTAAATATTAATTTTAGACAGCGATGTCTCTTTCTCGGGGCATGATGAAGCCACCTACAAATGCTTTGTTTTGAAATCAGTGGGTATAATTTAAAATGAGCACCTTTTAGATTCCATAACTCTTACACAATTGGAGACACAGTGGAGAAAGACTGTCTATGGGTAGCTTTGAAAATATCTTTCTCAGTATTAAAAAAACAATGTTTAAGATCCTAAAAGGCGGCCAAGATATTTCCTGAAGAATTCTGAAAATAGACACAGGTCACACTGGGATTCTGGAACTAAAAAGCCCTTTTTATAAAACTCCCAAATTATGAGCAGCTGCTTCTATCCAACTCCTGTGAAGTGGAGTACTGTGGTTCAAGAGTTTTCTTGTCATGCAATCAAAGGACGGAAACATTAAGATTGCAGATGGCGAGCGGTGACACACTGTAATTTCATACAGATCGTAAGATGGTTTGGTGACATAAGAATTACTGGACCATGAGGCCTGGGGCCCATGAAATGGATTAAAGCTTTATTGCTCTTTGGAGTTCTGACAATGACAAATGCTCCCTCTGATGTTCAGATTATCTTGTCTGAATTTTTGTTTCCTTAGTTTCAGGTTTCACTTTTTCCTTAAAAATCTTCTAACATTGCAAATAACTTCCGTTTTTTCATTGTTATTGGAAGACATTTAGAAATGCTCCCCTTGTTTTATGCCTCTATCTTTAGCAATACATTCATAATATGTAAGTTGTTTTTAAATTTCCAATATACTGATAAAGACTTAATGATAGATTTAATGGTATAGTCACATGACCTAACTTCAAACTCTTATTGAAAAATGAAAAAAGAGAAGAATGAAAGATAAGAGAGAATCTTACAAGAAAAATACTGGCACGAAATAGTGTGAGGATTAGTTATTCATACGTTTATTCAATTGCTGGCACCGATTAAAAATTTTGATAGCAAACTTTTAATAAAATGTGAAATTCACATTACATATATGTCTTTTCTACCATGACATTCATACACACGTACAGAATTTATAAGTAAGGTTTCTGATTTAAGTTGGACATGAAGAATTTAAGTACATTTTGATATGCATGTTGTAAATTCATTATTTTTCCTTTTTGAAATGAAAAAGGGTAACCGAAAGAAAAAAGATTTTTTCTTTTGACTCCGAACCTCATGGCACTTTGCGCTCTCCCTGTCACTTGGTCTCTGTCATTACGATGCGCTGTGAAAACACTTCTGGTGGAGATAACTGAGTGAACTTGAATATGGAAGGAGTTCTATAGAAACCAACTCAGCAACATTTGAAGGCATTGACATTCAGTGTTTCTCTAGAACCTGATAAAAGTGTGTGAGAATCTTGCACGTGAAAACTCATTAAGACGTTACTTATTGCTAAAAATTTCCAGTAAACCAGATTGGAAATTCAGTTCTAAAAGCATTACTTTCCAACAGAGTATCAGACTGCATTTGAATGTATTATAGAGGCCTTTGCTTTTTTAAAAATTTAAACCACCGAATAATGTTAAGTGTGATATAGTTAAATTAACTCTCCTGTTAGTTTTTCTAAAAAAAGAAAAACAACAACATAATCTATGCACCAAAAAGAAGTTATACCAATTAGCGCAGCAAAGTGGCATAAACTGTTTTAGGGAAGGCACAGAGAGGGGTCAGCAAAACAACTTTTTTAGATGTAATGTAGATTTTTGAAACTTTAAAGTAGAAATTTCCTGTGAGCTTACATATCATGAGGGGAGATTTTAAGAGCATGTGAAAAGTACACTTGGAGTTTATTTCATGTCTTCGTCCTACTTTAACCCCATTCAACCGGCGCAGTGTTTGGCGCACGAGCGTCTCATAGTCTCATAACTGCTGTGATGACAGGACAGCTGATCATAAACAACCGAAATTGTGTCGTGTGATGAGCATGGTTTTCTATCTTAAGGTGACCGTTGAACAATAACAGAATTAATATCCACCACCGATAAGTTTATAATGTTAAAGCATTTCAGTTTTCTGAGAAACTAAAGCAGTGCTTTTAGAATCAGACAGGCTTGCTTTTAAATCTCAGTTGTCACTTATTCCTGCTGTCATCAGGCAAATTCTGACCTCTTGCAAGGCTCATTCTCTACATGTATAAAATGAACAAAATAAAGTCTATATCATAAATATGGCAAAAGATTAAAAGAAATTTTTTGGAGTGTTGTTCCCTATAGGTAATCACATATTGTCCCTCTCCCTTGTATCAGAAGAATTAAAACCAAAATTGGTAAAAGGTTTATTTTGTAAAATTTGAGAATTTCAATATCGGCAATCACATTGTATACATGGGTTCCATATGGTGTAATATTGAAAAAAACAGGACATCCAGGGTTGTAAAATGAAAAGTCACAGTGTCCTTCACACGCACAAAATGCCCCTCACTCCTACACTCCGTTGGTTTCTTTCCTGAAGATTGGTGGCGGCTACTGGGGGCAAGCGGTCAGAGTTCGGGTTGGTATCCCCGAAGGTTTTAGTCAAAAGGCAACTTCCACATTTCAAAATGTCACCTGAAATATAATTTTCATAGTAAAAGGTAAGCTAAGAAACATGAAATGTACAGCAAAACTACATATGCTTCAGGCTACATTATACATCTGGGGGCAAAAGTAGTTCACAGTCCTGAGTACACAGAACAGTTTATTCTTGTATTATTATTCATTAATTATTGTGTTATTTTCCATATGGATAACTGTAAAAGCACTTTTGTCCCACCCTGTGTATCACTGAATTTTTATGGAATTTCTAGAAAAAGAAAGCAGAGGTCTAAAGCAGGTCAGGGTTTGCCTGGGATTGGATTGGGAATGGGGAACTGCAAAGGAGGACTACAAGGTAACCTTTAGAGGTAGAAAATGTATTCTAAATCTGGTGATAGTAGTAAAATTGTAAAAATTTACTAAAAATTATCAAAATACTTAAAACAGGAGAATTTATGGTATGCCAATTATGTCTTAACAATGATATATAAAAATTATAGTGCAGAATTATGTTTGCATTTGGGGAATATCAGTATCTTCACATCACTGATTAGAACGCACCGATTTTTGTCTACACCGTATTTAAGAAAGCACACCTCTGACGACAAGTCTATCGTCACTGTCTGTGTCTCCCTCTCAGACCATCAGGACCAGCAACAAGTGAACTCCTCCACCAGACTGCGGCAACATCACGCTCCTTCTGTATCTTTCGTGTATCACACACAACACCTGGCATCAACAGATATTCAATGATATTTCTGTTGAACATATGTTATGCATTATAAAGAGTAAATATGTTATACAGCAAAATGGGGTTCGGCTGCCTGGCACCATACACACAAGCACAACTCAATAATTGGTGAGGAAGGAAAAACGTTTTCATTAACAGGGTGCCCATTTTGGGGAAGCTGGTGGTTCCCCTGATCCAATCCATTCTCTTGTGCAAAACACAGAAATCCCCTTGTTCCCAAAAGACTGAAATTCAAATCCATGTCCAGAGACTCCCTGCTCCATTCTTATCTCAAGTCCAAGGCTGCTGCACTGGTGGGTCTCCACCTCTCCATCTCCAGGCTCTCTCTCACTTTGGAGCACGCATTTGTGAGGCTACTGTCTCCATTACCTTGTCACAGCTTCATCCCTCTCCAGGACCCGTGCTCACTGCCATGTCACTGCAGCTGGTTGTCCTGGGGGCTCAGTCAACTGGACCCCAGTGTCCAGGGCTGCTTGTGCCCTTGGGGCTAAGGAACCTTCCTGGCCTGCACATCTGTGCACTGCTCTCAGGGTGAGAGAATGGGAGCAGGCCAGGACCCATGCCATGCACCATGGGACCACAGTGTCCTGCCTGAGCCTGCCACTGGTGAGGTGCATGTCCCATGGAAACCTGCTCCAGAATGTGTGAGCAGGGCCAAGCAAGAGCCAGGAATGAGGTTTGGCAAACCACGGGCCCACTGCTTGCTGGGTGTGCATCCGGGGCACCTGACTCAGCCTCTGCAGGCTGGCTCTTGACCATGCAAGGGAGGGGAGAGCAAAAAGGGCAGGGCTTCTGCATGCTCTCTGTTTTAAATCTTTCCCTTCAAAGCCTACACTCTCTGGGAGTGTCCAAGTTCCCAGCCAGTTTGGGCCAATGTTCACCTTGAACAGCCTAATTCACTGTGTCTCTGCCCCTCTTCCTGTCACCCTGACCCAGAAGTAGGTAAGAAGGTTTTCTATCCCCGCAGGGACACTGCATCGCTGCCTGGGTGGGGTGTCACCTTGTTGCACATGTGACATGATGTTCTCAGCCCTGTGCGGACTCTGTGCAAGCTGCCTCTGGCTGTGTCACACCACGCTGGCAACCATTGACGAACATTTCTAAAGTAGGAATAATTAGTAGAATTTCAGTATAGATCTATTGACACTCAGGTTGTTAACTTAAGAGGCATGGGGGCATTTTAGATGGATTCATTTAGAACATCTTTCAGGAAAATCTAAAAGAGTTGAATCTGAATCTTGTTATTTATGATAAAATATATGGATAAATAATGTTAGGGCATCCAAATTATACTTAAAACTGGAAATTGAATGGAAAAGTGAGTTGCATTTAGAAAATACAGATAATCTTTATGCTATTGAAAATATGCAGTTTGATATATTACAAGCCTTACATTTTTGACACCCAGTAAATATTAATTGAAACAAGAAAGAGAGGAAGGAAGGAAGGGAAAGAGAGATGAAAAAAGAAAAAAGAGAGAAAGAGAAAAGTATTAAATATACATAGACTATTCCATGTGTTTTTTTTTTAGGAATGAAAACAGTGCAGTTTCTCATAAAGTTGTGTATGGCTAACTTCATGATAGAAACATGCTGTTAGCTGTATCATTAAATGAAGCAAAGATCCTCTGAAGGCAAAAATATTGAGGCTGAGACAGAGGTCCTCAATCATGAGAGTTCATACAAAAGCATGATCCATATGGCTTAGGACAAAAGATGTACCACCCAACTGGCCCAACAACCAGAGAGTACACAGCTAGCAATAGAGAGAAGGGCAGAGTCGAAGATCAGCACCATATGGCTAATAGTGTTGGTCGTATAATAGCTAATGAGAGCACACCAGCTAATGGTGGGTGGCTTACCTGTGTGTATAGAACTTAGCTTTCATTGTTCTGGAGTATTCTCTAGTCATGTAAGGCTCAATGGCTATATACGTGTAAATTAAAATTAAAAAAAGACTTTATCATACCTTACTTTTTGGTACATATGCCCATATCTTTACTGAAGGTAGAAAATATAAAGATTTGTTTTAGAGGTAAATAAATAAATTGTGTCCAGCCTCCTAGGAAATCGTTTGTCTCCTGCACATGTCTAAGTATCAGGGCAGTACGTTCTAGCTCTGCTACAAAATCAACTCCAGAGATCACATCTAGCATTTTAATCAAATACTTCCTGAAATAAGCAGTGACTGTTGGGAAACCAATAAAAGTGCCTCTTGCCCACAGTTTAATAAGGGCATTTCCACCATGAATAAACAAATACAATCACAAAGCTGCACAAGGCTAAGAGCCTGCATAGGGGCCATATTTTCTCTCTAACATCCACATAGAGTCAAATAGCTGGCCAACTTTTTCCATACACTTACTGTTTAGTATTAAATAGTTCCTTTAATCAAAATACAAATTTGCTGAATGGTCTCAGAGCCTCCCAGATTTTTTTAATTGTTAAAAGACATTGGAAACTTTTTCAATCATTTCAGACCAAATTTAATAATTTATGTGTCTAACATAGCAGGAAACGAAGGGCTCATGGAGTAGTCATTTACCACACTTAACATCTACCTATTTGAAACGACATTTCCAGCTCTCTAAATGCATGTAGTCCACTGAAAACTAGGAATATATGACCTCATAATTTAAAACCAGGAAATTAAAATTAAGTTTTGTATTATTTATGTTGGGGCTGAAAAGTAGCTTTCATAGAAAGTCAAAATATTCACTGAAGAAAACTTTGTACCTTATATAACTTTTTATAATATATGCATATTTCAAATGTCAAAACAAATACCAAGGACATATTTCACAGATTTAAAACAAATATTTCAAAAATTTATATTGAATGAAAATGACCCTTAATAGCTGCAGCAATTTTGAGAAGGAAGAACAAAGTAGGAGGGATCACAATACTTGATATCAAACTATACTGCAAGCCCACTGTAATAAAAACAGTTTGGTACTGGCATAAGAACAGACACATAGATCAATGGAACAGAATAGAGAGCCCAGAAATGAAGCCAGGTCAATACGGTCAGTTAATATTTGACAAAGGGAGAAGCAGCATAAAATGGAGTAAAAAATAGCCTCTTCAACAAATGGTGCTGGGAGATCTGGAATAGTACATGCAAAAAAAAAGAAACTAGACCACCAACCTACGCCATACACGAGAATAAACTCAAGATGGATGAAATACTTAAATATAGGCCTTGACACCATAAAAGTCCTAGAGGAAAACAGAGGCAGTAAAGTTTCAGATATTCCACACAGCAGTATTTTCACTGACACACCCTCTAGGGCAAGGGACATAAAGGAAAGAATAAACAAGTGGGGCTACATCAAATTAAAAAGCTTCTGCAGGGCTAAAGGAAACATCATCAAAATCAAAAGGGAACAAACTGTATGGGAAAATATATATGTCAATGATACCTTGGGCAAACGTTTGATCTCCAAAGTATATAAAGAACTCATAAGACTCAATGCCAGGAAGACAAACAATCCAATCACAAATGGGCAAATGACCTGAACAGACATTTCTCCAAAGGGGATATACAGAGGGCCCACTGGCATAAGAAAGGATGTTCAACATCCCTAGTCATCAGAGATGCAAATTAAAACCACAATGAGCCCTGGCTGGTGTAGCTCAGTGGATTGAGCAAGGGCTGTGAATCAAAGGATCTCTAGTTCAATTCCCAGTCAGGGCACATACCTGGTTTGAGGGCCAGGTCCCCAGTGGGGGCCATGTGAGAGGCAACCACACATTGATGTTTCTCTCCCTCTCTTTCTCTCTCCCTTAATCTCTCTCTAAAAAAAATAAATAAAAAAACCTTTAAAATCTTTAAAAAATAAATAAATAAAACCACAATGAGATACCACCTCACACCTGTCAGAATGGCTATCATTAACAAATCAATAAATAACATGCTGGACAGGTTGTGGAGAAAAGGGAACCTTAGTTCACTATTGGTGGTAATATGGACTGGTGCAGTCACTGTAGAAAACAGTATGGAATTTCCTCAAAAAACTAAAAATGGAACTGCCTTCTGACTCAGAGATTCCATTGCTGGGATTATAACCTATGAATCTTGAAATATTAATTCAAAAGAACCTATGCACCCCAATGTTCATAGCAGCATTATTTACAATAGCCATGTCCTGGAACAGCCTAAGTGCCCATCAGTAAATGAGTGGATCAAAAAACCATGGTACATTTATACAATGGGATACTGTGCAGCAGAAAGAAAGAAGTAACTCCTACCTTTTGGGACAGCATGGATAGAACTGGAAGATATTATGCTAAGTGAAATAAGCCAGGTGGTGAAAGACAAATACCATATGGTCTCACCTATAAGTGGAACCCAATGAACAAAACAAACAAATGAGCAAAATGTAACCAGAGATTTGGAAATACACAACAAACTGATAGGAACCAGAGGGGAGGGGAAAGAGGATAGGAGAGAAAAGAAGGGGAAGGGCCTAGTTAAAGAACATGTGTAAATGACCCATGGACATGGACAACAGGGTTGGGATTGACTGTGGGAGGGGAGGAGGGGGGGTGGGTAAGGCAGAGGAGAGCAATGGGGGAAAATTGGGACAATTATAATAGAATGATAATAAAATAAGTTAAATTTAAAAATAAATAAAATAAATTATTTATAAAAATAATTTATTTTATTTTATTTAATAAAATAAATTAAAATTAAAAATATTTTACCAACAATGAAAAATAATAGAAGGCTTGTACTGTATCTTGAAATTACATATTGGTCACTTTTAATGTAAAATATTATCAGGGTTTGCCAAGTATCTAATAATTGCTTCTAAATGGCTCCTTAAAATTCACTTTTTGAGCTCACTTTCTTCAAAGTTCAATTTTGATGAACATAAAATCTAAAACCAGACTTTTCACTGGACCAAGATAAGTAAATAGAGGAAGGAAAAATACTACTTGAGTACATAAACTAAAGAAAACCACTCTACCTATTATACTCCATTTCAATACTTCAATTAGCTTGATATAATTATTTTTGTGTTCATGGTAAAGAATATGAATTTCTAGAATCAAACATTGAACTCAACTAATAAAAACAGCTAAAGGTCTTGACCTCACGATTTTTTGACTCTAAATCCTGATTCTTTTATACCACAGTACTTTTTAACAAACAAAACAGAAAGTATTCACAGTAACATATAATATCTGGTGATATTTATGTTTATTTCCCTATCAACTTAAAATAGTAACTTTTAAAAAGCCTTTAAGTGTTCAAAATAACCTGTGGGCATACACATAAAAATGTTTTAGTCAATCCTCTACATGTACACAATGTAATGTCTAAAGATGTACTTCAGACTGTTTCAGAATGTAGAAACTAAGAAAATTACACTTCACTCAACAAATGTGAATTTATTAAATGATGCAAGAATTGTGGGAAAAGCAAATTATCTTAGTATATGAACACTTGCAGGAGTCAAAGGACTAAAAGTTTTTTAGGCGTCAGTGTTAACTTCAACATCCACCTTCAGTATATTCTTCACCTCTCTATTTCAGTAACACATCCAAGCCTCCTTAAAACCATGCCTGACAGAGAGCACGTTTCCCCAAACAAGAAAAAAGACTAATTGTTGCTATTGAGTAGCTGCATTGATATTTTTTGGCTTACTTTGATTACGATAAGTAACTCGGTTAACCTGTTCTTCTGTTTCATTTGTCTCAGGTGTTTCGGTGATCTACAAGCCAATAAATCACATGTGTGAGCTTATAGTGCAACGGTGGTTTTTAAAAGTTTTAAAGACAGTGTTGCTTTTATTATGTAAAAGTATAAAAATTGCAGAAATAAAGTGGATATACTTTCTTTTTGGAAAAGGAAAGTAAAAACAGAAACCTCTTACATGCCATATAATCCAGATTTATTACAAGAAGATTCTGAAATGTTTTCAATTCAATCCTTAAATTCTGGACAGGCCAGTTCAAAAACCTCTAAGCAGTAGCATGGATAGTAAATGTCTCTTTAATCTTAATTCCTATAGAAAAATATGACAATTTCAGAACATGTTTTAACTGATATACACATATATACATGTACATGCATACTTTCTCACAAATCAATATATGCAGTAAGGCTATAATGTTATTTTTCCTTAGAACACTATGATTTTCTAATGAAAATACATTAATAAACCTGAATATTAATCACACATTACAAATCATTAGAACAGAAATAATTAAGGAAGACATCTATACCAATTCTCATTTAGTAGTTAAAAAAGAGACTCATTTGTTCACCTAAACATTATCAAAATTCATAAGTATGTTCACAGTTATACATGTATATTCTAAGACTTTGAGCAACCACTAAAAATTTATATAGTGTTATATTCAAAAACAATAAAAATAATCCAAAACAATTAAAATAATTTTGAAGAAAAGATTACCACATTTTCTATACTATAAGACGCACACCCCCCAAATTTGGGAGGAAAATAGAAGTGCGTCTTATAGTCCGAATGTAGCTTACATTTACATTGGTGAAATATTATGTTATTTATATTATTACATATTTTACCACATTTTATGCTTCAAATTTTTTTTTCCTATTTTCCTCCTCTAAAACCTAGGTGCGCCTTATGGTTCAAAAATATGGTAAGTTACTTACAGAAAGGCAAGAAAAGAGAAAGAACAAAACGAAAAATAGAAGAAAAATGAAAACAAATAGTAAACTTACAAACCTAAGATACAAAGTAATTATTTTACAAATAAATTATCAAATACACGAGTTAAAGGCACAGATTGGAAGATTGGATGCCAAATCAAGACCCTACATAGGGGTGTCATACTCATTTTCACCAGGGGCCACATCAGCCTCGCGGCTGCCTTCAAAGGGCCGAATGTAATTTTAGGACCGTATAAATGCAACTACTCCTTAACCAGGGGCAAGGAGCTCGGCTCTGCCACTGGGTAGAAACAAGGTGCCAGGGCTGGGTCAAACAAGGTGGAGGGCTGGATTTGGCCCATGGGCCTTTAGAATCTACAAGAAAGTCATTTCAAATGCAAAGATAAAAGCATACTGATAATGAAATGATGGAAGAAAATATAATACATAAAACAATTTTAAAAAGCAGGAATATCTATATTTATATCAGATTAAAAAACCTTAGAGCAAAGAAAATTAGTAAAGAAAAGAAAAGGGATTATGTAACAATGAAATGATGGATGTACCAAGAAGATAGTGATACTAACTGTGTGTACACCAAATAGAATAGCTTCTCCAAACCTAGAGCAAAATCGGATAGAGTTGAAAGAAAAATGGGCAAATTCACAATTATAATTAAGGACTTCAAAGACCCAGTCTTGCCAATTATAGATGTGATAGACAGAAAGTGAGCAATAACATATAATAACTGAAAATTATCAACCCAGAAGATGAAGTAGACATTGATGACAATATTCCACCAATCACAGCATAATGTGCATACCCTTTAAGCGCCCATGGACCATTCGCCAAGATAAACCATAACTTGAGTCATAAAACAAACTTTAATAGATAAAAAAATAGAAATCACATAGCATATGTTCTTTAATCATAGAGAATCAAAATAGGGTTAAATGCCAGAAAGATAACAGAAAAATCTGTAAACATTTGAAAATTAAACAACACACTTTTAAATAATTCACAGTTAAAAGATAAGTCTCAAAACATAAAATATACATAGAATTGAATTAAAATCAAAGTAAAAAATAGGATATATCAATATTGAGATATACCTAAAGTAGCAATAACATAAAAATTTACAATACAATACACATTTTTTAAAGAGAGGAAAGGTTAAATTAATAATCTAAGATCCACCCTGGCCGGTGTGGCTCAGTGGATTGAGCACCGGCCTGCCAATCAAAGAGTCGCTTATTGGATTCCCAGTCAGGGCACATGTCTGGTTTGCAGGCCAAGTCCCCAGTAGGGGGTGCATGAGAGGCAACCACATATTGATATTTCTCTCCCTCTCTTTCTCCCTTCCTTCCCCTCTGTCTAAAAATAAGTAAATCAAATCTTAAATAAAAATCTAAGATCCTATCTCAAGAAAATAGAAGAGAAATATACTAGAATTAGCAAGACAATAATAATAAACATGAGAGCAAATAACTAATGAAAATGAAAAGAAGATAACAAAAGAGAAAATCAATAAAATGAAAGAAGATTCTTCCAAAAGACAAAAAACATGCAAAACTTCTAGAAAATTAAAATTGAAAATAGTGAAGATGGAAATTATAAATATTAGTAATGAAACAGTTGATATTATTTCAGACCCCATAGTTATTAAAAAGACAGAAAGGGAATACTACAAATGAATTCATTTACTTATTCATTTTTTAAGAAACATTTTTTAAAATTTATTTTTAGAGAGATGGGAAAGGAGAGAGAAAGAGAGGGAGAGAAACATCAATGTGCAGTTGCTTCTCTCACACCCCCTACTGGGGACCTGGCCCGCAACCCAAGCATGTGCCTCAATTGGGAATCAAACCGGTGACCTTTTGGTTCACAGGCCAGTGCTCAATCCACTGAGCTACACCAGCTAGGGCTATAAATGACTTTATACTCATAAATTTGAAAACCTATTAAAATAGATAAATTTCTCAAGACTACAAATTACCAAAACTTAATAAAAATGAAATAAAATTGTCAGGCAACCATAAAATATGTTGAATTTATAATGTAAAATTTCCTTAGAAATAAATCTCCAGTCCTAGATAATTTCACTGGAGAATTCTATAAAGAATTAAAAAAGAATTAACACAATTAATTTTATATCATTTCTTCTAGAAAATAAAAAAGAGAGGATGATCTTCACTTAATTTATGAAACTCCATATCAAAAGCCCAACAAAAAAAAGTAAGGAAAAAGTAAAGAGGTAAAAGAAACTACATCTACATGTCTCCACTGAACTTTAATGCAAAATTCTCAACAAAATTAGTAAATTGAATGCAGTAATGTACTAAATATTTATACATTATAAACAAGGGAGATTTGTCTCATGCAGGTCTGGTTCAGTATTCAAAAACCAATCAGAATAAGCAATGTACCTATAGGCAAAAGAAGAAAATCACATGATTATACTAGTTAAGACATGAAAGACATTTGAAAATGTTTAACAGCCATTCATGAAAAAGAAAAAACTCAGAAAGCTGAGAGTAGAGGAAAAGTTTCTCAACTTAATAAAAAGAATGTAATAAGAACTTACAGCTAACCTCATATTTAACAGTAAAAGACCAAATGTTTTCTCCCTAAGAGTGGAAACAAGGTGAGAACACCTGTTCACCACTCTTATTCAACATACTACTCTATGGTGTAGCCAGATCAATAGAAAATAAGTAAGTAAGTAAGTAAGTAAGTAAGTAAGTAAGTAAATAAATAAATAAATAAAAAGACAAATAGGAGAGGAAGATATAAACATGTCACAAATTTTAGATGACACAATTATTTACATAGAAAATTTTCAAAGAATCTATGAAAGGTAAAAACTTAGAACTAATAAGTGAGTTCAACGAGTTAGTGGAATATAAAATCAAAAGCAAAAATTAGTTGGTTTCAAGGAAACTACAAGTTTTCCTGAAAACTACACGTGTTACCCTTAATATGTAGAACAACACAAGGATGTCTGCTTTCAGCACTCTCACTCCACATAGTCCTGGAAATCCAAGTCACAGCAGTCAGTCAAGCAGAAAGACTAAAAGGCAACCGAATTGTAAAGGAAGAAGTTAAAATATCATTTGCACATTACATGTTACTATATATACAGATTCTGAAATTTCCATCAAAAGAAACTACTAGAACTGATAAGTGAATTCAGTAAAGTAACAAGATAAAAATTTAATATCCAGAAATCAGTAGTATTTTTATATGCCAATAATGAATTATAAGAAATGGAAGTTAAGAAAGCAATTCCACTCACAACGGCTTCACAAAGGATAAAATTCCTAGGAATAAGTTTAAGCAAGAATGTAAAAACCTTTACTAGGAAAATTATAAGACATTGAAGAAAGAAATCAGAGAAGATACAAATAAGTAGAAGCATATACTGTGCTCATGGATAAGAAAAATTAAAATCCTTAAAAAGTTCATACTACCCAATGAAATCTACAGATTCAATGCAGTTCCTATGAAGTTACCTATGGTGTATTTCACATAACTAGAACAAATATTCCAAAACTTTGTAAGGAACCCCAAAAGACCCCCAATAACAACAATAATCTTGAGAAAGAAGAACAAAGCTAGAGCAAACCTGCTATCTAATATCCAACTATACTATAAGGCTACAGTAATCAAAACAGCATGGTACTGGCATAAAAACAGACACACAGATCAGTGGAACAGAAGAGAGAGCCCAGAAATAAACCCACAACTTTACAAGTAACTACAGTTGACAAAGGAGACAAAAACATACAATGGGCTAAAGATACTTTATTTAGTAAATGGGTTTGGGAAAATTGGACAGATAAGTGTGCAAGAAAATGAAACTAGACCACTTCCTTATGCTACACACAGGAATAAACTCAAAATGAATTAAAACATATGTTAGACTCAAAACTATAAAAATCCTAGAAGAAAATATATGTAGTAAAATCTTGGACATTTCTCACAGCAACAGGTTTTTTCTGATACATATATATCTATCTCCTAAGGCCTCAGTCCTCAATTTTTTGACACCAGGGACCAAAACAATTTTTCCACGGACCAGGTGGGGAGGATAGATTTGGAATGATTCAAGCACATTACAGTCAAGAACCTCCAGCTGCAGGGCCCGGTTCCTAACAGGCTGACCAGTACTGATTCTTGGCCTAGTGGTTGGAGACCCAAGAAAAAAATAAACTATTGGGTCTATGTCAAATAAAAAGATTTGCACAGCAGAGGAAACCATCAACAAAATGACCACCCACTGAATGGGAAAAACATATTTACCAATACATTTGATAAGGGGTTAATATTCAAAATTTATAAAGACCTTTAATACTGAACACTATAAAAACAAACAATTCCTTAAAAAATGGGCAAAAGACTTGAAAAAATATTTCTCTAAAGAGGACATAAAAATGGCCAATGGACATATAAGATGATTAGTGCTCAACATCACTAATCATCAGAGAAATGCAAATTAAAACCACAATGAGATCTTATCTCACCCATGTTGATTTATCACCAATCAATCAACAATCAAGTGCTGGTGAGGACCTGGAGAAAGGGGAACCCTTGTGCACAGATTGGGGCAGCCACTGTGGGAAGCAGTATGGAGTTACCCCCCAAAATTAAAAAAATGCCTTATGAATCTGCAATCCACTTCTGGGAATTTATCTGAAGAAAACTGAAACACCAGTTACAAAAATACATGCCCCCCTACATTCATTGCAGTATTATTTGCAATAAGATAGCCAAGATTTGGAAGCAGCCCAAGTGTCCATCAGTAGATGAGTGCATACAAAAGCTGTGGTTCATTTACACAATGGAATACTACTCAGCTATAAAAAAGAAGAAAATCTTCCCCTTTGCTACAACATGGATGGACCTGGAGAACATTATGCTAAGTGAAATAAGGCAGTCAGAGAAGGACAATTGCCATATGATTTCACTGGTTTGTGAACTCTAGTGAATAAACTGAACTAACAAGCAAAATAGGGACAGACTCATAGATAAAGATAGGGCTGACAGCTCTGGGAGGGGAGTTGAGAGGGGTGAAGGGATTGAACAAAAAAGAAAAAAAGAACTTAAGGATCCAGGCGACAGTGTGGTGATTGCAGTGGGGATGAGGGAAAGGGTGTGGGTGGGGGTGAAAGAGGCATACAGGAGATAAACAGTAATGGAAAAATACAATAAAAATAAAATAAATAACAAAGGAAAAATTACTCAGGTACGAGTTAAACAAAACCTATATAAGGTCTCTATAATGAAAATTACAAAACACAGATGAACAATATCAATGAAAACTCAAATAAAAATCTAGATGTACCTTGCTCATGAATTGAAATATTTAATATGTTAAAGATGTCAATTCTACATAAATTATCTATATTTTTAGTAAAATCCTATCAAATCCCACCATATTTTATAGATTTATAAAAATTGTAATATTTACTTCAGAAGCATCAATTAATTGTTTAAAATCCTTTAAAGATACTAACACTTTCAATTTTCCTATAGTAATTCTTACTGAATGAAGGGAAGAGGGTGAAGGAGTTGATCTGTGTTCTCCCTGTGTGATAAAAATAATATCTCTCTCGGAGATAAATGTGAGACAGGTTACTTTCAGTCCATTATAAAAAAAAAAAACACTAAGGATTCTTAAATTTGTGTATTCTTTCTTTCAACACAACCCATGACATACAGAAGCACTACCTGGCTTTCTCTGCATCACTCCGTGGAACCAGTGCATGGGAACCAGTGCCTGGTAATGGCGACACGTAGGCTACCGCTATTGCTGTGAGGGTCAAACCATTCATTGTCTCTGACCAAGAAAACTCATGTCTTCCACCAGCATCCACAGAAGCGTGACAGGCTAACTTGTTGCCTTATAAATGGGGTAATTTCCCAGATACCTCACAATTCTTGACAGCTCTTTCACCTCCCTTTCTCCAGGGATGCCTATGACTTGGAACTAGCCATCGTGCTGTTGGAAAGCCAAGTTCACAAAACAGGCCATGTGTGAGTGTTCCACCCAAAAACCTTTCTATATCCCCAAACACGGCCAACAATAATAACTAGCTACGTGAACAAATGAGCCTTCAGACGATTCTAACCCCCAGTCTTTGAGTCTTCCACCTGAGGCTCAGAAAGCATGAGTAGAGGCGAGCTCTTTGTGCACTATGCTGCGTCTGAATTCCAGACCCACAGAGAATATGAGAGATGTGTGACTTTAAATAATTTAGGGATTTAAGCCACTAAGTGACATTATAAAACCATAGTAAGGAATGTTCATTAAAAAAAGAGAAACACCAAAACATTTTGCTTTAATATTTCTTGATTTATGTTATCTACATGCTGTTTTTGAAGGAAAGCATTTCTCAAAAAATTAGAGTCTTACCCTTTACATTCGTCAATTCTTTGAATATTAGTAAGTAATATATCATACATGTATTCCTTTTCTTTGAAGTAGGAAAAGACATAATTGGATTATTTTGTTACCTTGAATGATATTGCATTAAAAATATTTATTCAACAGTTATGAATTTAGTCTATGGGTCAGGCCATGTGTTAGATTAAACTTGCCTTTACAAAAATCTCTCTCTCTTACTATCTCTCAGAGAGAAACGTTAACCTAAGTGGAACTCAATTGTATATTATTCACTAGATCCACGTTTCCTCAGCTGAAAAAACTAATATTAATCACTTATTCTCCCACAATACATTTTAAATTAATTCAAGAAACACTTATTGTGTGCCTACTTATCTATTGTGTGCCAAGTACTGTTAGGCATTTGATAAACGATCCCTCACTATCAGGCTAAAATTTACAAAGATGTCAAGCTAGAAATGTACATGCTTGAATGATACCTAACATGAACTATATAGCAAGTTCAATAAAGAATATATTTCAATTTGCAAAATCTCTTTGAAAAATTGAAAATTGAACAATTTAATCTACTCTACAAGTATATACTAACCATTCATATATTGAAAAAATTATTACCCTAAGATATCACTGTAACATGATTTCAATTTCCATATATATATGGTTATATATATATGGTCTCTCCAGAAGTATCCAGCCATGTAACATGAATGGTAGAGACATTTATTGAAGAAGAGATAAGATACAAGAAACATTGTACATAGGACAATGATACCTCAATTTCCTTCAAAGTAGGCACCTTGGAACCTCACACAGTTTTCTCAATCGCTATCAGCTGCCCCATCATATTTTCCTGAATCTCATTAATGATCTGAAATCTCTTCCCTTTCAAAGATGATTTTAGTTTTTGGAAAAGCCAGAAGTCTCAGGGCACCAAATCTGGGCTGTAGCAGGGCTGAGTGGGTCACCTGGGTGATTTGACATCTTGCCAAAATATTCTGCACAAGACGTGACGCATGAGCGGGTGAGTTGTCATGATGAAGCTGCCAATCACCAGTTGCCTATAGCTGTGACCTTCTGAGTCACCTGAATAGTTTCCACAGTGGAATGTTCAAGCTTAACGCAAAATTTGATTCAGGTTTGTTGCTCTACTTGCTCGGTCATTTTGAATATGATGGCCACACAGTACACATGCTCACTCAATGGTGTTTACCTCTCCAACTGATTAGTACACTGAAGTCGTCATTATTCATGCATGTGAATTCCAGCCTACTCTCCTTGGCTGCCAGTTTACATCAATGTCGCGCAAACCATTCTCGTTATATTAACAACGGCTGGACTTTTTCTGGACAGAATATATACTCTAGAGACAGAAACATGAAACAAATTGAGCATTAATGCATCTCCAGCTCAAGATTAAATAATAATATTGGCAAATTGAACTTTTTAAAAAATAGAGTGTCCAAATGAATTTTGACTAGAGTCTTTTTCCATTTTTGTGTTGCTGAGTTGCTCATATGAAATATATGTTTATTACATGAGGCATACCTATGGCAGTTAAATTCAGATAGTGTTATCTATAGCAATTTGTATTGGCTTCCTCCCAACACTTTCGACTTGCCATGTATGAGAACAAATGAGAACCATATGAAAGTCAGCAAGTTCTTGATAGTACATGACATTGTGTGTTCTCTCATCCTTGATTTTAGAAAACATTTCAAGATTTTGGCTTCCATCATTGAAGGCTATAGTTTTCAAAAATTTAAGGGGATTTTTTTGGCTTCAGATAAGAATCCCAACTTAACACACTTCCATAAATCATTGGTGTGGAAATCTGTCAGAAAATAGCACAAGTGTACTACTTTTTCCTTGTGGTATTTGGTGTTTCCAAATTAGATTATTTGTTGAATGTTCAAGGGAGCATATTTGCTTGAAGAGTTCACCACATGTCAGACAAATCTCATGCTCTTGAAATGGAGTTCACAGAAATGAAATCAAGGGTAACTGCCTGTTCCTTCCTCTGCCGCGGTAGTAAGGATCAAAGGCTTCTGCAGAAATGTGAGCAGAGTCACCACTAGCAGAGTCGCTGAGTAACATCATGAACATTAAAAAGTGGCAAAATGGAGACCACTCAAGATCCTAAATCCAGAATTCATTTTATAATTGTCCTTCACATTTTCTTTTCATTAGAAATATTATACTGAGAGGTAATAGAGTATAGTTATTCAGAGAAATGTCCTAAAGTTAATTTCAACTTTAGTTCTTCTGTGTGTTAACAGTATGGCCTGGTATGATTATTAACTCTAAGCCTCTGCCTATGAAATTCATAGAACTTCTGAGAAAATGAAATGAAATAATACAGCGTTTGTCAAATGTAGGCTTACTGTTGTGACTATGCAAAACACAGAGTTTATTCTTGTATTATTTATTCTTGTATTATTTATTGTATTGTTTATTGCATTAATTATTGCATTATTTTCCATATAAACAACTGTAAACCTACTTTTGTACCACCTTGTATATATTAATTGCTTGGCAAATAGTAAATGCTCAGTTTATATTAGTTATTATTATTTGGAACAGGTAACTATAATACATACATATTTATTTACACAGATGTAATGGAAATTATCAAGCATTTTTAAAATTTTTATTTGTTGTTATTATTGCTATTGCCAATTTTTAATTTAAGTAGATTATTACCTTTCTTTAAAGAAGAAAGATGATAGTCTACCTTGCAAGAAAATATAATTTAATTATGACTATTTTCTGTCAACTTTTAACTGAGTTTTCCCAGAGAATTTCAGGGTGAGGACTTCTGTAAACCTTCAAAATCTTCATTTTATAGTGCACTTAACTCTCCCACTTATTTTTCTAAATTGTGTCTAGATCCCCTGGGTCAATAGAATGCGTATCCCAGATGCCCCATAAGAAGCCTAGTTTTTAGTAGGCATGTTGACATTATTTGTACATACTAAGAGAGTATAAAGGATCAGAAAAGCTTTGGCATTTACCTTGTTAAATTTTTATGGCTAAGCTCTGGTTCAAGGGTCTACTTAAATGACTTAACTGCACTAAGATAAATGGGAGCATTGAGACCCATGAAAAGAGTCCACAAAATTCTATGAAAATGAACCAGTTCTAGCAGAAATCAGTATGCTTAATGATCCAAGATACACAACTAGAACATTAACTAGCTTTATTGACCTCAAAGAAATTTATGCTTTTTCCTAAAACCCAGGGGCATTCTCCTTTATTATATTATCAAAAATGGTTCTAATACATTTAATTCTACTTCACTTTTTTGAATGCTTTTTATACACCAAGAATTGCGACGGCCAAGGGGGCAGAATGGTTTACAAGGCACAGTTCCTGCTCAAGGTGCCCTCAGCTGTGATTAGGAAAGAGGCAATTTCAATAAGATGGTTTGTTATACAGGATCCATTAGGAATCCTCATGAAAGGTCTCGAATTCGTGTTGGATCCATGTTGCCTTGTCTCTGAGAAGTTGCTTCTGGAGGAATGAAGGGTGATTTTACAAGTTACCACATTCCTCCCTTGCTTCACTCATTTATATAACCCACCTGGCCCCGGAAGCAATTGCGTGTGCTGGAGGAACTACAAAATTAAATGTGCTCTAATATATCAGTCTGACTGATACTGGAGATATCAGGATTGGAGGCAGATGCATTATTTAGGACACTCCTTTGGTACTGTAGACAGGTAATGAGGTTGTGGAAGACCTAGAAAATGAGTTAGCATCCCTACGATGGCATAATGACCTAGGTGATCTAAACTGAGATAGACAGAAGAGCAAAGGATCACATTTTAATTACCAGAGTAATCTACTTGAAAATTATTATCTCAGTTTAGGATCTTCAAGAAACAGGCTGCAATAAAGAATCTGACCTGCAGGAAAATTTGTGGTAGAAATACTTCGGAAGGATTGGGGCAGGGAATAAGAGAAGGCATAGGGAGCTTTCTGATTGAAAGTTGCATCTGAAACCTCGGTACCATAAGGAGAGACCGGAGGAGGGACGATTGGATAGAAAGCTGAAACCGCAGTGGACCTCTGAGGAAAAACTTAGCCGGGATGACTGGAACATGGGCTCCAAGACTGCTTGTTACAGAATCGTGTCACTTGAGAGGAAATGCCAGGCTTCGATACTCCCACTGTGCTCCTGTCCTGATGTAAGTGATGCCGCAGAGTTTGAAACTACGACAGCTTGAGGTTGCCAGCCACTTGCTCTTCTTGTAAGTTCTCTCTTGAAAGGAGAGCCAGAGAGTGCACACCCACAGTGAACACAGGTATCCATTACTAGGAATAGTGGATTCAAGTAATGAGAGAATATAATTAAAAATGGTTGTCTGTGTGGAATAAGAAATGGGTGGAATTAGCAAGATTGATGGTTCATATATATAAATATATATATGAATATATACTTATATGTGTGTGTATCTGCATACACAGAAAGTTAAAAAGTTATTTATTTTTAATTGTTTTTTGTGTATCAATGAGAAAGATAGAGAGAGAGAGAGCGAGAGAGAGAGATTGATTTGTTATCCCACTTATGCATTTTTTTATTGCTTCTTGTATATGCCCTGACTGGGGATTGAACCTACAGCCTTGGCATATCAGGACAATGTTCTAATCAACTGAGCTACCCAGCCAGGGCTGATGGTTTCTTAGTAAACTTTTAGAACTATATGCCTCTTACCTATTACATCTATCAGTAAAATGACTTGTGGCAGAGGTTGCTAGATAGATTCCAAAACCTTTCCTCTTCTATTTAGGCATACTCACATTCCTTTGCTGTTAAGTATAGCAATATGATAGATTTCTAGTCATCAAAAGGAGAGAAGTGATATGTGCCACTCATAAGCACGGCTCATAAAACCTGCAAAACAATCCTCCCTCCAATTTTACTGGCTGAGAGAAAGAGCTTAAGGCCTTATATTCTCCACAAGATGGAGAGAATGTGGGATCTGAATCACTGCAAACAAGGCCACCTGGCAACTTCTTTGGGTTATTTTGTGTGTAAAATTATGGTTTGTTAAAATTTTAAGCTGATGACACTTCGTATTTAACTGTTACTTCTGCTAGCATTAACTTAAGAAAGGTGGTCCAAGATAAAGATATATATAAAACGAATACAAATATGTAGATCTTTTCATAGTGTCAGAGACACCTGTTGCCTTTGAATTTCGCCTTAGAATTTTTTTTTTAATTCCAGCACACATCCTCAATGCCTATTAACTTATGAAGGTTTGGCTAAAACCA
The DNA here is from genome assembly GCF_022682495.2 of Desmodus rotundus. NCBI lineage: Eukaryota > Metazoa > Chordata > Mammalia > Chiroptera > Phyllostomidae > Desmodus > Desmodus rotundus. The sequence continues at coordinate 73,519,068 of NC_071388.1, read as the reverse complement.
TTAATTTAGCAAGTTCTTGTGTTAAATTAACTTCTTTTTATTGTTACTCCTATTAGTGGTGCCATCATTTCTATGGACACCCAGAACCAATATTTTACGGTGTTCTTTGATTCCTGCCTCTTAAACAATTCTCATATCAAATTGGTAAGTTCTGTTAATTTTCTTTTTTTCATGGGTCTGTGTATCCATTAATTTTTTACGTTCTATTACTACTCTGGAGCAGCAATTTTCAACTTTTTAATCTCACGGCACATGTAAACTAGTTATAAAAATTCTGCAGCACACACAAAAAGGTATCTTTTGCCAATCTGACAAAAAACAAATATGATTTTGATTCATTCAAACTGGATGGGTATTGTTGTGTTGGCTGTTGTCACTTTTTAAATTTGATAATCTAAAGGAAGAGAGGTCAGTGCCCCTGACTAAGTAGTCAGGTATTAAATGTTTTAAAAATTCTTGCGGCTCACCGGTTGAAAATTGCTGCCCTCGAATAAGTGCATAGTTTAATGCTTACAACACCAAAAGAGATTTCTAATATCATCTGCTCTACTTATCCCACACCTTCTGTCCAAATCATTTTGGCAAATTGCCACTGGCACTGTCCCCAGAGCATTTAAGGGAATTACAGTAGCAATTATATTGTGGAAAGAACATGGAATAAGAAGATTCCATTTTGAAATAACTGTTATTCTACTTACTTGGGTGAAGTATGTAGAATTCTTCCCAAGGAATTCTTCCCAAGGAAGAATTCTAAGACTTGATTCTATCATTTGTTAAAGGGGGTTATATCTATTTGCAGGATCGCTGCAAAGATCCAATGAGGTCACTTGTAACTGGTGATAGCAAAGCGCCGTGTCATCATGATGCTCAATGTATATTTACTAAATGAATGAATATATTCTTATTTGTCTATTTCCTTTTACTTAGCTAACCTGCTTATGAGTTATTCTTTCCTTTACTTAACATTTTCAAATGCTGTTTCTCCTCCAGGCAAGTTCAAATCTGATGTGTTTAGTGATCTCTCCCCATCTACTTTTACCTCTGTGGAAATCTTGATCGCTTACATTATCTAGCCTTGTATTGTGAGTTACCTTTTTTGGTTTTTGTGTACAATGGTTTTCTTTAGATAGACTGCAAATGACTAGGTACATACTTTATACAAAGCGTCAGGTGTTTCTTAGAGTGATTTTTGCAATTGTGTTTGTTTGTTTTTAATTTTTATGTGTTTTATTTGGTTTGTCCAGAATTCCTTCCTTCTTTTTTCATATATGATATTCTGACTTTCTTTTCAACAAAACCCACTCTGACACCTTAAATCCTTGTGTAGATCAGTGATTCCACATAGTAACATCCACTATACCCAAATGCAAGCACATGACTAAGTACTTGCCTATCTGAGTAATTCATTCTCCTGCCCCAAATAATTCCTAAAAGGCTTGTGAGCCAAGGAAAGCCCCAGAATTTCTGTTGGAACAACTGAACACAGTAAGTATCACATAGGCATTACAACATACAATTATATAAATTAAAGTGATATTTTAAAAGATATAGTTTGCAAATTAACCTAATTAGGAGGAAAATAAGGTCAAGTGATGAAGACAAAGAATAAGAGACTTACTTACTCCTGGATCCATCCATGCCTGATCTCTTAGCTAGAAAATTTATCTCCAGACTTTTCATTCACATGGAATAAAAATTTATTTTTCCCTTAAGTTAATTTATTTGATTTTGGCACTTGTAATCAAAAAAGAAATGTCTAATACAGTTGTGTTCTTTAATCATGCAGATAATATTTACTGATTATTTTTTTCTGGCTTACTCATAATGAGGTTTAGACAAAAGAAATTTGGATTGTATAATATGGATCACTTCTCACTAATGGAGAAAAAAAGAAACAGAAGCACATTCTTCATGACTTACATAAATTTCATTATTTTGCTGTTTAAATAGCATGGATTTTAATAATGTTTTAAAAACCTTCAAAGAACACTTCTATATTCCATTCTGTAAAAATATTTTCATTATGTTTATTATAAAAATATAGATGTTTCCACTACAAATTATTTTACATTAGTAAGAGGCCATCTACATTGTACAACATAAACTAAAAGAGTAGTTTTGAAAATACAAGTTTAAAGTAAATACATATTGCCAATCATATCACATTTATACATGGTTTCATTGATACTTAGTACAGAATAATCTGGGCAAGGCACCAGAAATAAATAATATATGTAAATCAAATTTAAGATACAGAACAGATAATATGGTACACACCATGGCATGGAGAAGTGGTTTCATGTGTATGGAAAGTCGATGCCGGTCCTGTACAAAGAGATGGCCGTGAACATCTAGTACCTCTACTCCACAGTTCAGAATCCTACACTGTTATGTTTACATATGTACAGGGTAAGAATTATGTGAAGTAAATTTATAAGAGGTCAGGTAGAAAAATAGTGAAAAAATGAAGGGCAATATACTGTGTATACAACCTCTTCTTTCAAATGGAAATCACAGCTAAAATAAGTGCAGTCGGTTTAACAATCCTCAACTTCTATTAGTTGATGAAATGCACAGATTTTGGTGAGTCTGCACAGAACAGCACCTACAAAAGTAAGTACCGGTCTGGGACAAAATGAGACTGAAGCCAGATTCAGATCTCAATCGAATATTCTGCAACACAAAATATTTGATTAAAAAATGGTTTTAACTGCTTCCATCAGGGTTAAGTAATTTCCTAATTAATTTTATAGTCACATAGATCTTTTTAAAAAATTCATGCTCTTATATATCCAATATAGAATTCTAGTTGGATAATTTGACTATAAGAATTATTGCCAATTTTAAGAAATAATCTCATATATGAAGAAACACAACCTAAGCCTAATTACACTAAATTTACAACAGATTAGCACTTGTGAATTTCATCTGATTGTAAGCTGTAAGATGTTCCATTTTTTCATAAAAGCATAAAGGTTGCAGCATTGTTTTAGGCATTCTATTCTTATGACATATGCATTTCCTATTCCCTTAATATGATCATATCAGCATTAGAAAGAATATAGAGCTAAAATGTTGTTTCATAATATATTAGTGGCTAGATCTACACCAGGTACAGCTTTACAAGTACTACTGAGTATGCTCATATTTGACCTTTATGAAATAGTCTAAGATCCCACAATGAGAGATCTCTCCACTGCCTACAGATTTTGAATCTTTTGCTAGATAATCATTTTATTCGTCTCAAAATAAAACTATTTTGAAAATTATATGCTCAATAAATGCAAAGAAATTTTAATGCCTCTAATTTATACACCAAAATTACAACAGGTGCATTTCAGTGGAAGACTCTTTAAGATAACAATACCTGCTATAGATTATCACAATGTTTAAGTAATGTTGCTAAACCTCAGTTATGCAAATGAGTAGTTTAGTTATAATCATTCCTTAAAAATAGCTCAGTGATTTTAAGCGTAGATATTGAGTGATTTTTTTTACTCATGCAACAGCCAACAGGCTGTATTGCCACTTATTGCAACAATCAAAATAAGATTTCAATTGTTTCCAGTGTAGCTATTCTCTATTCAGAACTCTAACGTAGCTTCTTTACCAATGAATGGAATGAATGGTTTTGTAAACTCCAGAGGAGGGCAGGTATGCCATTGACAGTCCATTACTTACAAGCCAGTATATTACACTAAATTAAGAGCATACATTTATAATAAATGAAGAGACAAAAACATATGACATAATTCAGACTGTGAGAGATTTGGTTAGTGAATGAAGAGAAAAAGGATTTGGTTTCTTTCTAGATAGAGAGATAGGTAGGCAGGCAGATAGAGAGATAGATGATAGACAGATTGGTGATAGACAGATAGATGCAGATACATACAAGTGGATGTTTCAAAAATCTGGAAAGAAACCCATCATTCTCTGTGTTTAGTTTACCATGTTTCCTACTGCTGACAATTGGAGGAGTATTTGGCACTTGGTTGTTAGCGAATCCAAATTAAATCATTGAGGCATAAATAGAAAACAATAAAAACAATTAAAAAGAAAATAAATATGTATTTTTCTTCAAAATTAAGACACATTTTTACATGATAATTCTTAATGAAGCTAACAATTAAAAATATGTAGTACTTAAAAAAACTACAAACTTTATTTCTATAAGCTTTAAACAGATAAAAGATAATAATACAATGAAAAGCTAGTAAATATGAAATATGGCCAGATAGTTTGAGGTATAAGTTCCTCTGTTTTGCTTGCTTTTAAAGAAAAAAAATACCTGTTACAGATTTCTTATGTGTATAAAAATATCACAAGTCTTTTCTTCTGTGGCTAATCAGCAAACAGAGCCACTATGTCCTGTTATTTCACTTGTTTCGCTTCTATCACAGTCAGGAAATGATCAATGGCTCTATGCTAGTTCTTCGTCGTTTCGTTTGAAGAATTTTAATTTATTCCATCAACTAATATAAAAAATCAATTGCAAAACAAAATACACCCACCCACCAGTTCACTAAATGATATGGGAAAATAAAGAGTTTTTAAATCCCATTTTAAGGCATTTGTACTCATACATGAGTGTCTTATTGGGCTTGGAACTTCCACCAATATCTCATCTGTCTGCAGAGTGACACTACATCTCCCACAGACACCACTTCCTTCGAGAAATAGCCCTTCACACTGGAACTGGACCATTCTTTGATTGTGTTTCCAGAGCTTTAATGCTACTGATGATCTTCTTCTGTGGCCCAACCACGGTGACACCAACCTTTTTCATGTCACTGTAAAAAAAGGAGAAAATGTTCGGTGAGAATCATGGTTTCCTGGATAATATGTAAGCGTGAGATTTTCAATGAGCAAAACTTTTACAATTACATATCCGGTGTTTTTGAACTATTTATTTATGTTTTATTTTTACATCATCCATGTATAATATCCTAGCTATTTTACCTCTATCCTTCTTGAAGAGCATAAATGATATAGTAGGTTGAAATATAGGAGGAGACCCCTTCAAAATTTCTGTCTATCCAGAAGCCCATAGGGTCTCTGCATATTTAATTAAGACAAGGATCAAGTCCTGACTGGTGTAGCTCAGCTGGTTGGACATTGTCCCAAAAGCAAAAGGCTGCTGTTTCGATTCATGGGTAGGATGTAAGCCTGGGCTGTAGGCTGGTCCTGGTTGGGGCATGTGAGAGAAGCAACCAATCAATATTTCTCTCACACATCTATGTTTCTCTCCCTCTCTCCTTCTTTCCCTCCCCCCCCCCCCGTCTAAGAATAAGTAAATAAAATTGTTTTGAAAAGACAAGGATCAAGATGAGATCCTACTGGATGAGGGTGGACTCTAAATAGGACTGTCCTTATTAGAGCCTGAAAAGGACAGTCAGTGACAAAGAGATGAGATCTATGTGTAGATGAAAGCAGAGATTGGAGTTATGTTGCCACAACCAAGGAGTGCCAGGATACACCAGAAGCTGGAAGAGGTAAGAAGAGATTCACCCTGAGAGATTTGGAGCCTTGCTAACACCTTGATTTCTGACTTCTGGACTCCATAAACGTGAGAAAACAAATTTTGCTTGTTTAAGCCAACAAATTTGTGGGAATTTGTTGTGACAATCTCTAGGAAACTAATACAGATGGTCAAACATTTTTTGTGGGGCATCATTCCATTCCCTTGAATCTGGACCAGCTCTGGGACTGCTTTGATTGACAGAGTATGTTGGAAATGACATTCTATCAGTTTCTGCACTCAGGTCTTCAGAAACTGCCAGGTTCAACTTATCCCTTGAGACACCCTCTCTGGGCCTCAAACTGCCATATTAGAAGTCTGACTACCCTGAGACTTTGGAGAGGCCCTGTGAAAGCCCTCAGTCTGCAGTTCCAGCTATGTAGCCATCTGCACCAGGGGGACAAGAATGAAACCACCTGGAGCCCTCCACCCTAGACCATATTCATATTAGGTGGATATTTCAGTCAACACTAACACTACAGTGGAAAAGTTACATGCTTAGCTCTGTCCAAACTCATAGGCCATGACATTGTGATATACAATAAAATTGGTGTTTTGACCTTTAACTTAAATTTTTTTTTATTTATTGATTTTTAGAGAAAGAAGAAAAGGGGGGGGAGAGAGAGAGAGAGAGGGAGAGAGAGAGAGAGAGAAATCAATTTGTTTTTCCATTTTTTAATTCATTCATTGGTTGATTCTTGTGCATACCCTGATGGGGGATCGAACTCACAACTTTGGCGTATCAGGATGACGTGCTGCCCAATTGAACTACCAGCCAGGGCCAACCTTTAAGCTTTGAATGAGTTTGGTTTTGGCCATAGATAACTAGAACAATTTTTTAACATATAATTTTAAAGTAGAAAATGATAAGAAGTTATCTCTATCAAAATTGTTAAATTTGAAATAGTTTAAACTCAGTAGCCAGGGATTAGAATAATTACAAGAACATAGGAAATTTTATTAAGAAAAAACAAGAGTTATATAAACATGTGCAAATCATCAATTACTTATTCTTGAATCAAGTAAGTAGTCCTATATTCACATCTTTCAGGTCTTGACTCAAACATTCCCATCTCAGGAAACCTTCCTGAACCTTCCATTTAATATTGTAAAATCTCTCTGTAGTCATACCTCCACTTTACATTTTCTTTTCTTGTTTCATTTTCTTCCAAGAATTTGTCACCATTCAGCATACTGTCTTTCTTTCTGATTTATTTTCTTTATTCTCTATCTTGTCCCTCAAGAAGGTGTGGACAGACATTCTTGTTGGTTCTATAGTCTGCTTATCAACCACACTCTGAGCAACGGTTATCACTTAGTGGGGACTCAATATGTACTTACTAAAGAATGAATCAATAGTCCAAAATATGTTTATCTGCAGAAGCTGACAGAGGGGTGAAGTATCTCTTGTCAAGGAGCACCACGAAAACTGAGAATGGCGAGGGAACACACACGAACGTGCATGCACACAAACACAGAGAAGGGGGAAAGAGTGAGAACTGGGGAGTTTAACTACACAAAAAGTGAATAATGATCCTTGTAGAAGTAAAGACATGCAAACACAAAAATAGGTAACCATTTAAGAAACATAAAGCTAACCAGGACTGGTTGCATTCCCATCACCTGAGCTGGCAATGAAATTTCTAATGACCTGCGGGTCACCTCCTTGCTGCCATTCAAGAGGCTAATAAATTTTACACGAATAAGTCGTATTTTGCCGGAGGTCCCCTCTGATCTTACTCTTCAGCAGCCCCGCTTCACCAGGAAGGCCAGTGGGATGTGACAGCAGGTTTGTCATTCTCTGTGCAACTGTGCAGAGTGAAACCTTCATTTAGAGCAATGCAGGCTACTTGTATTGATTCTGCTTTTGAGAATGTGTATTCTATAGGATTTTGATTCTGTGTATACCATTTATCTATCTTTTAAATGAACAACAAACATTTCCTTACTTGTCCCCAAACTGTATCAAAGCCCAGTTATGAATCTAGAGCCAGAAAACAGGGCAGATATAAATGTGTACAAATCAATAGATCCTTACTCTTTTTGTATTTCTTCTAACATTTTTCTTCCAATTCTATATCATATATCTTGTGACTCGTTCATACTTGTGTTTTCCTGTTCTTTATAGATCCAGAAAATGAAATGATAATTATAGTTACCAGAGAAAAGAAATGTTCCAAGGTGGTATACTAATTCCCTGAGCTCTTTGAGAAATTTAAGCATTGGGACAGAGTAATATGATATATTGCCATTTCTCTCTGGCACACCTTTATCTCAGCATCTAGAAAAAAAAGCAGATGCTAACAGTGAGTGGAACTCTCTGAAGAGCCAGCCCAGCTCTGGGGCTCTTGCTTCATTCAATAAGAAGGGCTGAGTCTTCTTCTTCAGCCCAATGCTCCCTCATTACTTCTTTATAGATGTACTCATATGTTCCAAACACACCCCTCAATAACTCTTCATAAAATTGTTTCAGATTCCATGTCTGGGAATCTGTTATAAGCAAATATATTTTAATTTCATGTTTAATGCCAAGAATTATATTGGAAAGAGAATTAATTATTCCTTTAGGCTATGCTTTAGCTGGGGTTTTATGTACTCTCTACTGTCTCTAGCCCTTCCAAAATATCTTTGACCTGCCACCTGGCCATGTCCAAAATTGTTCTAAACATCGGCTGCTGTAGTCTCAGTAACACTCTTCGTATGCTTATACCACTCTGACCATCCTATTCAGAAGGGCAGTGGAAAAGTTCAGGACTAAAGAGCAACTCAGGATTGAGACCAGAGGTTAACGAGCTATCCAGTACTTCAAAGGCAAAGGGATAGGTGATGACACTTTGTAAATGGCATCCAAGGGTGCAGGATAATGACTCGTAACAATTCATCCGCCTGATATCCCTTCCACACACTTCATTCTCTCCCCAGAGTCTATAGAAACTCTTACCCTCTTCCATTCTCTCTTCTTCTCTCACAGTCACCTCCCTGAATCCATCTTAGGCTATGAAAAGATATTTAAAATGTTGCCTACTGAATAGAATTGCATATTTTCTGGATTTCATCTGAAAATTAGATGACGAGTAATTTGCAGGTAAATGATGTCCCTAAATTAACTGAAGTAAGTTACCATTTATTTGAGTTTGAAGCTCTCTTGAACTTTTTTGTGATTTGATAGACTGGATAGAAATAAATTAATATCCTTTTTTTAGGCATTGCTATTTTATTCTAGAAGAATCTCTAGAGTTATTTGGTTAAGGGAATCCTTTCTGAATTGAGTCTGGGTGATGCAAAGAAAATAAGAATTAAAAGGAACAAAATTCAAACAATAAGCTCAAGACTGAAACAAGAAGGATGAAACACTGAATTAAATATTTTATAGCAATTGAAGTAAAAATGTTGCCTCATTAGAATTATCCAAATAATTACTGTATTATATGTTTTTTTTATAAATTCTTAATTTTTAGCTTAAACTAGGAGCAGGAGGTACAACACATTGAGGAACCTAAGAAATAATTATTCTCAAGGCATTTTAGGTCAATGAGTCTTAATTCTATGTTGTCCCTGAATTGAGGAGAAAGGACAGACAAAAGAACATTGTGGGTTTGAAACACAGAGATTGGTAATCACCTGGCTTAGTGTAAAGAACAAACTTGAAAGAGTTGAGTCTCTCAGGAAAAGTCAGCTTTCATCTTGAATGTACATTCACAGATTGTTTAAATAATAATAACAACAATCAAGTGAAAATATTCTAACTAGTGAAAAAGAACTTACTGTCCAACACTGGAGTATTGAGACAAATACCTGCTAACTTGGAAATGTAACAAACCCTGGCACTTAGCATATTCGCAGCTTATAATGTCTGACAATATTTACATTGTGTGCTGGCGGTTAATCATATTAACAATGTTCGGCCTCATCCACCTCAGCACTACACTGTTTCATTATCTAAAAGCTATGAGTGTTGATATTTTATTGAGAATAAACATTTGTATAACTTTGCCTTTGAAAATCTGGCAATGGTGCAGACATGTTCAACGTTGCGTTCTCTCCTATGCTTCTGTGCTCTAAAGCAAGTGTCTTGCATATCATAACCCTGGCTGTTTATATTACTAAAATAAAAATGCGTAAAAATAGTTAAATATATTATTCCATCCTTGGGTTGTGTCTGATCTAAATAACTGCTCTAGAAACTCAAAGCATATTGTTGATTGGGTCAGAAGTGTGTTCAATAAAGCCTTCCCCTTTAAACAGGAATGCCAACGCAGGTTAAACAGACTAGAGTGAGCATGTTTCTTAAGAACAGCTCTCCTCTTCCATAGTAATATTGAAGTCCTTTTGTGACTTTTGGCGATTCTGACTGGAATATTACATCTGAATGGCAAACTTCTTTACCCATTTAAGCCAATAAAGCCATGTAATTAATAAAGATGTAAGTACCCATCAGGCACTTACATCTTTATTAATTACACTGTGTGCCCCTTTTTTATAGCTTATCTGTAGGTCTCCACATAGACTTTTAAACATGAGTGACAGAGTGACAATGAAAGTCTTTAAGTTTTCAACAACACTTAAATATTTAAATGTAGGTGAAGTTAAAACTTAAAGGAATCTGAAGGCAAGGAAAAGTTTTGTTTGAAGAAATCGGGATGAAAGGTGGATGACTCTGAAATGAAGATGGACACAGTTTCCAAACAAACTGTCCACATACAGAACTGTGTACAAATTTTGGTGTATATTCCCAACTCAGAAACTCTAATTTTGGTAACAGTTCTCTATTTTACCCTAAAGGGCCTTTAGAGGCAAGTTCATGCTATCTTACTTCTTCTCTTTTGAACATAAATAGTCCTATAATGGGAAACTTGACTTTGAAGGTGCCATCTACAAACACGCCTGAGCCCGTCAGAAGTTTCTCCTGAGCGCTTAGAATTAAGAGATTCGGGTGCTGGTCAGCTGAGTAGCACACCAAGGTTGTATGATCTGGGGCTGAGAAAGCCGTTTTTAGCCTGTTCTTGGAAATGCATAAAAAGTCATTTTTCAGGGGAAAAAAAAAACAGATGCAGGTTATATTTGGAAGTGCAGTAAACTGGCTCTCATCTACAGAGAGATGAGGAATATGGCTTCTAGTTCTTCACTACCAGTTCCCGATTATCATATCTTGTGAGTGAAGATGAATGTTATGAATTATTCAGTGGATTCATTTGACAAACCCTTTTTCCTTAAGTCCACAGGTTTCTCATATCAAAAGATTTTTATTGTCCAAATATCCCTAAGAAATATAGCATATTATATTTGATTATTATTGGTTTTTCACTTAAAACCATGCTAATTATGCATATTCTGTCTTTGCAAACCAAATATAAGCTTTTTAGGTAAAACAATAAAGTAATGTCTTTATTGTTTTAATTTCATTTCCATTTCATTAACTTCACTTTCAACTTCATTTTCAAGCATGTTATCCTTCATGGACTCTATAATAGATGATGGTATGTTTATTTAGTAGTTGTGAAGACTACCTTAGACTTTAGCATGTTTCCCTGTACACCAGCTTATCCACTTAGTTCTTGATTTTCCATTTCCACAGAGGCGAGGTTTTGTTAAAAATGACAGAAAATCACAAATGTAGGAATATACTAATCATCACACTATATCTGCTTATGTTTCAATTTGGGGGCTTGGGTCTGTGAAATTCAGTACAGACATGTATCTGTTGGTCTATGTGAAGGAGCTCATAGTTCAGTGAAATCACCTATTGTGAGGGGAGAAAACATATTAGCACACATCAGTCCACAAGAGGTCCTTTACAAAGAGACCCAGGATCCAGCTCAGTGGTTACAAGAGACAGGTAAGTACCTCAGAGATTCGAGTACTATTTATATAACACATTCATCCGAAACATGTATGTTCAAAAACAGTTTAGAATCATTCAGTCATCTTAAAAACTTTTTCTTACTCTGTGGAAATCTTGGCTATGGTGTCACAAGAACTGTATTCCACCCCCGTGAAGATTTCTTTGCACTGTGCTGTCCGGACACCATTAAGCCAGTCACTGGTTGTGCGAAAGGTAGTGATGTCAACATTGCTTTGGTCCAGAAGAAGGTTTGATGGCCTGTAAGAAAGCAAAACACCGAAGGGGGAGAGATCAGGAGTCAGCAGAGTTGCTGTATGTTAAAATCTGAAGCCTTTTAAAACCACTGAAACTTTTTGCCAGTGAAATGCATAAGTATGTCCATACACACTTTAATAAGTTAATTTGTTTGACATTAGCAAAGATGGTCTTAATTTAGGATACAATTATTACAAACACGACACACTGAACAAGTTGCTGTCCACTTTAGTGTGAGATTTGGCTTTCCATAAGAAATCCATTGTACAGATTGCTGTCTAAAAGGGAGTTGGAAAAACCTAAACTGTATTTACAGCAGGACATAAAGTCAGCACAGCTTGAAAAGTCACAAATGTCATTAAAGAGAAAAATTATAAAAGGAGTGGGGAAAAAGTGATGAGTAATCAATGAAATCCTCGCATATGGGAAAACACCAAAATGAGTTTGTTTTATGTAATGGAATGACGAGAGTTCATTATATACAACTATATAGAGTTCATCATATATATACTTCTCTCTCTCTATAGAGAGACGATGATGATTGAGACAGAGAGATAAGTAGATGATAGATAGTAAAAAGGGAGAGACTTTTTTCGTATGACTTATTTTACTAAGCATGATACGATTTTACTCATATGTGGCATATATAACAGGAAGCAACAAATGAACAAAGAAGACAATAAAACAAGCAAACAAACAAAGAAACAAAAACTCTCACACACAGACATCAGTATGGTGGTTACCAGAGAGATAGGAAGTGCTGCAGGGGTGAAAGAGGGTAAAGAGGGTCAAATACATGGTGAGGGAAGGAGAATTCACTCTGGGTTGTGAACACAAAATGCAGTATAGAGATGATGTATTATAGAATTGTACACTTGAAACTTAGATAATTCTATTAACCAATATCACCCCAATAAATTTAATAAAATTAAAGAGAACGAGAAAGAGAGGGAGAAATTGATTGATTGTTACTGCGATTTATATTGCACAATATAATCAACATTAAGAAGAACTTCTAGGATTGTGTTTTAGATAATTACAAGCCCAACCCTAAATTTATTACTAACTGTTATATAGTGAACCAAAGGGATGTGAAAGGAATGAAAGAGATCACGTTTTCATCCATGAAGAGCACAAAGAAGCTGCCTGTTGGTGACCTGTCCTTGGGTTCTGTTTTTCAGCTCTCAGTCACCTCTTTAATTCTCCTTTAACTCAGAGTGGGCCCGATCGCCAGGTGGACAAAGGCCTGTATTTACTATTACTTCCTCTTAGAAAAGCACCATGGGATCCGATAGTCCATAATGTTTATCTATACCTTTAGTTTACAGGATTTATACATGAAAAATACTATCACGTTTTCTCGTTCCAATAATTGCGTTGTGGTTGTATTGCTGTGTCTTACCCTAGTAGCTTAGCTGTTAATGAAACGCAGGGTTAGGCAGATGGGTCAGGGGTTTGAGTCATGCAGAAGGGCAGGATTTTCGTTAACTGTATTTACTGGAGAAAGTTCTTAGAGCGATGCACGGAGGGCTAGCTGAGGGTGGGATCCCTTGCTGCACGGTGCACTATTTAATGTGTCAGCAGTTTTCTAGGGCCTTTTTGTTGTGGGCCAAAGGTCTCCACGGACATTTTGACCAGGACCAATTTTCTTGCAAAGTGTCATAATCTAATATTTGTCTTACAATTGAGAGTGCACATTTGGATTTTTACCTCTTCAGAGTAATCATTCTGAATCTTTCATGTTTCGTGATACTACAGTTGAATATAATCAGCATTAAGCTTTTGAAAAATTTAAAAATTATTAAGTTTTGAATATTAAGGTTTTTTTAAATTAGAACTTCACATTTTCGTGTATATTAAAAATAATTTGACTAAATAAAATTCATCATTTCAAATGTTGAAATTCAATGTTTAAAATTAATTTTCAGGAGACACCAAAACAAATGAAATATGTTGGCGTACACTAATCCTTATTTTAGAAACAAATTTAGCTCTTTAAGATATCAGTTCCAATATACCAGAAATATAAAATAACAGCAAATGATTCTTCCAGACACAATTAAACTGTGTATAGTGCTTTGCCTATGAATACAATACCCTGATTATCATCCAGGATATGTGATAAAAACTTATGTTCTCATGAGAAAATATCTCTGTGAAGCAAATCCATATAAAAACCAACCTTACCCACATTTAAATGGAATTTTTAACAGGGAAACTTCCATGACTATGATGAAATTTCTTCAACTCACTCCCTGACATATGAGACATGCTTAGGTGTGAGGTTAAAATTTTAAAATCTGAATAATTGTGTATCATGCCCTACACATGCATACTCTGGTTGGGGATGTATGGGAGGAGGGTAAATTGTTTGGATTTTGATGGAGATAAATTTATCCAAAAAATATGCCCAAATTTGAAATTTTAATCTTGAGTTTAAGAAAAAATGGCAATGTAAAAATTTGGTTCTACCTATGTGTTCATCCTCTGTCGAAAATATAGGTCGATAGCTAGTTTCCTTCCCTGACGTAATCGTTTGTGAAGTGGAGGAGAGCTGAAGTGGAGGACTCTTCAACTTCCTTTCTCTTGGACTAACTCTACTTCAATCCTTTCTACTTTAGGCATTTTAATTATAAATTAAAACTCTAAATTATAGAGTTTATCACTTTTATGTGTTATAGTTTAATTTTAACTAACCCTCAGAGGTTATCTTTTAAAAAAGCATAAATGAAACATAGGCATTATTTTACAAAAGATTAATTTTCTTTTCTTTAGGAATATAAACACTACAAAATATCAAAATAACACTTTATACATTGTTCTGTATGGAATGTATATAAAAATAATTTTCTATGATTCTTTTAAGTTACTCATCAGATAAAGGAAAATGTTTATTTTAATAAATGAAAATCTCTTATTCTTGTTTTTTTCTTAGACCTTTATTTTAAAAATTGAAAATCTTGTTTTTGTTTTTTTTAAGACATTAAGGAACTCAGTTGCCACAACTTATGTGAGTGATATTTTGGGGTTGTTTTGGCATGGCCATCATGGGTGAAACAGCCTTACTCACTAGCCAGAATTAGGTATAGCACTGGATCCATAGAAAAAGTAATTGAATCAGTAAAAAAATGATTAAAATAACATTAAGTCAGATGTGAGAAAATTTTATAAGGAAAATGAAGTGAGACCTAGAAAGAAGAGAATAATATATTAAGATATCTACAGGCACACCCCCCCACACATGCCACAGCTTGGACTTCTTACAGTAGCTGTGCACGCATGCTAACATCAACTGTTGTCAACTCCTGGTTTCATGAATAGCAATACTTTTTTATTTATGGGTTTGTGGGTATAAAGAATCAAACCCTAGTACATTTATTCAGAATGTTTAGGAAGCGTGCCTAATAGCAAAATGCAGAGTGTTTTCTTCTCAATTCAAAAAGGTTTGTACTTTTAAATTCAACACTATAACCAGCCTGAACAAGAGTTTAGAGAAAATTAGTATAAACAGATTGAAATAGAACAGGACGTGCGGATTAGGGATTAGAGTGACCCCAACTGAGTTTTTCTGTTTATTACTTGGATCAAAGTACAACGAAGACAAAGAATGACCTAATTTTAATGCCAGTGACCTCAGAATAACCAGTCCTGCAAAGTATCATTTTTCCACTTCCA
Organism: Desmodus rotundus; assembly: GCF_022682495.2. NCBI lineage: Eukaryota > Metazoa > Chordata > Mammalia > Chiroptera > Phyllostomidae > Desmodus > Desmodus rotundus. Next base: position 73,503,778 of record NC_071388.1, on the reverse strand, counting down.
GGATTTCTCTGGGGAATTCAAATAAAATTGGTTCCTTTCCTCCTCTGAGAGGACATCTGGAGAGTTTATCAATGGATAGGAATTTGTCTCTCACTGTGAAGAGCCTGTGATGTCTCTTCATGCACACCAAGGGAATGTGGGCTTTGTGAGCAGCTGCAGGCATTGGCGTTTTTTTAGACCGAGCCCCAGACATTGGGTCTGACGGGGAAATTTATAGACTGGGTGATGTGCACCGTGAGCTCACACTTTTACTAGACAAATTAGATAGGTTTCAATCCATGCAGCTGTAAACGATGTCCTGCAGAGTTCCACCTGATCTTTTACAGCTTTTCATAAATCAGTACCTACTGGCCACAGACCACAGTCATTAAAAAGAAATCATGGAAATTATGTTTGCTCAAGGGAAGCAAAAAATAACTTTCCTCCCCTTTTCTCTCTCTCCTTGTGGTATTTAGGTTTTTGACGTATTCTTTTATGGATATTCATACTGTTACATTAAAGAGGTACAACTATATTTTCTTCCCATCAACTCTTATTTTATCTGTAAATGCTTTCATACCGATTAGCCCCAGATACTGGAAAACAAATGTCAGTAAGTAACTGCCAGTCCCAAGAACATCTTTTCATAACAATTTTATTCCATATTTCATGAGAATTCTAAACCACTAGGATTGAATGTCCAGTTAAGCTTTTGTAGCATATGGTGACTCCTTTGGTTTATAAAGGGCTTTATTTTTTATGTATTAAAAATAATGAGTAATACAAATTTTTGAATAACAAGTAAACGTCTCCTGAGTCTAGAAATAGCTAATAATATTGGAGATATATGCTATACCACTATATTTATTTACATTTTTATATAGTGAATAGTTGCAGAAATACAATAACTGTAAAGAATATTTAAAGCAAATATTAATTGTTTCTACCTCTATTATTATATGAAAATAGTACTATAATTTTTCAGTACCTTTTATAATTTTGTTTTCTTTTATTATTTCAAACAATGATGCTGTAATTTGGGGGGAACTCTTGTTTTTGCCAATTTTTTTAAAAGTGTGAATTCACGATGATTTTGATCTTCTTATCTCTAACATTAAAATCTCAGATAGGATTAAATGAATTTAATTTGTTATCAGTAATTAAAAATAATTTTGAGTATATATCTATATATATATCTCCCCCAACAGCAGACTAGTATGTAAATAACTCATTAAGGAGATGTAAAGTCCTTTTGTTTATCTTAGTTATCTCTAAGTTTAAAGATAAAAATCTTACCAGTTATAGTTATATGTCTGGTTTAATTCCTCCCAGTGGCAAAATTATCTATTTTGATATTTAAGATTAAAAATAAAGGGATCACCTGGGTATTTAGCATTCCCTCTAAAAAGTTCGGTATCATATTTGTTCAGTGAGGAATGTCACCCTGTCAGTTTCAGAATTGGAGGTCAAAGTCATTTGGAGAAACAGAAAGCTTTTTGGTCATTAAATTCTGTTAAAGGATATATTTGTCAAACAGCAGTCATTCTCTAGAAGAATTATATTATGCTCTGTCAGAGATCAAAAGCATTTTAATAATTATAAAATAATGATATTTACAGGGAAAAATCATGGGATATTGCTTATTTTCCCTATTTACCTTGTGAGTTAATAAAAATATATCCTTTCAAACTTAGCAATCAATGCAATTAAACAATATATTTAATATCTTTTCAAATAAATTAATTAAGTACAATTGAGTTTTTAGAATCTCATTCTAAATACATTACATACATTATTTAACTCTTTATGCCACGAATTTTGTTGACTTCCTTTTAAAACCCCATTCTAAATATATTCAATACATTCTTTAATACTTCATGCCAAGAATTTAGCTTCCACAAATTTGGACTGGTATTGAAGAAGCCAATGATCTGAAGTGTGAAAATTCCATAAATTTAAACAATAAGTCATTTTATATACAAACATCCAAAAATAAAAAGAGTATCTTACTGCCTGAATAGAAACAAATTCATCTCTATTTTTTTATTATGTCATTTTTATTTTTAAATCAGCTACATTCATAAAAGTAACGGAATCAATTTACTTAAAGTAGGAGCTATATTGTAAAACTGATCTTGCAAATAGTTTCTTTCAAGAGAGAACTTTTTATTTCTCTTTTACATATAACAAAGAATGTGTTGTAAAGTAAGAGGAAATTTTTTGGTGTAAAGCCATTTTTTACTTATTTAAACACACCATTTTCTATCAAGAACTTTAAGAAGAATTTTTTTTTCAATTCTTAAAAAAGAATGAGGGAGCTTCATTTTTATACTTTTATACATGTACACTATGATTATACACTTTTTAATAAATTTCTCAAAAGCTCTGTTTTCATTGTCCTTTCATTTTCATCTAATTATAATTAAACCTCTTAAAATTTTGTATCTCATTTATTACTTTAAAAAATAAAAACAATTCTTTAAAAAGAAGCTGATGCCCTTCTCATTGCTTCTTTGAAATGCTTCTTCCCCAGGTTCCTTTTTTTGTCTCTCAGCCTTTTGCAGCTTTTGCTAACAGTTCATTTTCTCCACTTTTGGAAAATAATTTCTTGAGCTGTGGTTTTTCTGTAGTGGTGTAAATCTCATTCTTCACTCTCTTTCTACTTGTCATTTCATAGTCTTCTGTTCTACAGTAGGCGCTTTCTCAAAGCTCTAGTCACTGTTTCCTTTCTCTCTGAGTGGGAGGGAGTCTGTGCAGTGGAAATGTCAACTCAGGTTCCTTGCTTTATTTTCCTTCTTGGATTGCAATCCGCTGGTGTTGAACTGGTTCTCCAGTCTCCTGATAAGTAGCCTGAAATCTCCACTGGCTACCACTGGCTATCCCCTATTACATATGATGTAAGCATTCACTCATTGCAATTAGCTTCTTGGCTCTTGTAGACATTTGAGTTAGTGACTTCTAGACTAAATGACTGAGGCATTTACAAGCTTCAAAATGATCCCTGGAACCCAAGGCATCACAGAAGTGTCAAGGAGAAGCTCACAAATGTTGTCTGGTAGATTGGATTGAGGAGTATCTCAGCGTCAACCTAGGTGAACCAACACCATCCACTATTCACAGATTATAGTCTCACAGGAATCCATAGAATATGAAACCTTTACTTAGACATACAATAATTTTAGAAAAATAAAAATGGATACGTTAGTGGTGAAAACCGGTATTACTAGAAGGAGATCTCTACATGCTAAACATGTTTCTGACTATGGCTTCTTTTATTAACTATATACAGAAAATATTCTAAATAGTATGCCTAGATAGATTTAATTTTAATGTTTTCTCCAGCCTGAGATGTGAACTTTCAGCTTCTTGTAGGACTCGGACGAATGGCACCTAGAATGCTCTCCTGCCTCACAGGTCAGTCTTCTTTCTGTTGTCCACAGGAGCACTGTCCTCACCTCCTCCGCGTTCAGAGCCTGGGAGCACTCTCTGGTGCTTCTCTGTCCCTCTGCACACCTCCCTCCCTAGTCACCGAGTCCTAAATGCTTCAGCGCGACTTTCTGAATTCACCTTCCTGAGCACCTTGCCAGTTAGCTCCAACAATTCCATATTCTGGGAGAGTTAAAGTATTTCTGAAGATGTATTTTCCTCCCATATTCAAATGCGAGCAGTTGAGGGTGAAGGTTGAGCCTTGTTTCTATGTTTTTACCACAGAGCCTAGCACAATGCCTTGTACAAGATGCCACAGAATAAACATTTGCAGCTTCATACTGAATACAACAAAACCTTCAAATTTATGCAAGTATTCACCAATTCCCTACTTTTCACAAAATAAATCAATTACTGAAAAGCAAAGATAACATACAATTTAATGTAACTTCCCTTCTTTTCTCACCAATTCTGGAACGGCTAAGTTTTATTTTGGATCTGGCATTCCCTGATCCTTTACTTATATACCTTCCCCCATTCAGCACTGATGTTCACAAAGACACTCGCAGTGGAAGACTCTTTGGGAATGAGTCCGTTAGGAATCATCAACTCTAACAAAGATTGAAAAGTAAAATTATGCATATTGAAAGATTTTTATATTAGTGTATGAAATAAACTTTACCATATAACTAGCTAGACTCAGGGAGACTCTGGGAACATCATCACTGTAAGAATGATAGACTAATTGTTTTCACTGAAGGATTTTTAAAGCATAATTCTATACACTGATACAACTAACTAAAACATTCAGAAATTTGAACCCTTGGTGCCATCTACAAACTCAGGTTTGGACGGTTTCTAAGTGTGTTTTGAGGAGTGTTTCTGGAGCTGACTTGACAGAAAGGTACTGATTACATACACTGATATGTAATTTTGCTTAGGAGAAATGTTAAGCTTTTTTACTGTATGACTAAGGCCTGCTGAAATCTATAATGAAGAGAAAAAAAGTAGAATATTTTTCTAAAAATAGTCGTTCTGTTGAAATGGAAAATTACTATTATTTTAGCAAATATTTATTCATGTACTTAACAGATACTGAGTTTCCAGTATCAGCCTGGCAATAGTAATACAACAGAAGTGTGGTATCTGATCTCAAAGGGCTTAGAGTTTATTGGAGAAAAGAGTACTTAAAGAGAATAAACACACACAAAATACGGTGCCCTGTAAAAGAATAATTGTGTTAACCTCTAAATTTTGTTGGCAGAGAAGGCCTCAATTAATATAAGATGTGCAAGCTGCTGCCTGAATGAAGAAGGGTGCAAGGGAGAATTTAAGTCAAGAAAACAGCATGTGCTATTGTCTTCATGTCTGAAATACTTTGTCTTTCTAAAGAAACTAGATGTTGGCCGCTGTGGCTACAGTACTGTTGAAGTGAAAGTAGCATAGGCTAAAACGCTGAAATAGTCCTCTCCTCACACTTTTGCCTCTCCCTCCACAAGCAGTTGTGTAAATCAAATCATGTCACTTCTCTGCTTCAAATGCCTTAATGGATTCCTCATGCATTTCAAATTCCAAAGTCCTCACCATGGCCTGCACAGCCTCGAGTGCTCCTGCTTCTGTCTGCTTCTGAGGCTACAGCCAGAGACTTTCCTTTCCCTACCTCTTCAGTCATGTTATCGGTCTGCCACTTCCTAGAGGTCTCCAAATTCATTTGTAGTTGATATACCTATGCCAAGAATATTCCTATTTTGGGGGGTTGGGGGTGGGTGAGGATGATAGGAGTTCTTTAAACATATGGCACTTTTCCTTTCTTAAGGTCTTAGCTCAGTAGTAACTCCTCAAAATATTATTTCCAACCACGCTCATATTATCCATCATGACTATCTATTTTCTCCCTCTAAAATGTACTTGCCTATTGTGTATTAAACATCTTCTATAATGTAAGCTCCAGGATAGCGGGGACCGTATTTGTGTTCTTAACAGTTGTCTAGGTTCTACCCATGGCTGGCACATAGTAGATTGGTATATAATAGGTAGTCATTGAAAAATGAATAAACAGGCCCTGGCTGGTGTGGCTCAGTGGATTGTGTGCAGGCCTGCCAACCAAGGGGTTGCCGGGTAGACTCCCAGTCAGGGCACATGCCTGGGGTGTGGGCCGAGTCCCCAGTTTGAGGAGCTTGAGAGGCAACTACACATTGATGTTTCTCTCCCTCTCTTTCTCCTTCCCTTCCCCTCTCTCTAAAACATAAATAAATAAAATCTTACAGAAAGAAAAATGAATAAATATACATTTGAATGAAAGAAATGACATTGGAGAAGCATGGCTGATTAAATCATCAAAGGGAGTCTAGATTTTTTTTCTAAGTGTAATGGGAAATCAAGATTAGTTATAAACTGGTGAATGAAATTATATCATACATATTATGATAAGGAAATTCTGAAGGCTATGTGAAAGGATGCTTGGAGGAAGGCAAGAATGGTAGCAGGGACACATTCGCAGTCTATTGCAGTGGTCCAGGTCAGAGGAGAAAATACGTATGTGTATGTAGAAGAGAGTGTTTGTAGTGGAAAGAGAGTGTTTGTGGATTGCTCGTGTTGATCCAACCACCACCAGGATCAAAGTGAAGAGGGGAAGAAAGAAGCACCGAGATTTGCTCTAATCCTGATGGGTAAATGAATAGGTGCTGGTGAACTCAACTAAATGAAGAAGGCAGTGTGGGACAATGAGGTTATCTGAGGAAAGTAAACAAAAGAAAGTCAGGATATTAATTTTGAGATATATATAAGACTTCTATTTGGTAAGTTTTGCCGTGAAGGGTGGTAGAAAAATAAAGAAATAGTTGGCAGAGATATGGGACATAAAGAGGTAATGTTGACAGATGATTGTTTAAATTCACCTGCTGATAAAAAATTACCTGGTGTTTTTATCAAACTTCCACATTTCAGTCCCCTTCCTTAGAGATTCTGAAATAGTAGCTTGGGATAGATGTGGGTAGTTGTATGTTTAATATGTTCCCCTGATGATCCTTATCACCAGAGGAATTTGAGAAAAATGCAATAGAATATAATTCTATGACAATGAACCAGCAGAAAGGAAGGGACTGGACATGGAGGAGAAAGGAAAGAGTCGGGGGCAGAGAGAGAGAGGATCTGCCTCTGACAAGTATAGGGACACCCCTTCTCTTTTAAACAGAGGAAAGAAAGACAAGATGGGTAAGTGTGTGTGTGAGCAGGCACCAGTAAGTTGGTTTTTATTTGTTTGTTTGTGTGTTTTTTGGTTTTTTGCTGCTAGAATTTCCCATCTGACAGCTTGTATTTTTTCAACAAAGTATGTGGCAAGGGCATCAGAGTTCAATCAGTTATAAAAAATGGATGAAATAATCATTGTCAAAAATGGGAAAGCAAAGCTTCTAAAATAGAAAAGAAAGATTTCTTGAAATTATCATATGACTATTTGAAGTTCTTGCTAATGAATTCATAATGACAATCCTCTCTGCTTTGTATTTCAGTGGCAATCAGTAAGCATATTAAAATGATTTTCAAAACTCTTATATTTAGTAAATTGAAATGGATGGTACCTTTTAGAAAAATAGTTATTTTTCCCTAAAATTACATGTGTTGTGAGAAAATACCTGAATAAAATAGAATTTATTCAGGTTTTAAATAATAATACCAGGAAAAATATATTCAGTATATTTCAATAAGAATGGAAAAGTGAATTTAAGAGGTATGTTAAAATTTGGATGCTAAGACACATCCTGACATACTATGATCTGATATTAAGACAATTTTCCACATAAAATTAAGTTAAATATCCCTACATCATATTATATGAGTTAGTCTTTATATGGCTAATAACATCCTATGGAAATGGTTTTGAATGTCTTTTTATGATGTGGAAATAATTGAAAAGATGTTCTCTTTTGCTATGACTGCTGTAAGTAAAGATAAAAAGAAATAACTTCGGGATACAAAATGAGGACCACATGGCCCAGGAGAGGACAAGTTTGTTGTCCTGTTAGTTGTTAAGTTGTCAGGTAGACTTCCAAGGATCTGTGTAGTCTCTCTCTGTGAAACTTAGAACAGAAATTCATCCTTACATGGTAAGTTGTAGGTAGTTTTATATCCTCAAACCCTATCTAAGTTCAGTCTTAGAAGTCTCTAAATGTTATTTCCAAACAATAATCTATAAAATTTATATACTGATAGTAAGACTTTGGTTCAGATTCCCCTTATTCATCTTACTTAAATGCAATGTAAAAATGGAATCATGAAAATTCAATACAATTATACCTGTTTATGTTAGAAACCATATATTCTATCAGAGAGTATATCAGCAAATGCTCTCTCAGTTATGAAAATCATAACTGCCAGTATTATCAATAAAAAGAGCAGATGTACAAAAAAGACACAAGAAACCTTCCAATAAGACACTACATTACACTTTTACATATGCGTCAACCTTATACAATATTTATACATATCACCTAACATTGTGGTTTTGTGTACACATTAAGTGTAGGTTATTTTACTAAAGCTCTGTATTTTACCATTAGAGCACACATCATCAAATGTAAAAGAACTGTTTCTCTTGTGTATGCACCGAGAAAACAAATTATTAAACTGTACAGTTATCTTTGCCTTTAGTTTCCCTGAGATACACCAAATATATGAACACTTCTTTTCTTACATATGGCCCTGGCAAAATTAATCTGTCCTTACCTATTTCTTCTATTGCACTTTGTGGGCACACTTTAATTTGCACTTGTTGAAAACATTAAGAGAACCCAATGATTCTTAACGGGGAGGCATAGGCATAAAATCTAATAGACACCATGCGATCGGGACTGCAGCGTGGCTATGAACTATTGATGTTGTGCTGCTGTCTTAGAAAATTGGCATCATTTTATTTAGTTTCATCCCTGAGAGATGCTAACAATGTAATTGACATACAGTATGGGCTGAACAAATATTTGTTTAATTAAGTAGGGTTCTGCTAGCCGGTGCAATGTTTGGGAGCATTTTCAATTCTTCAACCACTCCAGGAGTTTTTCTTTGTTTCTTTTTTTTCTCTTTTATGTTTATATAGTTGACAGTGAAAAGAAGTTATGTGTCCTGGGTCCCTATTTTCCAAAGACTTAAATAAGTCTGAAGGTAGACTCACTTCTAGTGAAGATAAAAGTTAAAAATAACACAATTTCATCATTATCATTAAATAGCATGAGATTTCCTCCTGAAAGATTTAAAAGGAGACAAAAACATATGTCTCTTCAATCTTGAGGAACATAAGTTTCAAAGAATGCAGTTGGGGAAGTGGGAGAAAAAGCTTAACAACTTGGAGATAGGAAATGCACTCCTTTCAGAGTGAGTGCAGGATGCAAACTCTAAGGTGTCACCTTGCGGCCGCACTGGTGATGATCTTCAGACTGCCCGGGTTCCGGATAAGCTTGTCCAGAATGCTGACAATCTGCTCAAACTTGGGCCTGTTGTTTCTGTCTTTCTGCCAGCAGTCCAGCATCAGTTGATACAGTGCAGCTGGGCAGTCCATGGGGGGTGGCAGGCGATAGCCCTCATCCACAGCTTTAATTACCTGTGCAAGAAGCAAAGTGTCTGAGGACTTAAAAGGTGGGACTTCTTTTACTTCTTCATGGACAGAGCACACTTATATGAATATTTTAAACATAAATAGAAATTTGTTGTTTTAAATGGCTTAAAAATAACAGCTTGTCAAATACATATTATTAATGCCCAAAAATGTATATAACGGAAGATCAAGAGAGAGAAAATAAATTTAGAAGAATTTGTAAAGATACTTTTCAGATGAAAACTTTTAAGAAAATGTTCTGTGACAGAAAAGACAGTTAATTATAAAGAAAAAATTTATTTGGTAATACAACTTTCTATGGGAAATATATATGAATAAATGCAGAAAAAAACAGTTTACAGATTTTATTTATACCACAGTTCAAATGGTACCTTTCAAATCATAGTAGGGTCCTTTGGTTAAAGCTCATGTGTTGCACAATTAAGTAACTATAACTTTATTAGTACTTTTAAATCACATAAAGCAGTGATTTTAAGCTTTGCTCTGTATCTGAATTGTCTGGAGCCCAGACTGGTGTGGCTCAATTGGTTGGGTGCCATCCTGCAGAGAGAAATGTTGCATGCAAGAGGCAACTGACTGATGCTTCTCCCACACGGATGTTTCTCTCTGTCTCTTTCTCCCTCCCTCTCCCCTCTCTAAAATTAGGTAAATACAATCTTTCAAAAAGGATCATCTCAAGAACTTATTAATCTATTGATGACTAACCCCTGATTACATCACTCTGGGGTGAGGTCTGAGAACATGCATTAGTACAAATTCCAAGGATCTGCTAAAGCTGCTGGTCCAGAGACTGCATTTTGGGGTCCTACCACACAAAGAAAATTTTGAAAATAGAGATGTGAAAAAGAGAGTCTGATTTTCCCATTACTGTTATAAAAAGCAGCTTGTTTGAAGAAGTACAAGAAGGTTTTTATATCCCAAAACATTAAAAGCAATTTTATCTGTGGTGAGTAGGAAATGACTAAAAGCATCTCAGCTTTCCTTCTTACGTGCTTTGAGGTCACACTTACAGTTTCTGGCTAAGCATAAAGAGAAATCTCTGAGTGCTGATCCCATATGCCAAGTGCATCCTTTTTCTAAGCATTAGCAAAACATGACTTATAAAAACAAAACTCCTTTTGAAAAATCATATCACAGTTATAATAGTTAAAGATTATTATTTCCATCCAGAGACTTTAATTTATAAAACTAAATTCATGTGCAACATTAACACAGTATGAGAAACAACATGATACAAATCGGTTGTTTTGTCTGATTTGTGAAATCTATCTTTAAGTCAATAAAATGTCAGCATAGATGCATGGATTAAATCTACAAAGGGTGCTATTAGCAAAAATATTTCTAACACTCCCTGATATATAATGGTTACCTTGTAAGTCACTTATTTCATTACATTTTAATAGAAACATCATTTTAATCTCAATTCTAAACCCCTACTTGAAGGAAAACTATAAAGCCATAAGAGCAGCTCAATTAATATTCTTGCAAGATTTGGAAACAATTTCATTTTTTAAGTTTCCTATTTCAGTGGGAGCCACCTGGTTTCCTAATGCTCCACTTCCTTGCACAGCTTGTTAGTCGGAATCCCTAACTCATAGACTACAAATACTTACATCCTGATTGGACATCTCCCAGTACGGTCTCTCTCCATAGGACATCACCTCCCAGAGCACAATCCCATAACTCCATACATCGCTGGCTGATGTGAACTTGCGGTAGGCTATAGCTTCTGGTGATGTCCACCGGATTGGAATCTTTCCTCCCTTTGAATATAAAGTCACATGGACGTTCATGATCAATCTGTTAATCATATTATATTATTATAATCTTAAATCTGTCTGATTTGTCAAGGTATTTCTCTTCTGAAATGGAATGTGGGTTTTTGTCGATGTATATTGATATTCTATTTGAATACCAAGCAGGAGTGGCAACCGTTTACTGCAATATTTACTTCCAATTGATTTAAAAGAATTTTAAAATGATAAAGAAAAATTAAAAATTCCTTAAATACTGACATTTTGTATTAACTGTGGTATATTAGTCATCTGTAACAACGCAACTTGAAGTCGATGTGCAATACCACATATTAGAATAGAATGAGGAATCTCATTTAAATCAATCTTTATTGATTTAACTAGATTTATGCTCTACCATACAATCTTGGTTCATAATGTGAATCTGCTAATATTTGGAAAGAAGTTAAACCACTTCTTGACACTTATAGGTATTTATTAACTAAATAAATTCAAAATAAAGTTATACTTTAGCAAAACTCTCTTTAATACATTAACCAATATCTTAATTAATTTATTCAGTGTCTCACTTCATCTGAAGTACATTTTATATACTAGGTAGGCACAATATAAACTAGACAGATAGGGTAACTACATTCCCAGAACTTTCTGGAGAAGGATATTGGTTCTATGAGTTATAGAATATATAAATGTATGACTCCCATGGAATTTGCTCTCAGTTTAATAAATACATTTAATAAAGATGTGCCGAGTAGCAACCATATGGGAAGTATTATGCTAGTCACTCTGGGTGAGACAAATATAAATAACATACTGGCTCTCTATTTGGAAAATATCAGGAAAACAGGAATAATAAGCAATTGCTGTAAATGCAAAAAAGAATATCTTATCAGAAAAAAAAAAACTTTGCTTCTCAAACTCTACAGTGCATATGAGTAGTTTCTCGTGTGCTCTCACTAAAGTGGAAATTCTGATTCACTAGTTCCAGAGTGTAGGCAGGGTCTGCATTGCTAAGAAGCTCCAGGTGCTGCTGATCATGCTGGCCACAGACCTCAATGCAAGCAGGAAGGCAGCAGGGGAGACGGTAGTGCTGCGGAGTACTGAGCCCCAAACATCACTAGAGGGACAGAGAGGGTCACACACAAACTGAACTTTAAAAGATGTATCAATACTTGATACAACATGAAAAAAATGGGTGTTCCAAAGAATTTATATCATCAAAACTTTAAGCCATATTCATCAAGTGCGCTCCGTTGACATTGCACCTCCTGTCACTTGCTGGTTCTGAAGTGATCAAGGGGGGAAATATATTGCTTCTGAGAAATGGATGGGAAACTTAGAGGGTAAGTAATTTTACCTCATTATGTCTGAATTTCCTCATCTGTTATTTGGAAAAGTAATAGTACTGATTTATACCTTTGTTGTGAAGCTAAATGACAAATTTTAGGAAAATCTTTAACAAAGTCCTTGGTACATGATAAAGCCTCCAGAAACCTTAGGTTACTACTCCCACATTCTGAGGGAAATGGCATAAATCAAAGCACAGAGTAGGAAAATATATTTTCTGCAAACAATTTCTGGCATAAAAACACAGATTATGCAGAGGAATACAACGAGAGAGGATGAGAAAAGATAGAATCAGAATTTAATCACAAGTATACTGAGTTTTATCCCGTAGAGGAGAATGTTATTGGTGATTTTCGCTACCTCAGAAAACTTGACACCTCCTGATGGTTTTACACAAGTGAGCTGTTCAGAGAGGAGAACTGCTGGAAGAGCTTTGAAAGAGGTAGGGCTTACACTAGGTTTTGAAAAATGCATGAAACTGTAGACACGCGAGCCCAGAGAAGGGGCCTGACCGCAGCCTTCTTGAGAAGCGGCCAGCCTAAAAGTAGTCGACAATATATACTGGTGAAGTAACATAAATCACACTTGAGGAGATGGGAGCCAGATGAAGGAATCCTTGGGCGTCAGTGCGAGACACTGTAGTGCTCAGCATGTGCTAGAGTGATGACGGTCTAGAACCAGAAACAGGCGAGAAAGTGCTGAGGCTTGTAGGTGAGAGGACATGAGTTCCCCATCTCTCTCGTCTTTCTCACTCCCACTCACTCATTCACTCTCTTCTCTCCAGCGTGCATTTTCAACAAAAACTTAAAAGGTCCCTTTTCATATTTAAAGGTAGAGGATCTGTTGTCAAGCCTCATATTGCCCTTTTCTCTGCCAATATATTCAAACTTAAAAATAATAACATTTAAAACCCCCCACCGATGTTAACTTATTTGCACCTGCCTAGACCAAGATTGGGATTTAAGGATTCCAGATTTCAAATAATACCTCTTAAGTTTGATGAAAAATAGACTTATACATGTAAGAGTTAACCAAAAAATCTATTCTATATGCCAAATAGAATCACTGGGCATAATTTTTCTCCCTTAAGGAATTCTGAGAATTAACAGAAGTCAAACAAAACTGTATTTGTGGTGCAAAGAGAAGATAATATTTTAAAATCTCAGCTAACTGTCTTTATCTCTGCAACATAAATTGGCACACACACACACAAAAAAAATGAAGGAAATCTTTTCCATGCTGAAAACGTTGTATCTGTTTAGCAAGTACAAGGCGCAGTTCTATGTCACCTTACCAAGATGTCTAGTTGAAATTAAAGTATAAACATTGAGAAAACAATAGCCTGATGACAAACATGCTCTAGAAGACCACTTTCTGTGCTCGACTTCAACCAGGATTAAAATGGAACCTGCCGGGGTTGTTTCATCTTAAGTGATTCATCACCATTTTTCAGGGAGGAGAACATGGAGCATATTTTGATGAAGTTTCTTTAAACAGCAAAATACTAAGTAGTGGCTTTTTTAAAAGGAAGGACATGGCCAAAACTACATTTAAGCTGGGAGGGAGAATATGCTCTTTTCACCTGTGCTCTGGATGGAGGTGCCCAAGCTGTTGGAGAGACCTCGGCTGCCATGCCCAAGCCCATCTCTCAGTGAGAGCTGTGCTCAGCACAGTCCCCTCCCACCCACTGCGACCCTCGCAGGGTCTTCTCTGATGTCGCCCATGGTTACAGATCCGAGCAAATTATTTCCAGAATGACTTTCCAATCAAGTGCTGTCTATTTATTTGACTGTATAAATCTTATCAAAATCTTAAAACCTAAACGCATAGGAAACGTATTTTGGAAAACGTGTGAAGAATTATTTAATAAAAACATTTATATTTTTAATTCTGCTTTTGTGCTAATATGTGCCTGACAAACACACACTCACAGACACAATTGTTAGAGTAACAAATTCAAACTTTTCCATATAGCAATTTCTTTAATTCACTGGCTGATCAGATAACTCTTACACTATCTTTAACTTTGCACTAATTCTTAACAAAATATTGTTGCTTTCAGCTCCCCACGCTACTTTGGGAAAGTATGTTGGCCACACTGCACAGAAGTCACCTGTGAACTGACAACAGGCTCTCACTACAATATTTGCTAAACGTGGATGTGCAGATTATGGCCTCCCGTTTGACATTTGGGTTTTTATGTAAGTTTTTCTCCGGCCCCTAACTATATCAAAGCTTGAAATGCTGTCCTTGTGGAAAAATGTGAAGAAGTAAGAAAATTTGATTTGTTTTCATTTTACTCTGAACATGTTATTCCAAACACATGAAGAGTAAGTAAATGGCCTTCAGTGAGCTTAACAATTAAACCAGTTAGCAAAGTTGTACGTTTCCTTAACTTTTCTACCAGTTTCCATTGATCTACCTTTTAGTGTACTAGTTGTTTTTCTTAGGGCTGAGCTCCGTTCTGTGTCACTGGTTAGTGAGTCCATGTACTTAAAAGTTAAAATGTTTATATTAATAAAATAGAAAACTCTTAATCAATATTTTCCCATATGACACTCACACAACTCATTTTAAATAAACGCCTGGGACTATTTTGAACCCTTTATTTAGAAGAAAGTGTAAATGAAAAAGTATTGTTTAGTTTTGCTTAATTTTGATGGTGAAGCCCCTAGATAATGAGCTTTAAAACACAGAATTTTAACTCTGGAACATTCAGCTTTCTTATTAGAAGATTTTCATCTGCTTCTACATAGTGTAGACTGACCAGTTTTTCTCTGACATTGATGTGATAATCACAGATTCCAGAGCCTCATACCCCCCCGGCCGGCCGCCCGGTAAATGGTGCCATCAGCCACTGAGGGATCAGGAGGAGAATAAAGATGATGGAATATTATATTCATTATAACTTGGGAATTTTTGTCATTGGCCACTGATTTATGATATACATAAAGAAACTACTAAAATATCTATTTTTAATAAAGTATTCAATAAATGTTTGCTTTCTTCCTAATTCTCTTTTATCGCTTAACACACCTTTACTATTGGTGTAAATAGCTTATTAAATGCGGATACAAGGGACAGCTTATTGTCAACTTCAAAGCACTATTCAAATTTATCACTTGTTACTATTGTTGCTAAAAAGAAATCAAACTAAGAAGAATATTTTAACATTTTTTATTTTCCTATGATTGGAAAAAATGTAATGTAAAGTCATTTCTGCTTTAAATGAGAGAAATGTAAACCATCATTGTACACATTTAATTTGAAATCAAGCTGTGGGAGAGATTTCAACAGAGTAAATCATTATAGAGTTTGAGGAAGGGTGAATATGTTGTGACAAATATGCTGTCATAAACCCTTTAATTCAGCACTGCAGTTTCAAATTCTCTATATTCAACAATAGTAAAAAGAATTCAAGTAGTAGCTCATATCCTATCCATTGTTGTAATTAAAATCAGTGTGGCCAAACTATAATTTGAAATCATAAGGCTATGGAAGCTGAACAGCTTATAAAGCTGAACATGATTAGCATCAAGCCACACGAGCCAGTGCTCACTATCTGCAGAGGGCACTTGTCTTTTTTAGTGATTATCTTGGCAAATGTGCGGAGTAGGCACTCCACAATGCTCATTAGTTTGACTTGAGTTCCCTTTTTCCAAATTCTGCTGTTTTTTTAGAAGGCTTTCTCCCAGTCTGCTTTTTGTAACTAGCAAAATTCTTAGTTGAACATCTTGGTCATATGAACCCATTGGTAGAATATTTGGGAACCTTGCAGCCAAGTTGGTTACTCCATGTTCTGTGATCCATCTACTGATTAATTGCCCTACTTGGCTAGGAAGTCCACAGGAGTAACTGACTGCCTTTCCCCCTTCCTTTCTGCTTTCCCACAGTTTAAAACAGGAGTCTCACGTTTTAGTTTGATCGTTTTCAAAGCCTTGTTTTCTTGAGGAGTATGTAGTTTGGCTGAGGCAGAATATGATTATGTTATGGATCTAGAATAGTAGATTTTACTGATTTAGTTGATAATTTTTTAGCATTTTTAAATGTACACTTTATTTTTAGAAAAATACATTGAATCTAGTTTTTCAGAATGTATATAAATATTAAATAAGAATAAGGTAACATACAGCATAATAACAACTTTAGAAAATCATATTATTTTATGATGTCTTCTTTCCCCTCATCCTACTATTTAGTAACACCGTTAGTCCCATAAGGGTAGTAAATAAAAGGATCACCGAAGATCAATTTTTAAAAGCATCTATAAAATCATGAAAATACCTCACTGAGTATCATATGGATTAAGTATTTGAGAATTTGCAGAATGTTACAGAGATTTTTATTTGCCTTCATAAACAATATGCATCTTACATCAAATGTCTCAATATTAATATTATAGGTATTTTACCACCTTGCAACCACCAGAGGTTTAATCAATATTCTTCATCTATGCACATAGATATTGCTCCATTCCATTGTAGGAGAAAGCTAAGTAAAATTTAAAAAATTAAAAAGAATTATGTAGTAAGACCTATGCTGACTGAAAATATATGACATTTATAGATATGTCTATTAATGAGTTTACTCCAATGCCATTTAAATAAAGTAAAATAAAATCAAAACATCAAAAATAAAGTGACCATGTTTAAAATTTATAGCATTGGCAGCGGTAGAGAACTATAAATTTCAAGTGTCAGATCAACAGCAAATGGAACCAAACTTTAACATGAGTGAAAGGTGTACTGTTTGTCGTGTTATGTTTGTGACACCCCAAAAGTCAGCATTCTAAGAGGCCTGTTGGCAGATGATTAGACTGTTCCATGTTTTACAAATAGCAATGTATTCCATATTGTCCCATGCGACTTGCAGTTCAGGACAAACAGGGGAAATTATGAAGTACCTGAGAGGGACAATTGATCCCCATTCCCATTCTTTATATATTCCTTATATATGTTAGATAACTTTAAAGGAGGTCTTTCTACAGTAGCCCTGTTAACATTTGACTAAATTCTTTGCTGTGGGAACTGCTTGTGTACGTTAGCATGTTCGGTGGCATCTTTGGCCTCTACCCAGTAAATTACATTAGCATCCTCTCAATTGTGACACCCAAAGGCTCCAGGAAATGCCAAATATCCTCTGGAGAGCAAAATCGTCCCTTCTTGAGAACTACTGCTTTACATAATGTGGGACGAGCTTTGATATGCAATAGAAAATGATTCAAGTGAAGTCCATCCCTGGCTGGTGTGGCTCAGTGGATTGAGTACCAGCCTGTGAATCAAAGGTTCACCGGTTCAGTTCCCAGTCAGGGCACCTGCCTAGTTTACAGGCCAAGTCCCCAGTAAGGGGTATGTGAGAGGCAACCACACATTGGTGTTTGTCTCCCTTTCTACTTCCCTTCCCCTCTCTCCATAAATAAATAAATAAATAAAATATAAAAGAAAAACAAAGAAATGAAGACAACTCTCTTTCCTCATGAATGTACCTAGAGCACTGCCATTAGCAGGACGCAGCTACTAACCTGTTCTGTGTATCTTCCATCGTGGGAGATGTTTCTCTCCCTCTCTCTCTCCCTCCCTTCCCCTCTCTAAAAATAAATACATAAAATCTTTTAAAAAAAGAAAAATGTAGTCCAGAATTTACCTGGGCTTTTATGTAGATTAAGTAGAATTAACCTTTTTCTTTTTCCCCCTCATAATTTGCATACTTTCAATAGATATTTTTATTCTAGTATTAATCTAGAAAAGTAATAGACAAGTTCATCTGAGCTAATCTTCTAATACTTGGGTTTTGGTAAATATAACAGCATCCCTTTGAGATTCTTCCCTCTATTTCTTAATGTTTTACTTAATTTTTCCTTTGTTTTTTCATTCATAACTTTTTTTAAAAAAAGGGATAACTTCTTATTGCTAACGAAACTTAAAAATTAAGCAATGATTACTTTATCAGATAAAGGCATCGATAACCAGAGATTTTACTAAGAAATGAGTGTTTACTCCAAGATGAAACATTATATACCACTCCAAAAACATAAATATCATTGGCATAAGGACCACTGAGTTAAAGGGGCCCGATTTGGTTATGAAATACGGTGAAAAAGAAGCCGAGGTCCATGCATTTTAATTTAGATATACTTCATAATAAGGTTCTCTGTCTTCAAGCTGAACAACTATAGAATTGAGATTATAAAAATAAGATAAATTGAATATACAAGTGTCATTTTCCGTTGAAGAATTTATTCGTACTTCTGCTTCTGTCTGGACCACAAAAATTTATCTTCCTTCCCCACCACCCACCCCAAGAAATTGAAGTTCACATTGCTTTACATGGGTTTTTTTTTCAGGTTCAGAAATTTCATTTTCAGTTTATATATGGGGTAGGGGAGACTTATTTAAATTTTAGATGCTATTCAAATAACTGTCCAAATGGTGTCATCATTCGGCATATTTCTTTCTTGCCACAGGAAAACCATTCTAATCCAACTGTTGTTAATGAGCTACATCTTCAAATTAGTAGGCAATCTATACTTTTGTTGGTTAAATACTACTAGGTGTTATGAATATTATAAAGCACAGTCACTATAAAATTATTTATAAATATTTATTACAATATTTAAAAACGATCTTAAAATGAAGTACTTATATACGTACATGTAAGCTTCTCAGATATTCATGTATTGGAGACATCTCCAATTTCCTGAAGGAAGCAGAGTCACAGCATAAGGAGTGCATGTGATCTAAAAACTGATTGCAAAGGGATCTCCAATCCAAACTCAACAGCATCAGAAGTTAATGTTTATTCCCCATATTTGCAATGTCAGACTTAGAGCCAGTTCCTCTCGGTGCTGATATCTCATCAATTTTTACCTCACCGATTTGGAGTGCAGGAAAATTTATGTTCATTCCTTCCATTTAGATTTCAAAGTTTACTACTACTCAGGAGTCTTGGTTTCTGGACTCAGCTTTGATCCTACTATTAAATTTTAGCCAAGTTTCTTAACCTCTCTGCAGATTTCTTGTCATTCACACACTGAGGGTCATGGGAAACATAAAACCTGCCTTTATGTTAAATCTTATCTATTTCTAACATATGTGCTGACTTAGAAACCTTAGCTCTTACAACCTTTAATTGTCTGTCTAAGACCTTTATGAATATCAAGGATGATTTTCAATTTAATTATTTTGGAATCTTAAAGATGATCCTAGCTTTGAACTAAACTGCATGTGTATTGGTTGGCGTATATGGATTTACTTCTACAGAATTTTAACAAAAAGGTTAAAGGAGAGGAATAAAATGGTGCAAGTAATGATACTGGGGATTTTCTGGACAGAAGCGTTACATAGCTGCTGAACTGCAGTCCAGGATTAGTTAAAGTAGTCAACCTCCTTCACTCTGGCCATGAACAGCAGTCAGAGTAGGAATCACACAGTAAATCTGTTTCTGAAAAGATCCTGCAATTCGGTTCTCTAAGCTTAATGAATTTAGACAGTTCAAATGAGATTGTTGGCTAAAAGCCTGGATTTCTCAGGCACTTAAATGAAGTCAGCTCATTTACTATGGGTTTGGGGACTTCAAGTCTTGATTTCTAAAGAAACAAAATGTAATTGCTGAAATCTCTGGACATTGAGGCATAGTATCTCATATTTGCCCTACTTTTTCTCTAATTATACATACAAATCTCTCCTTGCTGAATTAGGAAATGCTGTGCTGATCCACAGCTCACATTGCCTGCTGTGAGCTCTGTCAGGTCATACTTAGAGTGACAAAGGACTTTAGAGAGTTTATCTTAGTAAACCCTAAGTAATTGAGTGTTCAACATGGAGGCCAATATTGGCTTCTCAGGTTAGAAGTGGAACTACAGAGATAAATCATTTGACCCAAGGATTTAACATCTATCTCTTTGTCGGGGACTAAACTTCACTCATTGTAGACAACAGTAGACAACAAGGCGAAGGGCAATCCAAGAAGACTCTCAGGGGAAGCATCTGTTCTGCTCCCCAGTAGTTCAAATCTAAAAGCCATTGAGAGAATTGTTTCAGCAGATGTTTGATTGCCACAGGAGATCAGAGACAAATGATCTCCCAGGTAGCAAAAGCCCCTCCCTTGAACTTCTGAGATTTTTCAACATTATTTGAAATGCTTAAGAATTTCTTGACACACGGAAAGTTCTTCCCATTGCATTCTCAGTAAAACTATGTCTATCTAGGAAATGAAATACAAATAACATTTCTGTTACTTTCATAATAAAATATAATATTAGGTCATTTGATATATAATGTCTTTTTTCAACAAAAATGATGCAAAAATTTGGGGACAAGGCTACACATATATCCAATATGAGCATAGTTCTTTTTCAAATATCAATACAGTTTTAAATGTTAAACACTGTTGTTACATACAATCAACTCCTAATTTATTCTTTTAAAAGTTTACATAAATTCATTTGAATGTCTGAGTCTTTAGCACTCTGAATACAATTTTCCAAAGAAGCAATGTTTTCAGCAAATAAGTCAGAAAGATCTATTCAATACAGCCCTTATTATATGAAATGTTAAAGGGACTTATCTAAAAAACAGATCAAAATCTATGAACAGTAAAATGATAACAAACTCACAACTAACAACAACTGAACCTAAAAAAACAGAAACAAAAACTAAATAAATAACCAGAACAGGAATAGAATCACATAAATGGAGATCACATGGAGGGTAATCAGTGGGGAGGGAGAGGGGAAGAATTGGGGGGAAAGATATGGGGAATGAGAATAATAGGTAGGCACAAAATAGACAGGGGGGAGGTTAAGAATAGTGTAGGAAGTGGAGAAGCCAAAGAACATATGTATGACCCATGGACATGAACTAACGGGGGGGGGGGGAGGAATGCTGGTGAGAAGGGCCAGGGAGGAGGGGAATAAAGGGGAGAAAAACTGGGGCAACTGTAATAGCATAATCAATAAAATATACTTAAAAATATAGCAGGACTACTATATACTTGTAATAAAAATAATGAAATAGAAGTATTAGATTTACTCTAGTAATTAACCAAAGAAACAGTGTCTTGTATATTGTAGTCACTCAAATACATGGTGAGTGAACAAATGTTGCCTTTTAGAGAAAGTAGTTCCTGCAAGAGGCTGTGTGTAATGTATTTACACACAACCTCCTCACTCTTGTATTCCGCTCCAAAACTGCAGTTGTGATTTCCCCCCATATAAATCTGGATAGATTATTTAATGTTCCTGCTACTGATCTCTGAAACGAAAAGTACTACAACTCTCAGGAAATTTTGATGCAACATTAATAACTGAGATTACTATATCTTCTAAAGTTTTTTGATTTTTGAATATGTGGTTTTACTTTGTAAAGCTACATAGGGCATATTATACTAATCCTAAGAAAGTAGGAAATAAATTCACAGTAGACACTTTGTTTCAAAGCTTAAAATACATTAGTATATGATGGTCACTGATTAGATATTTACTTACTGTTTTTTTTATTCATGTCTAAGTGACGCATGACATATATTACTTAACAAAATAATAGTCTTTTTGTATTACACCGCTTTTTGGTATGCATAGTTTTTAGTCCTTGAGCTGCTACAGGAAAAGGCTCATATGTTCTATTATTTGTGTTCTTGGAATAGAGTTATTCTGAACAGGAGTATTTAACCACTTACCTTGGCCACATTTTTTTAAAATTTTAAATCTTGCAAATGAAATTAGATAAGACAAAGCTGTACCTCAATATTTCAGGCATCAACTTGGTAGAATCACAGAGCTAAAAATATCAAATAAATTATAATGTAAAATAATGTTTTTCCCCCTATAACTAACACATAATGCCTGTGATAACTTTCTGCTTTCTTTATCTTTTAAAAATTAAATAGATGTTAAGGGCTCTACGGGAATGTGACAAAAGGCAGAACAATCCCATATAAAAACATGATTGATAATCACTGCACATGCATCTTCAGAAAAAAATAAAAATAAAATATCTAATAATGAAGAAAAAAATCAAGAATAAATCATTTGGTTTTCTCAAATTCCCTAAATCAGTTTATGTGGTAATTATGCCCCTAAAATGAATTTGGGGGATTGAGAATTGAATTGGCTTTATACAACATAACACATAAGTCAGATAAAAGTCTACATTTTCTCTTATTTTTCTCCAGAATAGTGTAAAACAATATATTGAGTACTATCATGTTAGCATTTTAGATTCCATCTATTTCAACATACGAATTTAAGGATGTTCATATGCAGAGAGGCACTCATACATGCATAAAATGCTAACCTGTTTAGAATGAAATGTCATAAGGGGAAAGATGGAAAAAATTATTCAATAGCAAAGAATTCTCACCATTAATGCCATGGTTCTGCTGGAATGAAATCAAGTAAATTAGTAGTTCAGTGTAAAATATATGACACCTGCCATAGCTATTCGTTGAAATTCACATAATGGGAACCCAAAGAGAGAGAATTTATTTTTTGTTTGCCTGGTTTTCTCAACAACAAAAATTCTTTGATGGTTTAAATTTACAGAGCTAAATGCTCCAATCATATCCATCCCAAATAAAGTCCTGGGCCTCCCAAGATGATTTGAAACATTTAGTATGCAGCTACACTTATGCTCCAAAGCTTTTCTTCGAAGTTGGATATCACATAATACTATATCATAGGTCAGAGTCTATATCATTTAATTACTACTAAAATATTTATTTGATTGTTAAGGTGTTTTTATTTCAGATAAAGTATTCACACCAGCAGTTCCCATGGTGTCATGCGAGCATTTCTGGGTGTCCCCAACAGCATTTAGGGAGCCCCCAAGATTGAACTATTTTCATAATCATACTAACTAAAAGATTATGGACTCTCTCACTCTCAATATCTTGTGAAACTGCAGTGGAATTTTACAAAAGTTACAGGATGCAAAATAATATCATATAAGGGAAATTGCCAATGTTTGGAATTTCTGCATAACTCAATAGTGAGAAGTAAAGAAGAATGATTAGAAGTGAGTAATTTTGACTTCTTATCCAATACCTTCATGAAAAAGAGAAAACACAAAAAAGTGTATATTATCATCTTAACTGACCCCATTTTTTAGTGTCTTATTGAAGACATGAGGAAGGAAAACTTGTCATACACAAGAAGCAACATTGGAAAAACCTGGTATTGAATAAATTATTAAGGTTTAAGGCTAAGCATTTTCTCAATACTTCAGATGATCCCTCCAGTTTAAGAATTTTTAAATATAGAATTAATTTATATAATTTATGTGTCATTGTTCTACCCTGCCTGCATATTACAGAAATGTTTAAAAGTGAGAGCAGCAGACACCATACATTTATTCAATGGCATTGAGTCAAATGCCTCTAATAGTCCTTTAGTGCTATTACACTCTACCTAAAACCAAAAAGCAAGTGCGTCTGAGAGCAAATTAAGCCTGAAATATCACTGGAGGCAAAAGTGACAGAACATCATCAGAAGGCTGGCTTCTTCAAGAAAGACAATGATGCTGGGGATAATAGAAGGAAGCGGGAAAAGAGGAGGTGCAAATAAGAGATGAACTGACTCCATAAAAGAAGTCATAGGCGTGATTCCACAGAAACTGAACTGGGCTGTTGAGGACAGGACATTGAATGTCACTTATTCGTAGGGTCCCCAGGAATCAGGGTCAACTTAATGACCTATAACACACACAGGCCACGCATTTCTGAGGAGCAAAGAGAACAGTTTAATGCACTCGGGCACCAAATGTTAATTTCTTAATTGGAGTGACACTCGGTGAAATGTATTAAGTGTGACTAAAGTGATGTGACTGGTGAAACAGATTAACCAGAACGTTTTTATCCAAAAAGAATGCCCCTGGCACACTTTTACTGGTGACCTTGTTGTTTTGGAATAATCACAGCACACTAAATCAAATAAATAACGTGTGGATGTCTACACTTGACAAATCTGGTCTGGTTAAAACAAAAACCAGACTTTACTATACAACAGTGTTTTTTTTTATCTCAGTCAAGCTTGTTATATACTTGAAGAATTCTGAATGATAGTATCATTCAGAACCAGTTTTGAAGATAATTTCAAAAGAGGAATTCACAAAACATTTTGTGTTATAGTACTGTTCCTGCAAGTTTCTTAAAGACAACTTAGGGTAGCAATACTCATTGAACTGTTTCAGTGTGCTGGTTTAAAAAACTAAATAGCAGTCCTATTACTTTATAACCATACCTCATATTTTATAGGAAATTATAAAATTATTATACCAAAGTGTTATTATATCAAACAAGACTTGCAATGGAAGACTAAAGTATCAACATTATTCTAGAAGTGCAGATGCAAACTATAATCTAGGGCCCCCGTGGGTATTTTGAGGAGTTTCAAGAAAATAAAAGGGTGAATACTGAAGAACTCTATATAGTTATTCACTGGTAGTGAATGAGCCCATTTGGTTCATGCGGTTTTTAAGAATCATCCAAAAATGAAACATAAATGCAAAAAGCTTGTTGTACTTTGACTTCACAGATGCTAAAGAGGAATTTTGACACAGTAACACCTTTTCTCTAGTTGGTGCTGAGAAAGCAACAGTAAGTGTAAATGAAGCCGTGAGAGTTAACCCGACATTCTTCAGGAAGCAGATGATCTAGGTTTTTATGTGTCTTTCAAGTTCCTCTAACAGGAAGTGCTCCTTCGAGTATATAAGAAATTGAGATTAGTATCGAGAACTGTGCTCTCCTTTAAAAATAGGATGTGGCATAGGATTAGAGCCTGGCTTAATTACCAGAAATTGAATATTTCAAATAAAGGCCTTTTTTAAATCAAATACTTTTTATTAAAACTGGACATCTTTTTGGGTAAAGTGATTGATGTAACAACACAGATAATGCTGGGAAGAATAATATTTTTATGGAGTATGTTAAGCAGTCATATAATAGCAGAACTTATGAAGGAAATCTTTAGAATAGAGACTAGCAGTGAGTAAAAATACAAAACATTCTTGGAGACAATAAATATATTATCATATGTTGCCTATATTGTCTTCTGGGATGATAATGTAGTCACAAAAGATGATGCTTTTCTGCAGAATGTTGACTCATTTTCCTAGAGAGCTGAGAAAGAATACTAAACAGCACAATCAATATATTTACCCTTGTTTTGCAATTCCATCAAGTTTTCAGAGCTGTTCAGTCACACTCACTGTTCTAAATTAATTCAACTAGCTGCTGGATATAAAGTTGTCTTTTGTTTCACTTACTGTGAACCTAATGAACTGTTTTTCTGAGAACATTTTTATGTAGGACACATTGAAAAAATACTTCGGTTCATGAACAAAGCGAATCCACTATAAAGTCTACTTGAAAATGGGAAATGCAAACAGTAGTGTAATGTCCAAAGCCTTCAGGAGTGTCCCAGCCCCTAACTCAGCACATCCAGGGACCTCTACAGAATGCTGTGCTCCTCCGTATCTCTGTGGACCTATCACTGTCGCTGTATTTACAGGTGGAGCTCAGTCCAGCACAATGAGCTTTCTCGGGGTGTGATGGTTACGCTACAGGGCACTCTTGGTGGTTGTTCATGGAGTTTTCAAGATTGGTGATTTCAGGGAAAAATGAATTGTGTGTGTGTGTTTTTAAATCAGGAATAAACTTTTAGAATTAAATAAGAAGAAAATAGCAGAAGTTGGCTTTTAAAGGAAACTGCGCATTCTTTTGGCTAGTGAGAGTAAGGAGGAACAGTCTTCTTTATATTATATTTTGCTACTAGGAGTGAAACCCAATAACAAACTATATGAAAAACAGTTGAGTGATTCACATATTAAAATTCTCACAGCGTTACACACTCAGTATTTTTAATTCTGAATATTTATCTTGAGAAGATAATTATGGACAGATATGAATTGTATATCAAAAAGTATCATAGTATTGTTAATAATATGAACACTTGGAAATTCTTCCCAGTTAATAGTGGATTGGATAAATAAATTATGTACATGAAAAAAATGGAATACAATACACTATTTAGTATTTTAAAAAGAATCTTTGTTATCAGGGATTTTCTATATTTTATGTTAAAAGGGAGATTACAAAACAACATTAATTTTATATATGAAAATACTGGATATATTGATGAGAGAAAATCACTTTATATATCAGTATATATATAAAATTTTTGTAAGTATGTGCATAATTAGTAAATATTTACATATGAAAATGTTTAAAAATATTTTGGAAATGTGAAATTAAAATATTAAAGCTGGCTAACCTTGGGTAGTATCATTAATGATGATTATATTTTAGCTTTAAAATATACTGCCATAAAGAGAAATTACTTAAAGAAATAGTATTTTAAAGAAATCTGCGAGTAAATTTATGATGAAATAATCAAATTCATTTTGAATCAAAAGGACACAAATTAAAACAGTTAAATACAATTGCTCATACCTAATAATACTAAAAAAATGATAAAATCAAGTTCTACTAGGAGTATAGCTATATATTCTTTTAAAATAGCACAGACTCTGACACAGAAAATGTACTTTTAAGAAAATATTCTTGGTAAACTATCAGATTCATAATTATCAATGCAGATGAATTATATACATATTTGTATACAATATTTAAACTTAGGTATAATAACAATTTGTCTACTCATTAAGGTTTGGTTAAAAATGGTACAACTAGAAAATAGAACATATCAAACTACGAAACATAAAAACATAATGATTATTTATTGACAGTGCACTATGTTTAAGAAGCAGGTCACTGAGGAGGAAGGTGGGTATTGGGAACAACCCCATTCTGGTTACGGAGACAAGTGTGTGTGTGTAAGAACAGGCGTGTAGGAGAAATCTGAAGAACTGACTCACAAAGTTATAAATGTTCTTTGCAGGTGGCACAATTATGAATGACTTTTCTCTTTTTTGTTACTTTGTTTTGAAATTTTTATAATATTAACACATGTTACTTATGTAAATATCAATTTAAAATTATTTAAAACTATATATAGTTGGATGGCAGTACTGAGAATTTACACAGTCTACTTACAGATGCCTCAACCATGATGGAAAAGTGGTAAATATAAAAATACCAAGATGTCGGGCATGTGAGAACCTTGATGCCCTTTTCAGGGAAGCATTAAATCAATGCATGGGCTGTCAGAATTAAAATCATCACTGTCCTCATAAACAAAGGTCATTCATTTTCCCATCTTACTAACAATATTTTAACATTAAAGGATAAATTTCTTTTGGTGGAAGATGTCAATGACAAAGCATTGTGGGGCATGTTTTCTATATATTTATGTCAACATAATACACGTTCGAAAACAAAGAATGGGAGAAAAAGTTACTCACTCTTGTTGTATAAGCAGCTTCTGGGTCATCTTCTAGAACACGTGACAGTCCAAAATCAGAAACTTTACACACCAAATTGCTGTTGATTAAGATGTTCCGAGCAGCGAGGTCTCGGTGAACATAGCCCATATCCGAGAGGTACTTCATGCCAGATGCTATCCCCCGAAGCATCCCCACTAGCTGGATGACTGTAAACTGGGCATCATGTTTCTAAGAAGTATTTCAAATGTATAATTAAGACATGTTGTATCTCTAAAAGATATATCTTGGTTAAAATCTCACATACTGAGTGGTAACAATACTGACTACACATTTTAGTTCTAAGCGCTTCAGCACAAAATGAAATGTGACTAAACTGATGTAAGGCTGAAACAAAATAGCATAGGTGCTGCATTACTCGATACTATGTAACGAGAAGTACCTTAATTATCTGACTTCAAGTTCAAACCTGAACTTTATTCCTGTTTATGTGACATACTAACTCCTCAAAAATGTTCAGTTCAGGAAGAACAAAATGAAATGGATCTTGTGCAACAGGATTTTATTTATTTGTTCAAATGTTCATTCTTCTTTCTAGTTTTCTGGATGTTTCATTAATTGCTTCAAATAAGGTAGATGTTAAACTTGAAAAAAAATTTACTGAAATATGTTTTCTACCTGACCTTTAATTGTAGATTATAAAATAGAAAGAAATAGGACATAAAGTTGGAGTTCTGGATGTAGAAAAGCTTCCAATTTTTTTGGATTAAAGTAGAAATACATGGTTTAGGTAATAGGTAAATGGAGAAATAGATAGACACATACATAAATATAAAAAACATACATACATAAATATAAAATTACATGTCTAGTTATGTCTACATGAACAATATTTTATTTTTTAAATTTTTTTATTATTATTGTTCAATTATAGTTGTCTCACCTTTTTCCTCATTGCTCTCCCCCACCCCACCCCACTACACCCAAACCCAGCTTCCACAATAATATTTTAAAAGAGTATTATTGTGATTTAAGGACTTCTGGCCAAGATGGAGGCATAGGTAGGTATGCTTTGCATCCTCACATAATGAAAAGAAGGACAACAACAAATTTAAGAACAAAAACCAACCAGAACTGCCAGAAAATCAAACTGTATGGAAGTCCAACAACCAAGGAGTTAAGGAAGAAACATTCATCCAGAATGGTAGGAGGGGTAGAGACAGGCAGCCAGGGCAGAGAGCATGCCTGGCAAGGTGGTGGTTGGTGGACTTTGTGATTCCACATTTGTGTGCAGATAAATAGGGAGGAACAACTGGGGACTGAGACAGACTGTGCAACACAGGGTTCCAGTACAGGAAACTCAAACCTCAAAACCTCCGGCTATAAACACATTTGGGGGTTGTGGTGGCAGGAGAAACTTGGAACCTCACAGGAGAGTTCATTGGAGAGACCCACGGGGTCCTAGAACTTACGTAAACCCACCCATGTGGGAATCAGCACCAGAAGGGTCCCATCCACTTATGGGTAGCAGGAAAAGTGATAGAAAGTGGGGAAAGAACTGAGCAACAGGAATTGTTCCCTCTTGGACCCCTCCCCCACAGACAGTGCCACAACACAACACAGCAAAGTGGGTAGCCCCACCCTGGCAAATACCTAAGGCACTGACCCTTATAATGTAACAGGCACCGAGACAAAGAAATACAGCCCAAATGAAAGAACAGAGCAAAATTCAAGAAAAATCTAAGAGACGAGGAGATAGCCAACCTATCAGATGCAGAGTTGAACACACTGGTAATTAAGATGCTCACAGAAATGATTGACTATGGACACAAAATAGAGGAAGAAGTGAAGGCTATGCAAAGTGAGATAAAGGAAAATGTACATGGAACAAACAGTGAAGGGAAGGAAACTGGGACTCAAATCAAGGATTTGAAACAAAAAGAAGAGATAAACATTCAACCAGAACAGAATTAAGAAATAAGAATTTTAAAAAATGAGGATAGGCTTAGGAACCTCTGGTACAATTTTAAAGGTTCCAACATCTGAATCATAGGGGTACCAGAAGGAGAAGAGGAAAAACCAGAAATTGAAAATGCATTTGAAAAAATAATGAAAGAAAAATTCCTCAATTCGGTGAAGGAAATGGACTTCCAAGAAGTCCAGGAAGCTCAGAGAGTCCCAAAGAAATTGGTCCCAAGAAGGAACACACCAAGACACATCATAATTAAATCACACAAGATTAAAGATAAGGAGAAAATATTAAAAGCAGCAAGAGAAAAGGAGAGAGATACTTACAAAGGAGTTCCTGTAAGAGCATCAGCTGATTTCTTAAAAGAAACCTTACAGGCAAGAAGGGGCTGGAAAGAAGTATTCCAAGTCATGAAAAGCAAGGACCTATGTCCAAGATTGCTCTATCCAGCAAAGCTATCATTTAGAATGGAAGGGCAGATAAAGTGCTTCCCAGATAAGGTAAAGCTAAAGGAGTTCATTATCATCCAGCCCTTATTATATGAAATGTTAAAGGGACTTCTATTTCTTCTAAGAAATAGAAGATGAAAACTATGAATGGTAACATGACAACAAACTCACAACTAACAATAACTGAACCTAAAAAACAAAAACAGAAACAAACTAAGCAGACAACTAGAACAGGAACAAAATCACAGAAAGGGAGATCACATGGAGGGTTATCAGTGGGGAGGAGGAGGGGCAAGAATGGGGGAAAAGTATAGGAAAAGGTACAATAAGAAGCATAATTGGTAGGTATCAAATAGACAGGGGGAGGTCAGGAATAGTATAGGACATGGAGAAGCCAAAGAATTATATGTACAACCTATGGACATGAACTAAGGGGAGGCATGCTGGAAGGATGGGGGTGCAGGGAGGAGGGGGAAAATGGGGAGAAAAAAATGGGACAACTGTAATAGCAAATCAATAAAATATACTTAAAAAACAAAACAAAGAATATTATTATGATTTAATTAACTAATTTGAAAAAATATCTATTTTTGAAATATGTTTAGGAAAATAATTTCTAATAAAATTTATATTTGGTTCATGAATATTAAAATTAATAATTTCTCATTCATACACAATTTAGACATTTCCTCCATGGTAATGAATTGTTCTGTCTGTCTACCTATCTGTCTGTCTATCACCTCTATTTATATAGTGCTAAAAGCACACTGAGCATAGGGTCTACGCCTTTCTTTATTCTTTGCAGTGACTAGTGATTAACAGTGTCAAGTTTTTGTATTTTTTAAGATAATATTTGTTCCAAATGACATTTCTAAATTGTGGATACTTTAGCATTGTAACGCATGTTTATTTTTTGAGTGGACAGCACTATGTGAGAGATAAATGGTCTTTTATCATGTAGCGGTCTCAGGTTACTTTAAATAAAGAAAAGGGAATATTTCTTACATCGATGTTATCTGTATCACTTTAGGGTTACTTTTTATTGTTATTTTAAGCGATGTGAATCTTGGCAATATGAAAAGGCCAAAGAAGACTGAACGCTTTTGTTTTAAAAATATAAACCATTAACATTTGGATGCTTCAAGATAAAGATTCCAATTTACAGTCTTCCTCTTGTTACCTAGTCTCAGCAAATTTCAGTTCTATCTTGAACTTTAATTATCTAATTGTTTGGCACAATATCAGAGGTTGTCTCCAATATATTCAGTAATTCACTACATATTATGTATATATGTGCATAGATAAATAGGGAGAAATATGAGGTAGATGTGAATGTATATAAAAATCTTCTACTTACACGTAAAAAACTGTCCAAGGAACCATTCTCCATGTATTCTGTGACAATCATAACTGGTTTACCTAGGTATATAGTAAATTAAATACATAATCATCAGTAGAATTCAACAAGTGTGCAATAAACATATATAATGCACTTTGATACACTTGAGCAATTATATATGCAGTGACCATATATGATACACTTTGATACACATGAGGAGTTAAGAAATTGAAACATTTTTCAAAGTTGCAATTAAAAACACTAAATTTCAATAGAAAATAATATTCTTTTATAAATTGAAGGATTTTTTTTCAGAATAAGGGCACATAACCTATATCTAAATTGGCTTATTTGGCGTGGCTTTCCATGAACACAAAATATGGCCTTTTCTTCATTTTAATTGCATCTTAGCTCATCTACAAAACCAAGTATTTCTGTCTTCAAGCTCAAGATACAACCAATAATTCCACAATCATTTACACTTTCTAGAGGTATTTACACAGCCATGTGCTAAGTATTCTCTCCTGCTGGTCAGCCAGAAAGAAGGGAATCAAATTCCCCCCCTTCATGGATTTAACATCTGAATTGTACAGAACAATTAAGACTAATGATTTTAATATTTTTATCTGTATCCAATTAATGCATTAAAATTATAAAATCCATGCTATATTTAAAGGGAAAATAAAATTAAAATTGCTGTTGACAATAACTTATAATAACCATTTTTGAAATATGTGGAATTAAATACCATTAAATCTTTTAACAAGCATTTATATATAATGAGATACTAATTATTACATACAATTGTTTAATTTTTTTATATGTCCTAATTTATTCATCATTTCCATTTTACAAATAGGAAAATTAAGATATAAAGAGGATAACTAACTAACTTAACAGCACACATTTAACAAGTTATAAAGCTAAAAAATTGCAATCTGAATACACTATGCTGTTACTTTTGGAAGCTCATCCCGAAAGAAATATTTAAGGAATGAAAAAGCATTAGACACATAGGCATTAAATATGTTAATATAAATATCTACAAATAGAATAAATGTTCAGCTACAGGTAATGACTTAGTCAATTGTGAGTTTCAATTCTATAGTCATTTTGAATTAAAATGACTGAAGACTATTGCACTTTAAACAATTGTTACATAATAATTTATATGAACCATAGTTGAAAACATATAACTCTACATACATTAAGATCACAACTATGAAAATAAGTAATATAAAACATTTTAAATAGGAAAATATATGAAAAATTGATATTATTGACATGTAGGAAACACTTGTAATTTTTCTACTTTTAGAATCATGTAACATTACATTAGTACTTGACATACTTTACGTGACTTTATCTTCACATCATCCTATGCGTTAGTAATATGTATCATTCTCATTTTACTGTTTCCTCAGCTGACAACATTGTGAATTTGGGAAACTTGCTGAGGAGGCCACACATTAGGTACCCGACACAGTTGTCTTTTGTTTCAAAGCCTGCACATATTACCACACTGTAATTCTCTTCACTTATTGTTGCTATAGTATTATTTTAACTATAAAACCATCATGTTATGAAAAGGAGGAAAAGAACTCCTCCTCCACATCTAGAAAACCTGAGTTAACACTTGACTCAGTACTGATAGAAGACCTTGACCAAATAATCAATTTTTTTGCAAATACCCATGCACACCTCATTTATGAGTACACATATTTTTTCCTCATAAGATCCTCCTGTATCATGCAGTTTAGTTTGCCTTTCTGATGATAGAAAATAGTTTTCTTTGATTTTTTCCTTTCATAGGTGAAAACTCTTAATTCATACTCTTGTGAATTATGCATTAGTACTGTGAAGGTTAAAATTCCTACATTTAGTACTTGAGTGTATCCCAAGTTGTGTATCTTATTAAGAGGTGAAAAAAATATTTATATTTTATAAAATTTCTCTGATAATTTTCATATGTGTAACAAGCAATTGATACCTCAATTTCTTTTCCATTAACGGAGTGATTTAGTTATATAGAATAACACATTATATGTGGTAATGTCTGAAACCTCATTTTAGCCAAAACCTTAAGCCTCCAGAACTTGCTTCTCCAAAAATCTAATTGAGCTTTGATTTGAAAATATTAAAGAAAAAAGAGAAGTTTCCACATTTCCCTGGAAACCTTTCTCTCCTGAAATGGAAAATTAAATGCCTAAAACCTGATTCAAGAGATCTGACCTGAAATGGGCGAATGGTAAGTGAATGTGTGTATGAATGAATGGAATTCACGTGCATGTTCTCCATAAATAACTATAAATTTCTTCGTTCCTTTTTTAACACAATTCTATGAAGAATAATATTTACCAAAATTCAATGCATACCACGAATGTAGTCACAGTTATTTTGTCTCATGCAGCAACTCTTAGTTACAGTGGCCAATTATTGTGTTTGTATTCAGTGCTACACAAACCTTCGCTTATCTCTCTTCCTCTGGATGCCAGCCTTATGGCCATTTCATTTCTTGTTAACATGTCTAGTAAAATGTTTGGCAAGGGAAATAAAAGTAGCTGAAAAATCAAACCAGCCAATTAAGCCAAAGTCTCATGACCATTCAGAAACACGATCAGGCTGCATTTAGCTCTGTAATTTAGGTATTTATAAACACATCAGTTTAAATGGGCAAGTCTAAAAATGTGCTTTACATTAAGTTCAAAGATTCAGCAAACCCCATGCACAGACAAAGAGTAAACAGAATCACAAATATTCTACCTTGGAAAGCAGTATCTTTACTTGGTTTCCCTTGTGATTTTGACTATGATGAATGTAGTTAAAGGAAAAGAGATGTAGTACTGGAGAAAACTCATTCTAACATATGTGAAATATAGTTGCAAATCACAAAATACCAGCTCATTGTCATATGATGCAATGTATTTCTGTTCAGTTTTGCATACTCTTTCATGCATGTTTTGATTTAGAAGAAACATCACCACAACTGTAATAGCATAAACAATAAAATATAATTTTTTAAAAGTAAAAAAATTATTTTAATTAAAAAAGAGCCTATAATATTTACTGCCTTCAGTGATTCTAAAATACATCTGAGAATACATACTGAATATGTGAAATTATTGCTGCATGACTGGCTGAAATAAAATTTTATTAAAAATTAGAAAAAACAAGATTTGCAGTAGAATTTGCTTTTGT
This sequence comes from Desmodus rotundus, assembly GCF_022682495.2. Taxonomy (NCBI): domain Eukaryota; kingdom Metazoa; phylum Chordata; class Mammalia; order Chiroptera; family Phyllostomidae; genus Desmodus; species Desmodus rotundus. Next base: position 73,469,377 of record NC_071388.1, on the reverse strand, counting down.
TTTTAAAATTATTTGATTATAGATAAAATCATATTTTTTCATAACTAAATGCTTAAGAGTAGAATATCAGTTTGTTACAATAGTTCATTTCCCAAATATCCCTAGTGGCTCAGAGATGTTACTAACCACTGAACCATTGTTTGACAACAGAGGAGTGTCATTCAAAATGTGTAAGAACCCCAGGTTCAGTGCTATTTCATCACGTTTCTAATCACCTTTTCCATAAATAGAAGAGCGCAATTAATGTGATATACAGCAATATCTAGAAATTTGTATTGCAATTATCAAATAAATGTTACTTTAAAATATTTTTATGAAAACAAAAATTACCAACACTAAAATATTATAAATCTTGAAATTTAATTCATTTCTAAAGAAACTATTAACTTCTATTAATAATTATTATGTATTACATATACATGTCTTATATTTCCAAAAGTCTTAAACGTACTCTATTATATGTGATTTATAAAATCAAAATGTTTGACCTTAGCAACACACCCTCATTATTATTATCATGTAATCATAATCAGGGTAGAAGCAGAAAAGCAAAAGCAGGAAAAAGGAAATTGAAGAAAATTGACAAAATATGCCTCACTATTTCCAGGAAGGAAGTCCTGGATCATCTTTGATTAGAAAGGTTTTGGTTATAGATTTTCAGGAGCTATAACTAACTGACTGATAGAAATATTGTGCTGCACTAAATTAAAGATACTTCTCCATTAAATTATGTAAAATACAGGACAATGTTTTCAAAGTTCCATTTTAATAAAGACACTATTTTTGTTAAGAATGTTCCTTATTATATTCACTGGTCGATGCGTCACTGAGGGCAGGGGCCAACTTCACTTCATCTGTGGTTCTGTATTCAGACCAGCAGACTACTATTTACAACTGATCATCTTCGTCTGTCACCTCGGGCTGGCTAAGGGTAATTTCTGTCTTCAAACTGAGGCTAAAAAGTGCTTTCCCCAACTTTTCCTTAACCAACCACACACTTCCAATGTTTATACATCAAATGTTTTACACTCAGCTGACTAAATTTTAAAAATTTATTTATGCTAACCTGAAACAAATTCAATACTTTAAAGACAGGAGTGATATTTTTACTTTCTGTTATTCCATTTAGATCTGATTTGCTCAATAAGTGCAGTGACGGTTAAAGAATATATTAATCAGAATATGTGTAGTTTTGAAGGAGAGTTTAGTTTTTATCTTTTCAAGCTTTCTATCCTTTATTTATTTTCATGTATAATAGTAAAAATTAATACCTAAGGATGTAATAATAAGTTGAAGTGATGACAGCAGGCTTTGTGTTTCAACTCTAAGAAATGCTTTTGTTTTACTATTGAATATGATGTTTGTAGGTTTGTTTGATCTTGGGGAGGGGTGTTTACATACATTTATCTGCATACATATTTTTTATGGATGATGTGCTAAGAAAACATTTTAAATTAAAATGTTTGCTGTCCTTCTTACTGTTCCTATTTTTTATCTTCTTTTTCTTAGGTAACTCCCTTTAACATTTCATATAATAAGGGCCTGGTGATGATGAACTTCTCTAACTTGACCTTATCTGAGAAGCACTTTATCTAACTCACAGTTATTAACGACCACACCTAAAACCAAAACAAAAGAAAACTAAGCAAACAACTAGAACAGAAACAGAACCACAGAAATGGAGATCACATGGAGGGTTGTCAATAGGGGAGTGGGAGGGGGAGAGGGGGGAAAGGTACAGAGAATAAGTAGCATAAATGGTAGGTAGACAATAGACAGGGGGAGGGTAAGAATAGTGTAGGAAATGTAGAAGCCAAAGAACTTATATGTATGACCCATGGACATGAACTATAGGGGGGGAATGTGGGAGGGAGGGGGTGGGCAGGATGGAATGGAGTTGGGGGGGAATGGGACAACTGTAATAGCATAATCAAGAAATATATTTAAAAAAATAAATTATATAGAAATAAATTGTAAAAAAAATGTTTGCTTATTTTCTGTGTTTATTGAGATTGACCTTTTCTTTTCTATCTATTAATGTTATGACTTTCTTGAATGCTAAATATTGAACCAACTTTGCATTCTTAGAATAAAGCTACTATGAATACTTGGGCATCACATAGTATCTTTTTTTTAATTTTTATTTTAATTTTGTATTGTTATTCAATTACAGTTGTGTGCCTTTTCTCCCCATCCCTCCACCCCACCCCAGCTGAATGTATCTTTTTGATACTCTGCTAGGAATGGCTTTATAATAACTCCCGTGTTGTTGAACTTGTGTTCATGTGTTACACTGATCTGTCATCTTCCTTTTGATAATATTCTTATGTGGGCTGGTATCAACATTATCACTAGCCTCATGAGTTAAGGGTGTTTCTATTTCCCTTTCTGCCAGAGTTTGTGTAAGATCAGAACTACTAAGACAGTTATTATACAAGTTGTAACTATATTTCTTCTTCATTTAGGATAGTTATTGTATGTTTAAACTGGCACTTTTTAAGGTCAGTCCTTGGGCACATGCAAGTCATACTCTGACAAATTTTTTAGGTTGAATCTGACCTTTCAAACCTATCAAAAACTCATCCTATCTAAATGATTAAGGGAAATATGCAACACATTCCTTTTAATTCAAATGGGGGCAATTCAACAAAGAGACATACATGGATGTTAAAAAAGTAAGGAAAGTTCTTCAGGCTGTAAAAATAGCATTTTCTGCCCTTTTTTTCCTTATTTATTAAGTAGAGATTTTTCTTAGTTTTGCTTATGTGGACACTTAGATGGAAATGGTCTCAACTGATTTATCAAAGTACAGCTCCGAAGGCATGATAACTTGTGTTCAGAGTTTCCAAAGTTGAATATTCTAATAAACTATTTCTGTAAATTACTGATAAAATAGGTATAACTATATTTTATCTATTAAGAATATGACATGGATTCCCTATTCTCCTCATCCTCACAAGCACTTATTGTGTGTTGATTTATTAATGGTAGCCATTCTGACAGGTATAAGGTAATATCTCATTGTGGCTTTAATTTGCATCTCTCTGATGGCTAGTGATGTTGAGCATTTTTTTATATGTCTGTGGGCCTCCCGAATGTCCACCTTGGAGAAGTATCTGTTCAGGTCCTTTGCCCATTTTTATTTTATTTCATTTTTGTAAGTATATTTTATTGATTATGCTATTACAGTTATCCCAATTTTTCTCCTTTTGTCCCCCTCTGCCTGGTATTCCCTTTCCGTTCAGCAATCTCCTCCATGGGGATTGTTCATGTCCATGGGCCATGCATATAAGTTCTTTGGCTTCTCCATTTCCTATTCTATTCTTAACATCCTCCTGTCTATTTTGTACTTACCAATTATGCTTCTGAATCCTTGTACCTTTTCCCCATTATATCCCTTCTCCCACACAGCTGATAACCCTCCAAATGATCTATTATCTGTGATTCTGTTCCTGTTCTGCTTGTTTGTTTATTTGTTGTTTTTTTAGGTTCAGTTGTAGATAGTTGTGAGTTTGTTGTCATTTTAATGTTCATAGTTTTGATCTTCTTTTTCTTAGACAAGTCCCTTTAATATTTCATATAATAAGGGCTTGCTGGTGAGGAATTCCTTTAGCTTTACATTGTCTGGAAAGCACTTTATATGCCCTTCCATTCTAAATGATAACTTTGCTGGAGAGAGTGATATTGGTGGTACAGGTCCTTGCTTTTCATCACTTTGAATACTTCTTGCCAGTCTCTTCTCACCTGAAAAGTTTCTTTTGAGAAATCAGCTGAGTTTTATGGGAACTCCTTTGTAGGTA